>NC_087202.1:114143362-114173362 GCF_015104395.2 Macrobrachium nipponense
GATGAGTCATGAATCGTCATGACTCGTCTTGACTTGATTCGACTCGACTCGCTTGGTGTAAATGCAGCCTTAGTAACAGTGGGCTTCGTTCTGTAGCTTACGCTTGGCCGAGGAACTAAATGCATATTTTAGTAGGAATGGCTCAGAGGAATCAAAAGGAAGCACCGGTAGATTTTGTGGATCCAAAAGAACTAATGGTTTATTCCAGCCTTAAATGTCTTTATTACATGCTGTCCATGAGACGGAATACAATAGTCCTTTTCCACGTGATGACAATAAAGGGTATAGAAACCCTGAAACACTTGTGACAAACAATCGCTCAAATAAACTCCTTTTCCATAACTGATGTTTAAGGGAATTCTGTCATTCATTACCTGGGTCAAAGTTCAGCTTGGAAGGTAAGCTGTCTTTATTCATGCCTCATTTGGACTTCACTCCTTTCAGAATTGAATACACCCAAAAATATAGAAAGGAGCAACATAATACAAACTCTTGTGGGCTGTTTATTTCTGTGCAGAAACCTTAAGTTCTGTCTTTTATAGAAAGTTGTTTCTCACTTCCAAATTAGAAATACAGCCTTCATGAAGACAGCCTTACCCTATGCCTTCATTAGCAAGGATAGGTGAATACAAGCTAGTAAAATGTTGGCTACAATGATCGGTTTATGAAGGCACGTTGTATAAGTACCGTCAGTGTTCATAAATCATGTTTAATTACTTTAGATACTCCTAAAAACGTTTGAACGTTAACAACAATACACTTAACCACCATACCTAACTTATGAATGAAACAACCGACTGACCAAGTACTTGCGTTCCATTATTTATATGTTTACCCTCATGATATAGATGACTCTTGTAAATTTATCGGTTACTTCAGTAGGCAAGTTCACTAAATCCCAGTCCTAAAATTCGGGCGAAGTACCTGTTTTACTTCTAAAAACGCATCTTACCTGAAATATCATTAACTACATACGGGTAACTAATCGTTCATAGACTAGAGAGAAAACACGCTGGGATCTTGCATTTATTCCATTTTTCACGTTCTTTGTTTTCCACTATCAATCTTTTTTCTTCTTCTTGTTTCATATTCCTCTTACAAGACTTTTCATTCCACCCTGTCCCAACCTTATTCGAAACCAGCAAGAATTATTATAAGGCAAGATTTTAAATGAAAGTGGAGTACCAAAGTACTAAGATGTGAAATTTATAAAAAGAGATAGATTTATGTCGTGTGGTGCTTTACAAAAGAGAAAAAGCAAGGTCACTGATATACTAGTATTTTCGAAAAATAGCACGCACGGTGCATATCCAATAAACATGTTTCCTAATTGCAAGTTTACTTAACATCGAGGTTTGTCCGAAATGCATGCAATGTTTGTCGTTGATATTAAAGATAAAAAGTAGAATACACAAGACTTTGTTACTACGGATTAAACGCTTTTTATTTTGAAATATAGGAAGTTTCTCTTCGCGAGATTACAAAGAAATAATCTTTAAAATATATTCAAATCCTTACCTCTAGGGACGAGTATGAAACAGAATACAAACTCGAGTGCGAGAAGCCATTTGTCGGTCTGCTGATATAATTTATGTAGTAACTTAATTCAGTTCTTTTCAACTTTTTAAAATCACGAGCCTTAAAGGACCAGCCGTAGATAAAGTACCCTTTTACTTTACGATTCTGCAGCGCCCTTCCACCCACGAAATGGAGGCAACAAGAAACAGACATTTTCAGGATAAGAAGAAACAGGGCGAATTTCACTCTGTGAGTCTGTTCTATTATTTATATGAAAGTAAGTTCCTCGCTGGACGAGTGGTTTTCGCGCTCGGCTGCCAATTCGGTGGTCCGAAGTTCGAATCCCGGCTCGGCCATCGCAGAATCAGAGGAATTTATTTCTGGTGATAGAAATTCATTTCTCGATGAAGTGTGGTTCGGATCCCACAATAAGCTGTAGGTCCCGCTGCTAGGTGACCTATTGGTTCCTAGCCACGTAAAAATATCTAATCCTTCGGGCCAGCCCTAGGAGAGCTATTAATCAGCTCAGTGGTCTGGTAAAACTAAGATATACTTAACTTTTTTATATGAAAGTAAATGTTCTTATTTTTTTTTATTTCTAGTTAACTGTTATTTCATAATAACTTTCCATCTCCAGGAAACAAACTTCATGTAAACGAAAAATCGGATAGAGCTACTCTATTATTCATATAAAAGTAACTCGTTTTTTAATTCTTAATTTCAAGTTAACTGTTACACCGTAATCATCTTTCCATTTCCAAGAAGCTTGCATTACCGTATACCAGACAACCATTATAAGTGTAACTTCAGGAATATAGTTTGAAAGAAAGTATTAAAGCTAACGTTAATTGTGAAGTTGTTTCTATTTAACCCTGACATTTCCTATCCATTTAATGAGCTCAAGCGTTGACAGGAGAATATTTGAAGGAAAATATTAAGCAGCTCTGATAAACACTTCTGAATGGCTTACGTGGCAACCTCTGATTTTTTCCGTACCATAATGCAATTATCCATTTCAATAGGGTTGTCACGTTACAGTTACAAGTTGCGCGACCTCACTTTTACTTTCGCCTTAATTTGCTCTTTTAATTTCCTTTCTGGTTCATTTATCTCAATCACAAATATGATGAAAGCCATGAAGATTAATCTTTTGAAGTGATTATACATCTGTTGCAATTCTTCAGCTTGGTTAAAAATACTCCTTCATCTAAAATGACACTACAACCTGAAACTTGTAATGTATTATAAATATTAGAATGCTGACGTACTGAAATTATTCTAAATCTAAATATGCTTTGGAGTAATGGCTTTTAGTTGAAGTCTCTCATTCCGCCTCTTTCATTTCCATGGGAAGGAACCCTTTATGGAAAATAGCGCCATGTCCCTATTTTTGGGGATCAGACATATTTCATTCTTATTCTTCAACATCTCTCCATTTTTCAATCTCGGCGCAATCCGACTGGAATGTGTCCATTTTGACATGAAATCAAATTATAATTTGGCGAAAAGGACTGAGATTTTTATGTACGAGTTGAACGCTGCTCATTATTTTCGGTGCTCCGGTTGAAACATGAGCAGTCCCTAAGCAGTTGGATAGTTTACACTACAACATAAAAATGTTAGAGAGAGAGAGAGAGAGACCGAAGAGAGGGAAAGAGAGAGAGAGGAGCAGAGGCGAGAGAGACGGAACGAGAGAGACGAGAGAAGAGAGAGAGAGAGAGAAATAATTGGTCATTCGGTCCCATGACAACTAAAATCAACCAATTTTTTTTTTCGATAAACTCTCGGGCTTAGATATTGGTATATGTGGAAGTAAGAACAATTTAGCCCATCTGATAAGCTAATTTGTAAAATGGTGCCCCGTTATTGTCCTCATAGTAATAAGGTCATTCAAACACGTCTAATCGCATGCAAGAACATTATCAGAATGTTGGGAAGCCCACAAAGAGGCCCTCTTTACAATACAGGGACTTTGGTTTTCCTAGGAAGCACTAAAGGTTTTTTAGCATTATCCTTTGGATAGCCTCTGTTAGTTTTGGAAAAACTGCGTTGTGTGCCCTTTACCCAATTGAATCAAATCACATTGACTAATACAGGATATCATCCTGGGATTCCGGAAGGAATCTTTGGTCCATGGAGTTGCCGAGACCTTTGTACTTCCCAGAGAAGCCCAGGAGACCTGTTTTACAAAGTGGGCCTCTTTGCGGGCTTAAGAAGGGAAGCTGGTTTTCCCAGGAGATATGCTCACTCCCTTCCTATAGAGGCCTGGAAGAGACAGGGTGCCCCTTTCTGGCCAATGCACTCTCCACCATTTTAAATGGGGTCTTTGAAGGATAAACGTTTATTTTTGTATGCATGCCATTTGTTATTACCTTTCCTAATAACTGTTTTGGATTTTTGGAAATCATTTTGAGCGATCTTAATCACAAGAAGTTTTTTATTATTATCAGGCATCATGTTGATAACAGGATGATTTCGATTCTAAGTTCAAAAACATGAACGAAGTAGTGTATGTATAGCAGAGTCGACATAAACCTTAATAGCTTGATTGGTAAGAGAATTAATTGACTGTCACCCACCCAAGTTTCAGCTCAAAAAAGAAGGAAGTTCGATGAAGAGAGAGGCTGCGCTACTAGATTCTCACCTCTAAGGAGCCATCGGCTGACGACAACGTACTAACCGATTACACATTCTTTTAATAAGATATCAGGAAGATTCCATTCAAATCCCGATAGCATCCTCATTTTGAACACCATTTCGTACTTATAGCAAAAATTTTAATCATGTATTTTTCTACGAAAATTTTCCATTTGGGATGGAGTTGTTTGTTCACAGCCTGCCTATGGATGTCCATCTGTTTTTCTTTTCTTTTTTTGCTGGTCACCCATCTAAGGACAGATCTGACCTAACGTTTCTCATTTCGCCTACGAGAACACGCTTAGATCAAAATGATCATATCGTCCGTTTTCAGGTTTTTGAGTCTTCCAGTCAAAGTCTGTTTTCGATACTCAGTAACATATCAAAATGTCAGCTGTCTGCGTTGTCACATTTTCCAACCAAATTTCCTCGAAACATGAGCTAATTAGATTGAAGTCCATTTTCTCAGAATGGGGATAAAATGGCTTACGCCAGTTCGACAGACTAGGACGATTTAAACTGGTCTCAAAAACAGAGACTAACAAAGGTAATCATAATCAGTAAAACATATCTGGGTCGACTTAAACACAACGTAAAAAAGCAAAAAGAGGAAAAATTTTTCTCTTTGACGAGAAGCTTTTTTTGTATTATGTTTTTATTTTTGATTAGTTTATGATGGCCATAACTTTCGTGTGAGTGGACAACGTAAAATGTTAATCCTTAAATAGAAACATTCCACGTAAATTTTACTTGTGGTCCAACAGGGGACGTCTCTCTCTCTCTCTCTCTCTCTCTCTCTCTCTCTCTCTCTCTCTCTCTCTCTCTCTCTCTCTTTATTTTTAGATTGGTTTTCGTGATATTGGATGTTGGCCGTCACATACCTCTCTTTTTTCACTCTGTAATTAAAGATAATTCCTCCGAAATTACAAGCAAACTCCATCTTAATATCTTTCAGAAGAAATTTTGTCTAATACAGTTTCATTATGGATTTTTTTTCTTCATCGTTTCCGTGTAGCTGTCCCGATTCGTCAAAAATTCTAATGTTAGTAATTGCTGTTTGAAGGGTTGCGGTAATTACACCCAACTTTTTTTTAATTGGTTATTTCGCGGATATTACACTAGTATGGGGTCACAGTTTATACTTATCATGTGTTTTGATTTTCAGAATTACATTAAATGTATGTTAGTACTTTATAAAGAATTTTGGTAGACGGTACATGATTTTTCTGGCGAAGTTTGCAAATGAAGCGAAACCAGAAAATAGACAAAGTAAAATACTGCTGTTTGCACATGACTATGAAACTTATCGTACAAGAAACTGTTTGACATAATACATACATCATTTGTATACAGTTGAACGATGATATAGAAAAAAAATCTGTTTTAAAATTAAATTGATAATGAGTAAAATATACCTTCAGAATATTTTCTGAATTACAGCCATTACGTCAATTTAGCGATGCCTGCACTATTCTCTCTCTCTCTCTCTCTCCTTAACTCTGGAATTAAAACAATCTTCATATCTTGAACTTAATCCTAACCTGGGTATTTCCTTCTATCTAATAATAATATAGACAGGAATCTAGAATTATAAATAAAAACGGTGAGACCCAGGTTATTATGTCTTTACTGTTACAAAGACATACGTACTCACACAGACATCTCTCTCTCTCTCTCTCTCTCTCTCTCTCTCTCTCTACACACACACACACACGCACACACACACACATATATATATATATATATATATATATATATATATATATATATATATATATATATATATATATATATATATATATATATATATATATATATATATATATATATATATATATATACTATATGGCATGCATGTATGGTATGTGTGTATGATTGGTATGGGCGCCCGGGAAGTCGGTCTGACGGGACTGAGATTCGGAACGGAGATGGGTTTCCACCCCGGGAAGGTCGAGACCTACGTTAGGGAGCCCGGTTTACAATAGGGTTTCAAGCAACAAAGGGCACCAAAGGCTCCGGAGGAGGCGGGGCACCTTCCACGAAACGGGGCTGGTTCAGCCCGTAGACTTAATAACGTTACAAGTTTATCATACCCAATTTTCGGTATACGTAGTAAATATGATTTGCTATCAAATACTGGAGGGGTAAGACATCAATGGTACCAAAGGTGGTCGGGGTTGGGCAGGATGTGACAGAGAGAGAGAGAGAGAGAGAGAGAGAGAGAGAGAGAGGAGAGAGAGTAGAGGGCATGATAGGGAGAAGAAAGAGGGTAAGAAACAGAAAAGGTTGGAGTGAGAGATAGAGAGAGAGAGAGAATTGATCAGTTGCCATTCAGTTGTCTGATGACTCCTCAGCTGGACTTTTTTCCAACCAGTTGCTAATCCTGGAGGGGAATGGCAAAGCGCCGGTCGATTTAGGATGATCTAAATCTCTCATATGTACGAATAATGCATTCGATATTTGCCCAGTTCTCACAGAATACTGGTGCTGTTAGAGACGTTGTGAAAGAGATTTCCCGGTTTGTCCGTAATAGACTTTATCACACTTTTTGCAAGGAATTTCATATATGCAGCTTGGAAGATCTTTTGGAGAATTTTTTATTACTAAACTCTTGACATTAATATTACTGAAAACAACATTAATGTTAAAAAGCTTTAAAATTCTAGGAATATCTAAAAACCTTTCTTTTCGGTCTTTCGGAAATCAACTAACATTGTCTCTTTTGTTCATTACTACTCCAATCACCATCAAAATGTTAAATTCTCTGTTTTTTTCTGGGATGTTCCTAAGGACTTTACGTGTCTGTAGCCCGCAGTTTATTGACGCTGAGATTAAAACAGAACATTCTAAAATCATCCTATGATGAAAGGTTTTTATATATTCCTAGAATTTTAAAGCTTTTTAACATAAATGTTGTTTTCAGTAATATTAATGCCAAGAGTTTAGTAATAAAAAATTCTCCAAAAGATCTTCCAGGCTACATATATGAAATTCCTTGCAAAAAGTGTGATAAAGTCTATTACGGACAGACCGGGAAATGTCTTTCACAACGTCTCAAACAGCACCAACATTCTGTGAGAACTGGGCAAATATCGAATGCATTATTCGTATATATGAGAGATTTAGATCATCCTATTAACTGGAGTCAAGCAAGAGCTTTAATCCCATATAATGACACAGTTAAAAAAATATCATTGAATCTTGTTTCATCAATTCAAATAATGGAAATGTTCTAAATTTTAGTCTTGGTTTATTTAAACTTGATGCCTTCATAATGAAAAAAGTTGCAGATAAATATAAACAACAAACTTAATATATTTAGTGTTTACATGTTTTGGACTGTACGGATACTTTGTAGTTTCGGTTAGGGATAAATCTATGATTAGGTTTGTGACCGTGTGATTTCCGATAATCCTGGATTATCTCTTAAATTTTTATCCTTTTGACAATTAACCATCTGGTATTCTTGATCTTGTTGTGTACCTGAGAACTTTCTCTCCAATTGTATTTCATTCGTTCCTAAGTAAAGACGAAAGCGCTTGGATTTCTGACTATCATTTGCCTGTGGTATTCGCTTATTTTTTGTGTTTTTATTTTTTTCTCTTTCTCCTGAAAAGTGTCATTGTACTTAGTACTTTTGCCCTTTACTGTTAATCTCTTATGATATTAGTTACCATTTTACTTTTATATAAAATTCGAATTTCACTGATGTAATGATAATTAATCTATATAACTTTTAAAAAAAGTATAATTTACTAATGTGCCCCATTTTAGTCTGATTTAATGTATAAAATTTTAATTGTTTCCCTTTTTTTAGCCTTGAAGATGGGATTTGTATCCCGAATGGTAGGCGTTGGATAGAAATAAAGTTTTAACGGAAAAATGCTGAAATTTCTGCTGGCCAATACATACATACACACACACACACACACACATATATATATATATATTATATATATATATATATATATATATATATATATACATATATATTTGTAATATATACATATATATATATATATACATATATATATATATATATATATATATATATATATATATATATATATATATATATATCATATACACACACACACACACACACACACACACATATATATATATATATATATATATATATATATATATTATATATATATATATATATATATATATATATATATATATATATATATATATATATATATATATATATATATATATATATATATATTATATATATATATACACACAATACACACACCACACACACACACACACATATATATATATATATATATATATATATATAACACACACATATATATATATATATATATATATATATATATATATATATATATATATATATATATATATATATATATGTGTGTGTGTGTGTGTGTGTGTGTGTGTGTGTGTGTGTGTGTGTGAAGGCTTATCTGGCTTAATAAAACAACGTGGATTTCTGAAGAAATTTACTGTTCACGTAAAAATAGAATTATTTTCATTCGTTAATGCGTTCAATATGAATAATATATTCTGCATTTTTATGGCGTGTGTAATTTGTAGTTCTAATTAATGCATTGTAAATAAGAACGGAGGATTAAGCAAGTGGGAAATTATATTTGAGTATGATATCTGATGGTTTAATGTTATTGATCATTCAAAACCTTTTTTAGGATTAATGAATGAAAACCTACGAATATTTTGGTCCGGGTAATACTCCCAATTCATGATCTCCCTCAGACTGCGGGAAGTCTTCTCGAGAAATAAACATTGTCAATTTAGTAAATGAATGAATAAATGAGTAACTAGATAAATAACTATAACAATAAATAAATAAATGAACAGATAGATAGATAAGTAAACAAATAAGTAAAGAAATGAAAAAGTAAATCGATAAGTAACTGAATGAGTACGTAGGAGTTCTGCGGATTTTTGGTGGTTCGTTTTCAATGTACGTGGACCTCTTAGGATACAAAACCCTGAGCTCTATGGATAAAATCCTCCCCAATTCATGGGTTTGCCAATTCACAGTTTCGTAATAGAAGATCATACAAATGAAAAGCTCACATGGTCTTGACCTTGCAAATTGTAACGCACCGATGTCTAGACAAATTTTTAATTGGGTAGTTACAGCCGTCCGGGACGAGAAATTAGCATATAAAGGCACTCACAAACTATTTAGAAGATTTATTATTTTTACATGTTATCTATTGACCTACATACACAGACACGTACTTTCTATTTATAATATATATATATATATATATATATATATATATATATATATGTATATATATATATATACACATATATATACATATATATATATATATATATATATATATATATATATATATATATATATATATATATATATATATATATATATATATTTATATGTATAGGCATATGTACACACACATATATATATTTATATGTATAGGCATATGTACACACACACACACATATATATATATATATATATATATATATATATATATATATATATATATATATATATATATATATATATATATATATATATATATATATATATATATTATATATATACATACACATGGATGAAGTAAGACAGAAAGGCAAATATATGAAATATTGTTGACATTCTTCATATGATGTCAAAGTTCGATGATGTCGATAAACATAAATGAATGTGTAACTTATTTTTACCACCAATTGAATTTATAAGCCTCAATCCATTTTCCTTACTTTAAAGTCTCAGAAATATATAGATATACAGAACGGTTCATTAAACTGGATTCCGTCTCGGTGCTTGTACGCATAAACATATACAAAACATATTTACATGTTATATTTGGTTCTTCCAGTTGTATATAGGCGAGTGAATAAAACATATTCCTATTTGATAAAGCGGAACACAAACAGAAAACTTATTAATAGCGCTAACATCAAACACAAGGGAATAATTTGCCTTTGCCTTCCTACAAAATCTGTTTAATTTAAAGAGATTTAACAAAGGAAAACCTAAACTCTTGGGTGGAGACGATCCAGCTAGTCTTTTTGTATTTAAATGGTTAACCCACAAGATTTCAAAATAATTTTATTTAACCCTCGTCATATCCGAGGAAGAATTTTCCAAGAGGATCGGAAACATAAATCTTGCCGTCCAAATGAAGGAATGATTGCTGACTGCAACATTTGCAGACTAAATCTTGCTGCTCTCGTCTAGAGCTGCTGAGAATTAGAACTTAAGTTTTTAAATAAGTGTCATAAATCTGGACGATTACTGCTTGTTAGTTATTTTGCATGACTTGGATATATAGTGTTTTCAATCGTTATAGGCGATAATTACGTTAGTTGACGATGAAACTGAAATTGCACAGAATGAAGTTGATCCGGATTTTATGGTAATTCAGAATCGAACCTGCTAGCTTAACTAAGATCTAAAAAAAATATTGAAGTACTGTAAGATGTAGGTAGCTTTTTAAAGACTGTTCCCCTATGATACTGAACCTCATTCATCGACAAAAATTGCCAATTCTCTTTTATCTTTTAAAGCTCAGTTTAAGAAAGGACCGAAGGCCATATCAAAGCTCCTAAAATATCTCAACAATTTCTTTTCCATGTATATAACTTTTTCTTTATCTATTTCTGTCTCTGTTTATCTACTATATCCATTTGCTCATTGCTAGTCTTCCCTCCTGTTCATTCTGTTTGTAATCCGAAACGTTTTTTTTTTTTTAGGGAAGCCTTGTAGCCGAGTTCAAGATTATTTTTCTTCTTTTCGTTTCTTCACTCATATATTTTCAGGTCTGCTCACCACAAAGCATTTATTCAGGGTGTAATAACAAAACTACCTCACTCAACGTTCCCCACTAGCCACAAGCCACAAGAACAGCAAATATTTCTTAATACACCTATCTCTAATTATCAGATTTCTCACCCGCAGTTCATCAGAACTCTCTGAAGGAATCTGACTGCATTTGTCTAATGAAAGCTATGATCGTCCACAATTTAGTGGCAGGTGTCACGTTTAGCGGCTCAAGAGGAAGAAATATGCAACGCATTTATGGCTAATTGACGACTTTAATCTATCAGCGACATATCCTCCAACATAATGCCGTCGTATATCGTTGCGTGACCTTTACGCCGGGCCAGGGAAAATTCCCGAAAATGCTGATGGAAATCTTGGAAGGTAGTGGCAGCAGCAGGAACAGGCAGAAGCGAGTGCTATAGTTAGGCCGGAGAGAGAGAGAGAGAGAGAGAGAGAGAGAGAGAGAGGAATTGTCTGGAACAAGAGAGAGAGAGAGAAAGAATTGTCTGGGACAACAGAGAGAGATATATAATTGTCTGGAACAAAAGAGAGAGAGAGAGAGAGAGAGAGAGAGAGAGAGAGAGAGAGAGAGAGAGAGAGAATTGCCTGGAACAAAAGAGAGAGAGTGAGAGAGAGAAGGAATTGCCTGGAACAGAGAGAGAGAGAGAGAGAGAGAGAGAGAGAGAGAGAGAGAGAGAGATTGTCTGGAACAAAAAGGGCCGCCGTTATTTGACCTCGCTAATCTTCCGGTAGGCCAATGGGTCGTTTCTGCATTAAGGAAATTCACCGGGATCTAATTATCCTGGATGTTTCAACCTAAATCACCCTTAATGGTGTCAATGGCCACACAGTGAAGGTCTCCTTCTACTGTTGCGGTTACGCTTTATCTGATTTTTTTTTCTCTCTCTCTCTTTTCTCCCTCTTCTTCGGGATTTTCCTTTCTTTTCGGGGGAGGGGCGAGAGCCAGAAGGAATGAATAAGGGGCTTCTTTCTCATTTTATATTATTGTTTTATAGGCGTAGAGCAGGAGTATTAGTAGGAAAGAGATCAGATCTGATGGAGAGGAAAGTAAATTACAGTATCAAAGTATCAATATACTATATTCTGCAGAAATAGGTAATTTAATTGGTTGACGATGTTTTTTATAAGTACGAGCGTTGATTTCGTTATATGTAGACGGACTATAATATTAAAAATTTTATGAAATTATCATACAATTTACATACACAACTGACCTACAAACACCACAAAAATACTATTGAATCAACTGATGACCATAAACATCTCTATTCAGGAGCATTTTTCTCGACTCGGAGATAGATAGTCATGTTTTGTCTATCCATTTTTGATCACGAATGATAAAATAATAACTACGGTAAGTTTTCCGCTATGTCTGTTAAAGACTTATTCCAAAACACGCAGTACTTGGAAAACCGACTTGAGGACGCTGTAAACAAAGACACTTTTATAGGGGTCTGTCCTATG
This sequence comes from Macrobrachium nipponense, assembly GCF_015104395.2. Lineage (NCBI taxonomy): Eukaryota > Metazoa > Arthropoda > Malacostraca > Decapoda > Palaemonidae > Macrobrachium > Macrobrachium nipponense. Next base: position 114,155,808 of record NC_087202.1, read on the forward strand.
AAGGATTGAACATCAAATATGCATACCCATTGTGGGGACACCTCAGATCCTTCTTTTGTTGTTGTTTATTTCTTTCGTCCATTGTCAGAGGAGAATTCATTGGAAGATAGGGTACCGAACTGCTGTTAAATCTAAGGATTGATTCTAGTAGCGGAGGTATGGCTATCTTCAGCGAAGTAAAACAATGGCCATGTAATATTTGGTCTCTTACAAAACCTGACGATATTCATTTTTAGTATGATTATTACTTTATCATCTAAGGTTCATGATAAATCATGAACACACACACACACTATATTATTAATAATATATATATATATATATATATATATATATATATATATATATATATATATATGAATTTTTATTACATCACCGTGGTTCATATACATTCATCAAGCTACAAATGTCCTTTAATACCCAATTTTTTAGTTGATAATAATTTCATACTCTCGTGGATTTAAACCAGCGGACAGAGGAGAAATCAGGACTTCAGTGTAGTTACTGACTCGGACAACAAGTGAAGTATAAGTTGATAGCGATTCCGACCTCACAAATCACTGTCGAACTTGGGTATTTGTAATTAGAATCGATATCCAACTGCCTCTGCCATGTTAACAAAGTCGAACGTTTGCCATATTATGAATTTGTATCACATTACCATGATTCATATACATGCATTAAGCTACTTATGTCCATTAAATGAAAATCAGTAAGACGGAGCCGGGAGATGGACGGCGCACGAAGTTCCTGTTAAAGTGAGACACTTTGTTTTGGAGTGAAAAGACAATGATCTGAGGGCAGTGGACGACTGGGAGATGAGTTCTCCTACATTTGAGTTTTTAACCAGTGCCTCTTGTTATTCCCCGTGTATAGAGGAATGCTTTTATTTGTTCTTTTGTGTGTTCATTTTTTATGCTCATCTGTTCGGTATTATTGTACCTTCTAAAGGTTATAATTTCTTTCCCTTCAGATGGATCCAATGTTACCAGGAAGGATGGGAATTGTTGACAATTATTTATGACTTCGGTCATGTAAGACCGACCTTTTTTAGCATTAGTTAATGGAGAGAAATTAGAGAAGTATTGCGTCTAATTTGGGAGATTGTGTGTGGTATTCATTTGAGATGATCTTTTGAGAATTATTTGCTAGAAGTGAGTACACTTCATGTCGCGTTTTTTTAATTCAATTCATTTTCGTTTTTTTCCTTATTAATACGTTAGTTTATTTGGAAAATAAAGATTTTATGTTTTGATATTATTGAGTTTGATCTCTAGCCTTAGCTTTATGACACTATTAAGAATAGCAGAGATGCCGGTTGGTGATTTCTCTTAAGGTAGGTGACAGATGTCTGTTTCCTTTGAGAGGGGCTTACGTTACCACTTCTTTCAGAGACAAGGCTTAGAAAAAGCCTTGTTTACATATATATATTTATATATGTATATATATATATATATATATATATATATATATATATATATATATATATATATATATATATATATATATATATATATATATATATATATTTATATATATATATATATATTATAATAAAACGGAAACATTTGTTTTTGCTCTCCGGAATTTAAACGGGGCAGGTGATGCCCTTAGACTTCACTTCTTCCCCTTCGCTTCCCCCTCCCCTCCTCCCATCCCCACCTCCTTCCCTTCCCCCCTCCCCCTCCCCAAATTTTCAACATTAAGTAACCCACATTAATAATCTACCCTGTGTCTGTACGTGTGCGTGTGTCTGTGTGTGTGATTCCGTACGTGCCTGCGTTCTTGCACATGATTCCCTAATGCATTTCCACGAACATTTTTGTACATCAAACTTATCCCCAGTGAAGTGCATCCCACTCCTTCCAGACTCCCCTATCCCCATCCCTAATCCCCATCCTGCTCGTACCGTTTTGGCAGACTTAGTTTTACCTTCCACATTGTTAACATTCCTTCTAAATCTGAGCTTAATCCTGCCGGAATATAAAAAAAACTTGACATTTCAAACCATTGAACGTTGTGGATATATTTGGATTCCCTGATTTTGTTTGATGGCTATTCAGTTGCAACTCTACCCAAGAATATTCTTTACTTTTTATTTTTCCCAACCTTTCTGTGATCTCTTCAAATCTATTGCAATAGACGGTACTGAAGCTTAACAGTTTTTTTTTCTATCCTGTGTCGTTGGGAATTTTTTCAATTATGAGTGAAAGACAAAAACGTATAGGAAATACGATGAAACGATGAAAATAGGTATAATATTCTTAGAAGGATTCAGTAAAAAAAAGTCCCTGTATTCTCAAACACCAATGTTTTTTTCAAGATTTTTAACACAACTTTCAATTTTTCAAATTGGCTCTTTCAACTCGTATACATATAAAAAGCCCAATCACTTAAACTATCGACCCGTTTATAAAGCTACGATAATTAAAACTCATTACATTTATAGATTAGGTGGCACGAAAACACACTCACAAACACATCTATACAGACAATACATCAAAATAACAACAGGAATTAGCGACACAATAAACCTTCAAACCACAATTAAGTATTTCTTGAACTTAAGTTTAGCTCAGTTCTAATGTATAGTGAACGCCATAGTGTGCGTGTGTGTTGTAAGAATGGTTATATCTATGCACGTGTATATATATATATATATATATATATATATATATATATATATATATATATATATATATATATATATACACATATATATATGCACACACACACACACACACACACACACACACACACATATATATATATATATATATATATATATATATATATATAATATATATATATATTATATAAAGATTTATATATAACTTGATTTATTTATAAAGATTTGTATAGATATTAATAAACTGCAGATATCGTTTAATACCGGATAGCTATCTATCTATCTATCTATCTATCTATCTTTCTATATATTTTCCACAATGTTTTACTTTTTATTTTATCTTTTGGTGTTCTGTAAAAGAAAAATATTGAGATTGCTTTTTTTAGTTTTCTGTAAAAGAAAACAATTAAACCCCCAGGTCTTAAAAACTACGAAGGCTAAAGGGCTGCAAATTGGTATGTTGATCATCCACCCTCCAATCATCAAACGTACCAAACTGCAGCCCTCTAGTCTTAGGCTGCCATCGGCTGTGACTGAAAATAATTTTTGGCTACGGCTAAGAGTTTCGAGTTTCATACTTATTATACGCTGTACAAAAAACTCGATTGCGCTGAAGGAACTTCTGTGCATTTATACTTTTTTTTTTTCATTACTATAAGTAAAACTATTTAAAGCCTGGCAGAAAACTGGCGAGCCTTGGGGCTTATGGACCTCATTCTTGAAATTCTTAGGCCCTCTCCAAGTCTGCTTCCCCCTTCCCCAGCCTGGCACGATACCTGCCTAACTTTAACCTCAGATCAAATAAACACTACTGAGGCTAAAACTCAAAACTGATTAAATATAATAGAAGAAACAATCCTAGATTAAACAAGAAATGCAATAATGGGCTAGAATAGAGCAAAAACGAGAAGCAGTTAGTGTTATTAATAAAAGAATAATTGCCTATTAGGTAAATTTAATTGAGGAATTGAGATTTGAAAACAACAACAATTCAGAAATATTTAAAGGTAGTTTATTTATAAAAGACAATATTAATTGTGGTTTTAAATGTATCTTTTAAAACCAATCAAATATAACAAAAACTCAATGAACCATCATGAACAGCACTCGCTTTTGGTACGTTTCCTTTGTAAATATAATTTAAATTTTTTTAACGTGGATTTAACCCAAAAAACTCACTAAAAACCTTCCGTGTCTCGAAATAGTAGTTTAAACGGACGAACGATGGTCGTAACAATGTCTCTTTAGCGAAAGCCGACCAGAGAGCACATTATATGTTCGACACATGAGTAAAGAAATGTGTGATCATCTTAATCCTTTCTGTTACTAAATTCAGGCACGAATAAACTGTGGGTCAAAAGGATACACTTTATCGCTCTGGAGACCTAGAATTATATTCTGCGCATTAAATGCAACTAGCATGACTCCGGTAGATAAATTAGAGTATCTTTACCACGAGTTATACTAAATAATTATAGATGCAACAACTGAAATTACTTAATGCGAAAAATTCAGAGGTTCAGGAACTACAGACTTCCTTTTTAGTCTAGTGAATATATTTAACGATGATATGAAAAATCTAACACAAATGAATATTTTTAACATTTTTTTGCTAATAGACAAATTACATAAAGCCCAAAGTTTTTCAAATTATCTTCTTCTGAGGGAGCAGTATACAAAAATGGAGACAAATGAATGGTAGTATTTGAAAAAGACAAAGAAAACAACTTACCGCAGAATACAAAAGAAGAAAATGGAAGAGATTCATTTGTTCCTCATGCGACCTCTTCCAGTACTACAGTTCATGAAATATTTATGAACTTTAGGCTGTCGAGTACCTGGGCACTCATGGCCATTCAGCACTTAAGATGGCGAAAAGTGGGAGTTGGAGTGGTTGGACAGAAAGATAAAGATTCCAAAAGAATAAAGTAGAAGGTCGTAAAGGTGGAACTGGAGAAAATCCCATAGTAGCGCTGAGAAGTAATAGTTGGGCATCAAGACTGAAGAAAGGAAGCGGGAATGGAGGCAAAGTACAAATCTACAAAGTGAATGTAGCCACGGTTTGAAGGGACGCTGTTGACACCCTTTAATGATGCCCACAGTGCACCTCGTGTGGTGCACTGATGGTTCTACCCACCGACCCCACCACACCCCCACACCCCCTCCTCCCACAAGGAAGAAAGTACTCTTACTTTTAGTTTCACGTGCTTTCAAGAAGAATGAGAGGAGAGAGCGAGACCTGACAAAACAAAAATAAAAAATAAAAAAAATAAAAAAGGGAAATATTGGAAGGTGATGATAATCCCCCAAGCGAGATCATTGTGTGGTGAATGTTGGAACTAGAAGACAACAACGGATTAACAAATAAAAAAAACCGCACGAGAAAAGGACCCGTATCCGAAAAATAAAACATAAGAAAATCATTTAGGAAAAACAAGCGGATTAGTGACGGACGAAGGGCGAAATGGAAACGCGACGGAAGAGTAAAAGCAAATGAAGTGGTAAACGCGAAAATGGGAACGATGTGGAAGTTAAAAATATGGAAACTGAAAGAGAGCTTTTAGCTTATAGAACTCCTATTTCGGGTTTTCTTAAGACTTTAACTTATACAACAGATAAAACATTCATTCTCCCAGACACAAAGCAACAACAAAATCCCCAAAAAAAGATTAATTTCAAATCGAACACGTATTATTATTATTATTATTATTATTATTATTATTATTATTCAGTAGATGAACCCAATTCATACGGAACAAGCCCAAATAATATAGTTTTCATTGGGAAGAAGTAAGAGGAAGTAAAGGGAAATCCAGAAAGAAGAGACTATATGAAGAAACATGATTATCTCTGCTGTCCTTTACGTTACTAAATCCAGACAAAATTCAGAACGTGAATATTTTCATTCTGAAAACCCTTAATTATACTCGAGTCATACTAAACGTAGCTGCATGACTTTAATTCATAAATTAGAGAATCATTACGAGAGATGCTAAATATAGATAAAAAAAATTGCCGGAATTGTTTAATGTAAAAGATTCTGAGGTCCTGGGAATAGCGGATTTTATTCCTTCTCTGTAACGAAGCAACACAGCTGCAATCACTGGGAAGTAAATGAAAATTATACGCGTTTTGACATGCTCACGCACTGCTGGATACGTATACAAGCGTATTCGCAAACATATTCATCCTATATTGGGTGGAAATGAAAGTGAAGACGGACAGCAGTTGTAACTGGAGAGGAAGTTTCGATGTGAGCATGAATAGAGGTTATGACGAGTGATCTTGAATAACAAAGATTCGAGGGCAATATGTAAGAAGAGATTAGATATTGAACATTGAATGTTTGAAAGGTCCAAAGTTTGGGTCCCTGGGGCTGCAGCAGGTTCTTGGAAATAGACGCATAAGGTTTGATTGACAGGGGGTGGTATTGGTGGGGAAGGGAGCGTCTAAGATACATCACTGATCTGGCCCATCTGCCAATCTGATGGAGAGATTTAGACTAGTTCATCTCCCTTGGAAGGTTGCAACAGAGACTTTCTGGTTATTCTTCTAATGATAAAGTTACCTGATTTCCTGGAATTTAAAACTTTCAAATATACTGAAAACTGGTTATGAATTAACACTGAAAACCAGATTTGATCTTCAACTAATCTATCGTAGTGGATTTTTTTTTTCACTAAAGCACATATATAGCCGTTCAGAATGAGGTAAATCAATCACTCATTCCCATTTAGAAGGGTGTTCATATTAATCTGCTCCTCTTAATGTTCTATTTATGTTTTATGGACAGGTTTAGGCCTTTCCTCGAGTTTTTACGTTATGAAAAGATGTCTAAGGAAATTGAAGTTTAAAATCTGCTGCCGTCACAACGTCAGTAAATGATATTCAAGTAAAATGACGAATTACTAGACGAACACAATATAGTATATTTGGTCTACTATTAGTCTAAAGAAGATTAAAATATATTAAGTCTTTCGTCAGTAGAAGTGGAATTTGCCATGAATCTGAGTGGGTGAGTAATCATGAACAAAGATTTCGTGAATATGAGGAGCAACCCGCCTCGCGTAGAAATGACAATTCACCTGATTTGTTGTTATATTTATGTTAAGTGTCGCCTGGGTATTTGAATAAAAAATGAGAAGCGATAACTCACGTAGAATGACCCTAGCTGTTTTTTTATAATGATTTGTAATTTATTACAGTTCTTATAATCCTGCTGCAACCTTTAAGAATGGAAAACATTAATGTACACGAAAATCTGTAAAACCATCGTTTCCAGACTCACATTGCAACACTATGAGGTACATATGGGTTAATTACAGTGACATATTTTTCCACTAGCACACCAACATTGAGACGATACCATGGAGAATATACCGTGATGTTATGTAATTGTTTGCAGAATAGAAAAGGCACAAAATATATTGACTATTAAGTCAGATAATTTCCTCCGGATAATTACGATTTGCCGAAAAATTTTGGAAAGGTTTTGTTCGTCGCAGCTATTCCAAATCCGGCTTTCCATGCATCTTGTGCCCCAAGAAAAATCTCTATAGGGTCCGTGAATCAGTGGCAAGGATAATAAAATGATCAGAAATTACCTGGAGAAAAAGCATTAATCGTCTCATTTGTTGATCTGGACTCGATCAAGTTTTTGTGCAAAAATATATGCTAATGTTTGACCATATCTATGTAAGTTTGAAAGGTTCACTTTTAATCCTTATTTTTGCTAATTTCAATCATCTTATGTCTTTCAGAAAATTGCTAAATTCCTTTGTGGATTTTAACCCGTTTTTATGAATATATTTTGAATGTTTTCCTCAAGAGTTTTCAAACTGATAAACAAACAAAAGAAAAAATAATGAAGAAAAGACTGAAGAAGATCAATTTTTCTTCAACAAAAACAATCTTACACATCTAAGAATAGCCTACATATACCTTGTGAGAAATATGACCTTGAGCATACAGTGTCGTCTTAACAAACTTCTACTTTTTATTTATTGATCACCTCTCGAGACTGGTAAATAAATTACTGTAAATTCTGATGTACAAATAAATGAACACTGCTGTATATAGATACAGAACAATTTAGTATATAGATATATCAAGAAAATCCAGGAAAAGGAATATGTGAATAGTCAGATGTCTCAGTTATCGACATTCAAATAAATTCGCCATTATTATTATTTATATTATTATTATTATTATTATTATTATTATTATTATTATTATTATTATTATTATTATTTTATTATTATTATTATTATTATTATTATTATTATTGTTGTTTTTTTTGTTGTTGTTGTTGTTTTATTTTTTTATTTTATTTTCTTTGCGGAAGCATGATTCAATACGAATTTAAAGAGGAGGTACCTACCTTGCGGTGACCTAATAAATCTGCGTAATGCCTAAAACGAGCTTAGAACAAAATTTCCGGGTCGTAGATTTGATTAATATGAAGGTCAGTAGAACATTTACTCAGATCACGAATATCAATAAGAATCGGTGATTTCTGTTTAGTGTGTCAATTCACTGAACGTCACTGGCAATCTGTTATTTCCGTCACTGTTATTTCATCATCCCAGTCACTACTAATTAAGTAGTCTATCTGTCCCGTTGATCGTCGTAGGTGTTAACTTATCAATTAAATTTCCCATGTCAAATAACTGATCGATGTTAATCATAATAATCAAATCAATTTTATTCCACTCATTACCGATCATTTCATCTACAAAACTAAAAATCTAACTGACACGTTTAGGAGGCTAAAAATTCTAAAGGCTTATGCATGAAATGACAGTGAAGATTTTAAGTTTCAACTGAAGGGGATTATATGCCCTTTTAAAAATGCACTTGTAATGAAGGCACACAAACGCATATCCGATATTGAAGATGTTCAGTTGTATAAGAGAAGAGACAAAACTGCTTTGAATTATCCCTCACATGCACCGAAAGCACGAAGTCTTTTGAAACGGGATCTCAAATTTGTCCGTGCTCGTTCTAGAACGTGACACCGAATCACACATTTTCTGAAGAACACTCAATTTCAAATCGGAGTTGATTAAACTCGGCTTCCAGAGTTGTTTGTCACTCCCTGTCAGGTTCCCAAAAGCGACGTGGATCAAATGACAACATAATTACAGGAGAGTGTTTTGGCACGTGGAGGACTAGAGAAAAATAAAACCCTGTTTGTCCTCTACACACAGGTAACAAAGAGAATTCTGAAGAGTATTCAAGATTTTATTTTCAGTAGTGGAAAACGATCTGTAAGAAATCAGACAATTATAAAAGCGCAGTTGAAAATAGGAAGGACGGAGGACACAATATAACTCACTAATTTTGAGTTCGACCGGCACCACTTTCTCAGGGAATCTAATTAAAATCAGAAGAGAATGTACAAGCTACCTCCTTAGAGAGAGAGAGAGAGAGAGAGAGAGAGAGAGAGAGAGAGAGAGAGAGAGAGACGTCGTTCTTTCTAGTATTCTTTTATTGATAAACTGTATGCAATTTAATGGCTACTGATTTCAAGTGAAATGTCTACAATGGAAAAAGGGAGGGTGGAAAACCTTTATCCCTCGTATCATAATTTTTCCATAAGTATACAGACTTTAACTATAAAAAGATACGAATTTTCTAAAGTCTCTGTATTTTGTGCAGTGTATGTTTGCCATTTCCTGTAATAACAGAGGCCGAAGGCAAACAGAAAGCAATTTGAGAACATTTCTTTTTATTTCAGTCTCTCGTTCTACTTGTTTGTTTGTAAACAAGTTCAAAAGAAAGGAGAATTATTTCTTCCTGAGAGGCAAGGAAAAGACTTAGAAATTTATTTGAAAAGGAGCTGTATTAAATGAATAGCCGTGGCATACCATATTTCACTCTTACAAATTTAACAACGATTTTAATAAAACATAAATGAAAAGGAGGGATAATGTTGTTAAAATATATAGCTTCCTTTGCTTTGTTTCGTATCGTCTTGTTCAGGGATATTAAAGTTGTACCATTTTACGACTGTGATGGACAATGCCTTTTATATTTTGTAGTTTTGTGGCCTTTAGGTTTTGTAGTATAATAATAAATAATAATAATAATAATAATAATATAAAATGGAAAAGTAATCCACAATAATATGTCTGTTTGACCTTGATATTTAGAATACAAAGCAGAAAGCTTTCGATGACCTGCACGGTCCCATTTTTCAAGGAGGACCGAGCAGGTCATCGAAAGCTTTCTGCTTTGTATTTTAAATAACAAGATCAAACAGACATATTATTGTGGATTTACTTTTCCATTTTATTTTATTAACTCATTGATTATGAGGTTTCTTTGAATAATAATAATAATAATAATAATAATAATAATAATAATAATAATAATAATAATAATAATAATAATAATAATAATAATAATAATAATAACTAATATCAGGAGAGGGATCTTCCGGGGCAACTCACTGTTCCCACTACTCTTCGCAGTAGCCATAATTCCCATGACAAAAGTACTGCAGAAGATGGATGCTGGGTACCAACTCAAGAAAAGAGGCAACAGAATTAAACCATCTGATGTTCATGGAATACATCGAGCTGTATGGTAAGAGCATCAAGGAAATAGATACCCTAATCCAGACTGTAAGGATTGTATCTCGGGACATCAGGATGGAGTTTGGAATAGAAAAAAATGCCTTAGTCAACATACAAAAGGGCAAAGTAACAAGGGCTGAAGGGATAAAGCTACCAGATGGGAACAACATCAAACACATAGATGAGACGGGATACAAATACCTGGGAATGACGGAAGAAGGGAATATAAAACATCAAGAGATGAAGGACACGATTAGAAAAGAATATATGCCGAGACTCAAGGCGATACTCAAGTCAAAACTCAACGCCGGAAATATGATAAAAGACATAAACACATGGGCAGTGCCAGTAATCAGATACAGCGCATGAATAGTGGAATGGACGAAGGCAGAACTTCGCAGCATAGACCAGAAAACGAGGAAACATACAATACACAAAGCACTACACCCAAGAGCAAATACGGACAGACTATACATAACACGAAAGGAAGGAGGGAGGGGACTACTAAGCATAGAGGACTACGTCAACATCGAGAACAGAGAACTGGGACAATATAGGAAGACCAGTGAAGACGAATGGCTAAAGAGTTCATGGGAAGAAGGACTGATAAAAGTAGACGAAGACCCAGAAATATACAGAGATAGGGGAAAGACAAGCAGAACCGAGGAATGGCATAACAAACCAATGCACGGACAATACATGAGACAGACTAAAGAACTAGCCAGCCATGACACGTGGCAATGGCTACTGAGGGGAGAGCTCAAGAAGGAAACTGAAGGAATGATAACAGCGGCACAAGATCAGGCCCTAAGAACCAGATATGTCCAAAGAACGATAGATGGAAATAACATCTCTCCCATAATAAGAAGTGCAATACGAAAAATGAAACCATAAACCACATAGCAAGCGAATGTCCGGCACTTGCACAGAACCAGTACAAAAAGAGGCATGATTCAGTAGCAAAAGCCCTACACTGGAGCCTGCGCAAGAAACACCAGCTACCTTGCAGTAATAAGTGGTACGAGCACCAACCTGAGGGAGTGATAGAAAACGATCAGGCAAAGATCCTCTGGGACTATGGTATCAGAACAGATAGGGTGATACGTGCAAATAGACCAAACGTGACGTTGCTTGACAAAATCAAGAAGAAAGTATCACTCATTGATGTCCCAATACTATGGGATACCAGAGTTGAACAGAAAGAAAGGGAAAAAATTGATAAGTATCAAGACCTGAAAATAGAAATAAGAAGGATACAGGATATGCCAGTGGAAATTGTAGCCATAATCATAGGAGCACTAGGCACGATCCCAAGATCCCTGAAAAGGAATCTCGAAAAACTAGAGGCTGAAGTAGCTCCAGGACTCATGCAGAAGAGTGTGTACCTAGAAACGGCGCACATAGTAAGAAAAGTGATGGACTCCTAAGGAAGCAGGATGGAACCCGGAACCCCACACTATAAATACCACCCAGTCGAATTAGAGGACTGTGATAGAGCAAAAAGAAAAAAAAATAATAAAAAAATTATAATAATAATAATAATAATTTTTCATGTTAGGTCACATTTACACATTAACTGTACATTGGCAATAACGACATTAAACCCGTGAATGCTTAAATAATGCGACATACACAGAAGTAGCATAGCAAGCGTAGATTGTACAAAATCACATACTACAGCATAGAGACACAAAGTAATTATAAATGGTAAACATAACAGAATTAACCTAAAAGATCTGAAAAGGGCACAAAAAGTATTGGGACTGACGTAACGTACGAAGGCATTACTTATGCATTCTTTGGGCTAAATAGATTTATATACATTATTAAAGATTTTTTACATTTTCAGATAGAAATGATGGTGAGTTACGGTACGTTGCATCTATTTGGTGAGGGAAGAATATTTTCGATTTCACAAACCATATAACAAACATGGATGGCGAAACACGCTTCAACTGACATTATAACTATGCAAAGGGATGGGGCATAAAAAGAATAGTATATGAATAAAATAAAAATAAAAAACCACAAATAAAATCTTCGTGCGTTTAAACAGACTTTCTTTATTCATATAGCATATTTAATTCTTACATTTAATCTCCTGTACACCTCCATGGCAGCAAAGAGAGGCATCCCACCAGTCCCTTCACACCTACAATCCTCTTGAATAGCATACTGTTTTTTTTTCCTAAACAAAAGTACGCTTCAGTAAACATTTCCAGTTTTTTTTCAAGCATCAAAGAAAGAAATCAAATAAGTGAACTTGAGAATCCAGCCTGACAAGACAGTGACAGACGTCGCACCCCAAACTCTAAAGTAGTTCGCCAAGCAAAGAAAGGCAAAGCCTGGGTACAACTTTACAAGTGCATGACTGGTAACTGGTTCTTATATGACGAAAAGTGTCTTAACTATTCGGCTGATATGCAAGGCTATATTGCAATTGCATTCAGCATTAGCACTAACTCCCGGTACCCCATTCGCTGAAGTTGCCCGAAATAAGGATAATAAGATACAAAATTGGCAAGAATTTCTGCCGAATGTGAGGACGAAAAAATACCAGTTTAGTCTTTTTTAGAAGTCGGAGAAAATGTATTTAAGCAACTTTCTATTTTTTTTTTTTTTTTTTTTTGTCATGTCATTCATATAACCAGTCCAGATAAAGACGAATGGCAATCAAAGCTAAGGCGTCTGGGAATGACAGTTTCAGGATCAACACCCAATGATAAATCATTGAGGAAGGGCTAAAATACGACGGGCTTAGAATGGAGAACTACTATGCAAGTAACGTATATAACTATGTCCCGTATTTCCTAATGTGGTCACAGGATTAAGATATTTATGACCGTCTTCCTAAAACTAGAGTACTATTTGGTATTGTATAGTATAAGGCGTTTCTTCTGATTTTCATAAAATTAAAAGGACACACATGAAAGTATGGAAAAAAAAACAACTTCCATATAGAATGGGGTGTACTTTTGCTGCACGCAAAACCAAGTAATAATCATGATTATAATATCACTTGGTTGTTAACACTGTCCTTCTACAATATGGTAGCTTATTCACAATCTCAAAGTTAGTTTAGCTATGTAAGATACTAAAAAGAAATATAGATAAATAAATAAAAGAAACAGATAAAAAAAACGGGATTTACTTCACGGCAAATTGTGCATAATATGGCTCATTCCATATAATCCAATTTCCATATATAGATAACCTTATAATTAACAAGTCTTCTAGCCAGTATGTAAAGACGATTTCCAAGTTTTGGGATCAAAACGAAAAGGGAAAAGTACCTCCGTCTACTTATCATTATCTATATGCCTACGAAAGGTATTACCTAAGTCAACTACAAACCTAACATAAAAACAGAGAGGCTTAAACATGTAGATAATAGAAGCAAGAACCTCGCCTTCAAAGAGTGCTTGTTGCAAAAATCGGAAAAGGGAGACTTATATAGAATTCCAAAGCAGCGAGGTGGACACAAATTAATATTTGTAACATAGCAGCTCCTACAATTCTGTGCTGTAGGCTCAAGTTGTGTGGTTTCATTAAATGGATTAAGATAAAAATCTGAGAATTCTGAGCTGCAGGCTTACGTTACGTGGTTTCATGGAATAGCACAGAAAAACAACATCGCAATTATTGAGTAGTGGAATTATATGAATATTCAGTACAGGGCTCTGTAGCACAAGTAATGTCCCGGAGTGTAGACGAACACAGGCGAGGATTTCTATTATTCTATCCATGCTTCGTTCCTTTGATGGAGAAGGGTGACGGTTGTGGAACGGCTTCGGAATCGATTTCCAAGAAGAAGAAGAACCTTCTCCGTTGGTTTCTCCTCTTTTTCCTCCTCTTCTCTCTTATCTCTTTCTCTTCTCTCTCTGCTCCTCTCCCCTCCCCTCTCCTCGCCCGCGCACCCCCCTGTACTATTCCTCCCCCCATTCCCACCCCCTCTCCCACTCTGGCGCCCCCCGCCCCCATCTTCCGTCCTTGGTTTCGAGCCCCCCTCTCCCCTTTTTCCCCCCTTTTTTTCTCTTTCTTCTTTTCCTTTCTGTCCACCCTTCTCTCTCTCTCTCTCTCCTCTCTCTCTCTCTCTCTCTCTCTCTCTTTAGGCGTAACAGGCCGCGGATACAGTTTCATTTTCAAGACTTCTTTTTTGATAAGTGTGTGTGCGTGTGTCAGAGAGAGAGAGAGAGAGAGAGAGAGAGAGAGAGAGAAACTTGATTAAGGAAGGTACAACAGTATTTTCTCACTATCTTATGGGATGATGCTTAAGAGATATTATTGCAATATTGTTAAAAACAATATCTGCAAATACTCTACAGATATCCATATAATAGAAGAGAACAACTGTAAATCTACACAAATAAAACAATAACACTCTTGGAGAAAAAAAAAAAAAAATTCAGTCTTGGTTTAGAGCAAAAATATCTTTTTCACACATTTTTCTCTTTCTTTATTTTCCTTTCTGTACTTATCTTTCCTCTCTCGTCTTTCTCAAAGCTCTACCTTCCCCTTCCTCCCCTCCCTCATGATCCTCCCCCTCTCCTTACCCTTCCCCCTCCTCCACAGGTTTGCGCAATGCCTCTCCATCCCTTCAACCTGATCTCCGCTGCCGGTATCCCATCTCCACCTCCTTCACAATATCTCATCTGGCCTTGAATGGGATTTACAGCAACAATATGTCTGCCGCATCAGCTATCATACACAAACAGAAATAACTTCAAAGTGAAAAAGAAAAAAAAAATGTTTAGGAAACGTTTTCCCGGTCTCCATCAATTGTCTTCCGAAAGCTGTGTGTGGAGTGACCCAGGCGGAAAATCAACGGTGGTAAGTTCACTGTGGATGAATTGAAATACCGCCTGGGCTGTACCATCATAAAGCACCTGTCGCCGACTAGGTCGGCTTAATCGTTGTTCTGTGAGGCCAGCGCCGACCTTAACGGCGGTGGGAGCGTAGCATTAACGTCCTCAAATGAGGGGGATGTTTATTCAATCAAAAGGAAAGGTAAAAAGAGAGAGAGAGAGAGAAGAGAGAGAAGAGAGAGAGAGAGAGAGAGAGAGAGAGAGAGAGAGAGCAGAAATATCGTAGAATAAAGACAAGGTTATATTTTTATTCGATTCAACAGTTCTATTGTAGTGTCGTAGGAATTCTTATGTTACCCCCTTTCCATGTATTTGAAAGGAAACCGGTTGTTGCTAGCGGCTTACTATTTTTAATAAAAGCTTAGGAATCAATTAGACAGTAGTGCAACCATTAACAGGAAACCCATTAACTGTTCTGTATTGTCTCCCCACTGAAAATCATAATGTTTATATCTATATGGCACCTTTGTTTAATGTATTATAAAGTGTAAATTCACCTGCATTAAACACATTGTAAAAGAGCAATATTTATAAAAGTATCAATTATGAATTTAACAGTCGGTGAAGGTGAAGGTTTTCTTTCCATGTCTGACCCATGTTCCTTTATAAAATTTCTCCATCATTCATTTATCAGACTATATATTTATTCTCTTTGTATTTATATTGAAATGATCTTTTTGCATATAACAGCCCCGCTGGATCTCCTTTCATCAGTTATCCATCCTGTTTCAGTCAAAGGTGCACCGTCATCACTTCTTTGAGCATTGAGAATTTATGAAAACTAATTAAATACGTGAAGGTTTCTTTCAGCTATAAAGTATTTTAGGATGGTAAAAAAAAATATTCGGTCAATTAAAAGAGAAGGCTTCAGCCATTTCTGAGAATGTATATCAAGTTGTTTCATTCATTATAGTGATGATAATGCCATAAAGATGAAAATAGTTCTTTTGATGGCAATTTTAGTATGCTCTGGGTTTTAAAATAGTACTAATAAATCTTAAAGACATTTGCAGTTCACATTCCGAAAAAATTTCCAACTATTCAGCTAGTTTCCCAGAGTAGTCTATGAGACCAAAACTTCCTTCATCTAGATTCTCAGTCATTTTAATGAAAAATTCCCTAAACCAATCACTTATGCTGGGATTTTAGCGGTGCACTTGGTTTTAAAACTGGTTTATACTCGACCTTAGTGATCTCTGAATTCAGGTGTGTAAATCTGGGTCTGAGATCTTTCGAGATTTAAGGTCTATTTCTATATCATTATCTGAGCTTAGTCTGCCTTGACCATTCTTGACAATTTTCCTCTCATAGTTGAGGTATTACATATTTTTATCTATTTCTAACTGGATTCAAGCAAAGAGCAATTCTTTTAACAAATGACTACAAACCGCCTCTTCCATCCAGCCTTTTTCTGTTTGTTGCGAGGTGGCCTCTGTTTTCCTTTTCTACAGGAACTATGACAGTCATTGTTCCACTGAGCTTGAGGAGAGTCCTTCCTTGTGCAGTGGTTCCTAACCACCAGTCAGGCCACCTCTTACCCACGGATTACCGGGTTCAGCGATTGTGTATTTCTCTCAACGAAGAAACTTTGGAATTACAGCATTGCCTAAGTAATAATCTCCGATTGTTGGGCTCTCCAACTCTTTAAGGGCCAGGTCTCAAGGCATTCGATTGCCTGTCTATTTGGTAATAAACATAGTGAAAACTATGTATAGATATATATATATATATATAATATATAGATATATATATATATATTATATATATATATATATATATATATATATATATATATATATATAGATAATATATATATATATATATATATATATATATATATACAATAGTTTTTGTAATGTGCGTGTATTGTTTAGTCTATGCATTCATGGAGGAACGTAGCATGACATTGTGCAAACACTTTTGTCTTTTTATCAATTCATTTTGACACGAACCTTCGAACTTATTACTCGGAAATTACCCGCTACTTTCTCTACAACGTTCAGAGATCTGTTATGGAAAGCAACCGAAGGCAAACAGTACAAAAGCAAAATCCGCTAACCGTGTCTTTACTATATTTCAGAAGTTCAGTGTTACATGGCATGGGAGGTGTTTCATTGATTCCCAGAAATAACTGTTAGGAACTTTTGCTATTAGTTGGAGCCACATTGCACGATGTGACTTTTATAATTGTGGGAATCCGTTACGTAGGTAAAAGTTAGGAGAACATACTTTTTCCTCCAAAAAAATCAGGAAAACTAAAAAGTGAAATTTCTAGGATCTGGAATTCCCTTTAAAATATATACCCTTTAAAAATATTTTCGTAGATCTGCAAATCTTAGGAAATTATTAATTTCGAAAATACAATGATCACATTAACTTCAATCAAGGTACGTCAAGAACAAATAAGCTTCTTTGTATAGGTTCAGTACAAAGATCTGAGCCTTCTGTAGACGGCTTAGAAGTCGGGTAATAATCACGCAA
>NC_087202.1:114178362-114180862 GCF_015104395.2 Macrobrachium nipponense
ATGAGTAGGGAAGAATCCACTGTCGAGAAATATTATTGTGGCTAAAAGGTCTTAAGGTTTGGGGAGCCGATGCACCGCCAAGGATATGAGAGGAAGTCTGTGGATGGCTGGTGGGGATGGGGAGATAGAGAGAGATATGTACCTCCTCGTATTGTGAGTCTCTCTCTCTCCCGCTCTCCCCTCTCCTCTCTCTCTCTCTCTCTCTCTCTCTCTCTCTCTCCTTCTTCACTATTCTGGTCATTTACCGAGACGCAGGTGAAATTTCGGACGGTTTTACGAGAGTCGGTTAAACAGGATGTGTGGCTCCTCATTCCGTCTATTTCGTCTTTTCCTCTCCTTCAATTCCTCTCCTTTTCTTCTTCTTTTACTCTCCTTCTATTCCCCTCCTTCTTTTCCTATCCTTCAATTCCTCTCCTTTTTTTCGTCTCCTTCTTTCCCTCTCCTCCTTTCCTTCTCATTCTCTTCTTCTCCTTTTTTTACTCTCCTTTCTTTTCCCCTCCTTCTTTTCCTCTCCTTCAATTCCTCCCCTTCTTTTTTTCGTCTCCTTTTTTCCCTCTCCTCCTTTCCCCCTCATTCTTTTCTCCTCTTCTTTTACTCTCCTTTCTTTTCCCCTCCTTCTTTTCCTCTCTTTCAATTCCTCTCCTTTTATTCGTGTCCTTTTTTTCGTCTCCTTTTCCTCTCCTTCTTTCCTTCTCCTTCTTTCCCTCTCCTTCAATTCCCCTTCTTCTTTTCATCTCCTTCAATTCCCCTCCTTTTCCCCTCCTTCTTTTCCTCTCCTTCAATTCCTCTCATTCTTTTCCCCTCTTTTCCTCTTTTTCCTCTCCTTCTCTCCCCTCTTCTTCAATTCCTCTCGTTCCTTTTTTTTTTTTTTTATTTTCTTTTTTTTTTTTTTTTTATCTTTTTTTTTTTTTTTTTTTTTTCATCCTCTCATTCTTTTCCTCTCCTTCTCTCCCTCTTCTTCAATTTCTCTTGTTCTTTTCTTCTCCTTCAATTCCTCTCCTTCTTTTCCCCTCCTTCTTTTCCTCTCCTTTTCTTTTCCTTCGTTTCCTCTCTTTCTTTCCCTTTCCTTCTTTTCCTTTCCTTTTCTTCTCCTTCTTTTCCTCTCCTTCAATTCCTCTCATTTTCCTATCCTTCTTCCACTTTCCTTCAATTCCTCTTCTTTTCTTCTTCTTTTCCTCTCCTTCAATTCCTCTCATTCTTTTCCCCTACTTCAATTCCTCTCCTTCTCCGCCCCTTCAAATCCTCTCCTTTCCCCCTTCTTCTTCCCTTCTCCTTCAATTCCTCTCTTTTCCCCTCCCTTTCTTCTCCTTTTATTCCTCTCCCTCTTTTCCTCTCCTTCTTCTCTTATCCTTCAGTTCCTCTCCTTCTTTTCCCTTCCTTCAATTCCTCTCCTTTAATTCCTCTCCTGCATCTGGTCCAGTTCTGACTTCATTTGAGTCTCTACTTTAAGAGAGAAAAACGTATCCCATTTCCCGTTTTGCTTAATATTACCTTGTTACACCATCTCTCTCTCTCTCTCTCTCTCTCTCTCTCTCTCTCGTTAGTGATCAGCTTTTTTTTATTTTTAGTTTTTTTCTTTTTGCAACTGATGCTTGCGGCGGTATCTCGTCGAATAGGTGAACTTTCTATAAAAAAAGTTTGATTTATTTACCTAGATAACAAAGTGTTTTGCTAGTTTAATAAGATAAGTTGCTTTTAGATGGCAATTGCTTTTACGAAATAACATGAAAATGACGCAAAAGTCCCAAAATAATGATATAATTCGATGTGTACACTTTAGTGATATTTTCAAGTGTTTTAATCCCTGCTTTATATTTTCCAGGGAGTATTCGAAAGTAAAGGTATTCTTTCTGAAAGATAAATTGAAATCTAAAAGAGTAACCTGTGTATAGGGAATGGCACATTTGAGAGGAAGAATATCTGCAAGGAAATAAGATAATACCTCACAAAAATGCAACAATAATTAATTAATCGCAATAGGTCAATTGGTGCCAATCAAAAGATTTCACTTTGCCCTCACAATCCTCTGGAATATACATAGAGTTTAGGACAATGGCCAAGCACTGGGACGTATGAGGTCATTCGAGAGTAGGTAGGTTTGAAAGGTGTAACGACAGGAGGAGAGCTCCGCAATTGTACAATGAGATAATTGTTAGGAAAGAGTAGAAAGCAAGATGGAAGAAAGATAATATGAATGGAGTTACAGTAAAAGGAGAAGAACGAGGAGCGCCCCTGAGATAGCGCAGCAGCCGCCCTCTCGTCGAGGCAGCACTAGCCAATCAGCAACTCCGACACTCAGCCAGATTTCAAATGAGTAGGAGAGCTCCCTGACTCTGACTACCCGATCAGAAATCTCTCCCAATCTCTTCTTTGTAAGTCCGTTTTCTGGTATAAATATGCCATTGATGTACCTCCTGGTGATATTATTATTATTAAACAAAAATAACTGTATGGAGGTACTTGTTTGTTTGTATGGTGTTTTTACGTTGCATGAAACCAG
>NC_087202.1:114183362-114195862 GCF_015104395.2 Macrobrachium nipponense
AAGAATTTAAATCATATGTCAAGACTAACTTTTATATGACCAGCTACGATGTTGATTCGTTATTCACAAATGTCCCAGTAAAAGAAACAATTGAGGTTATTTTAGATAAAATTGTGATTGAACCCAATAACACTTATTTTAACTATGATCGTTGCCATTTTAAGAAATTGTTGCAGTTAGCAGTGATGGACACTGCCTTTATTTTTAATTATCATTTGTATAACCAGGTTAACGCCATGGCAATGGGATCACCCCTCGGTCCCACGTATTCTAACATTTTTATGTGCTCCCTGGAGGAGGGCATGTTGGAAAATTGCCCCCTTGGTTTTTATCCTCTTATGTATAAACGGTTTGTCGATGACACCTTTGTTCTTTTCAAATCAGATTTCCATGCTGATCAATTTCTCTCGTACATCGGTCAATTACATCCTAATATTAAGGTTACATGAGAGAGAGAGAGAGAGAGAGAGAGAGAGAGAGAGAGAGAGAGAGAGAAAGGAAAATGGCCGACTACCATTTTTGGATGTTTTACTGTTTCGAAATGGTGATAGTTTCAACCAAACTTGTATAGTGCTTGTTTTTTATCATTCTAAACTTAATTCAATTTTTACCTTGCTCCATCGGGCTTACAGTCTAACCTCTTCCTGGGATTCATATCATATAGAAATAATGTTCTTTTATAAATATTTTTCCGATAACTGGTTTCCCTCGCATGCTTTCTTCAAACATTGCAAGAATTTTCTAAATAAGAATCTATCGGTCTCCCCTTCCGTAAGCACTGTTCCGCGAAAGAAACTAGTATATACCAGTATTCCATACGTCAAAGAAGACAAATTTAGAAGGAATCTCAAGTCTGCAATTGAAAAACACTTTAATATGTTGCAAGTCATTTTAATTCCAAAAAATCCCCTTACAATAGGATCCCTTTTTACATTTAAAACAGACTCTGCCCAATACTGCAATCTTCAGTTGTATATAAATATACTTGCCCCAGACGTGATTTGGGGACTTACGTAGATTCAACTAAACGATACCTAAAAAATTAGAGCTGATTCACGTAATAGTGCCAGTCATCGTACTGGCTGCAGAATGTTCTAATATCAGAAATCACACAGAAATTTGTAATACCACTATCAATAATGCTGACCTCTCTGTCTTGGGCCAAACAAGCCGTTTACACTAACTGCTCATTTTAGAGTTGTTATTTATTAAGCCCAAGATGAACTCACACACCTCCTTTGTACAGATGTACCTGGCTTGAGCCGGCTTTCTTCGCTGCTTCTTTTAGCCTTGATGATGTAACTATGTGTTACGAAACGTATCGGCAATAAATGCATCACCTTCTGGTGACCGGCTATCTCTTTGTCACCCTGTCTTTCCATTTGCTGTAGCCCGCTTGCGCCAACTATATACGTATATATATATATATATATATATATATATATATATATATATATATATGTGTGTGTGTGTGTGTGTGTGTGTGTGTGTGTGTGTGTGTATGTATATATACGTATATGTATATATATATATATATATATATATATATATATATATATATATATATATATATGTATATATATATATATATATATATATATATACATTGAATTAGTGACTTCTGTTGTAGAAGGACAATTCAGTTTAATCGCGCACAAACAAATTTGAAAGTCGCCAAACAAACTCCTTCCACTTCTGATTTAAGTAAAAATAATCAACTAAGCTGGTTTCCTTTGTAGTCGGCCTCCAAGCAATCCAAGCGCTTGCGAAGAATGAACTCCCTTTATCCACCATGGAACAAGCAACACGTGAGCAATATTCCCAGTGGGAACAAGCGGCCCCTTTCGTTGTACATATTCAGAACGAGGGTAAGGATCGTACTCTCATATATGAGCTTCCTACTTGGCACACATTATTATATGAAATAATTACCATTCGGACTAGATCTGTAAGGACGGGACGGATCCAACCACCCGCCTGGGAAATTGGATCAGTTTGGAAACGAATGTTAACTTTCATTACTCAACAAATTCAGTTACATCAGTTCATCCATTTCTCAACCCGCCTCCCTTTTTCCTGTCTCTCTCTCTCTCTCTCTCTCTCTCTCTCTCTCTCTCTCTCTCTCTCTCTCTCTCCAAGGGAAATGTTTGCCAGAATTTGTGGAAATTGCTGGTAAGTTGTTTTGAAAGTTATTCTAAAAGCTATTCGGTTGTTTGAATAAGTAATTACTGTATGGCGCTGAGAAATGGTGGAGGCTTCAGTCATTGCAATGTCAAAAGCATGAATATAAAATGAAAAGTAAGCATAATAGTGTTTCTGTATGACGAAAATACACTGTCTTTATATATATATATATATATATATATATATATATATATATATATATATATATATATATATATATATTATTATTTTTCGATAATATATAATAAGACTACTTCTCCGTTGTACCAGAGCCATCTAGTCATCGCTATAAGCATCAACCAGCGCCATCTAGCAATCGCTATAAGAGAGGTAAAGAAGAATGGAGGCTGACTGCTTGTTCAAGGGGGGAACAAGATGCTTAATGAATAATGGCCAAAAGTTGTATAGTTATTACATCTATGAAAGGCAATTTTCTGCCCTTTTCTGTCCTTTTTCCCCATTGTTTTAAAGTCTATATGGTCGAAGCTAACGAATTTAATCCATTAAGAGATTCAATAAAATCTCCCTAGCTATTGTCCCAGAACGTACTAATTAAAAATATAATCTACGTATCTAAGCCAAATGATATTAGGCGGTGTGATGGACGACAAAATTTCGGCATTCCATGTACAGGTTCGATAGAGTGGGGGACAGGAGCTGCCCATCTTACAGCCAAACTGTTGTTTATAAAAGTTGTCATTAAAAGGGAAATCATTGTCAGGATAGGCAGGTATGTAGAATTTAGGCCAAAGGCCAAGCGCTGGGACTTTTGAGGTCATTTATCGATGGGAAGGAAACTAAGCAGAAAAGTTTGAGTGGTGCCACAAGAGGAAAACATCGAAAATGGAATATGAAATAATTGTTGGAAGAAGGTGGATAGCAAGTTGGAAGAAACAGAATATGAATGGAAGTCAAGCAAAAGGAATGAAAAGGATTGCAGCTAGAGGCCGAGGGGAAGCTGCATAGAACCTTAAGTACTAAGTACAGTGCACCGCATGGGATTCACTGACGGTAATACCCTCCGATGGGGAAAGAAAAGAAAACATTGTTATTTACACCGAGGTTAATTAGTTTTAGTATTGTGTCAATGCCAGGAGGAAACTATTCTTCAAATGGTTGCAGCTCCTTCTTTAGAAACGAAAACACGTCGGCGATCGGGGCTTTAGCAAATAACGATTCTTCTTTTAAACTGAGTATTTTGATGTTACCCAAAGGTATGTTTAAGCTTTTACATGTTTTTTATGAAATCCTCTGCGCGCTTTACGTGGGAGGATGAGAATGTTCCTAAAGAGGATGATAACAGATCTGCAACCATTTGCATTGTTCATACATGAAAAATCCCTTGTTTGATATTCTGGGGCGTAGGGGAATTCCATCCTTATGTCTTACTGGGGACCAAAGAAATAGGGGATGAATGTGTGTGGGTGCAAAATATATATATATATATATATATATATATATATATATATATATATATATATATATATATATATATATATATTTATTTTTATATATATATATATATATATATATATATATATATATATATATATATATATATATATACATGTACATATTAAATTAAAGCCCAAAACTTACAAGAAGACGCACTTAAAACAGTTTGAACGTCAGAATAAAAAAAGTGCATTGAATCAGCAATAGGAAATAATTATAGTGGATTAGAAGCACTTGGAATTTCGCAAGAGAAGAATGATTACGGAAATTAAAGCAAAAACTTAAATTTATTAAAGAAACTCGCTGGTAAAAATGTGCACATGAGCCATCTTGAGTAAAAGTAAAAGTAGTTTTGAAAGTTG
Source organism: Macrobrachium nipponense (assembly GCF_015104395.2). Taxonomy (NCBI): domain Eukaryota; kingdom Metazoa; phylum Arthropoda; class Malacostraca; order Decapoda; family Palaemonidae; genus Macrobrachium; species Macrobrachium nipponense. The sequence goes on from NC_087202.1 coordinate 114,187,364, forward strand.
TAGAGGTAATGATAAGTAATTCCCCTTAGGCTTCAGATTTGGAGTCTATAATAAGACTTGATAACATGAAAACACATAAAAAATGAACTCATTTAACACGCGTCAAACTATCTGAATGCATATATATATATATGTATAGATATATATATATATATATATATATATATAGATATATATAATATATATATGCATTCATTACCCTCTACAACTTTCAAAATTACTTTTACTTTTACTCAAGATGGCTCATGTGCACATTCTTACCAGCGAGTTTCTTTAATAAATCTAAGTTTTTGGCTTTAATTTCCGTAATCATTCTTCTCTTGCGAAATTCCGAGTGCTTCTAATCCACTATAATTATTTCCTATTGCTGATTCAATGCACTTTTTTTTATTCTGACGTTCAAACTGTTTGAAGTGCGTCTTCTTGTAACTGCAAAACAATAACGTAAGAAGACAAAGCTGGTATTCAGCATCGCATAGTACACATTCCGAGTCGTTGCTGTGCATAATTAAATTAAAGATGCAAACAAAAATACAAATAAAATTGGCACCTTTTATCTAAACATCCCTTAGATCAATGATGCTATCGAGTACATGGGTGAAATAGAAGCAAAAGAGAAAATAAGTAATTAGTATTTTGTACTATCATGGGGCTCAGGTTAATGAAGGCAAAATTACCACCCGCGCAACACCTTAACTATTAACAAAGCACCATATGTGTGACGCACAAAGAAATAACACGAGAACAAAAGAAGTTGGTCGTTCTCTTTAATTATGTTCAATCCTATCATCCTTGGGTCTGCTTTCTAAGGTACTTACCAGCAAAGGAACTACCGTTGGACGCTGTAACCTCGAATCATTGTTACTGTTAACATTATTGATAAAATTATAATTTACTGACCATGTCCTTGATGGATTTATTATTATTATTATTATTATTATTATTATTATTATTATTATTATTATTATTCAAAGACGACACTACATAGATTCTCTATCACCTGAGAACAATGCAGACATCCTGAAACCCTACGGACATAATACGCCACGTTTAACTTACACACGCGTGTACCAGAATGAATAAAATGTGACTATAAAGCATTACCTTTCCCCTTATCCAGATTATGTACAACGGCCAGCTCTTAGAAGATATCAGCCATGAAGAAAAGAGAATAGTGAGAAGTAGTGAAAAGACTGTATGAAATCAGGTCCATTGATGCTGCCATTCTTTTTAAACAGAACATGCTAAAAAGAAGGTCTATTTCCTTCACATATATTTATTATTATTATTATTATTATTATTATTATTATTATTATTATTATTATTATTGTTGTTGTTGTTGTTGTTGTTCTTAAAATCATCTTACCGCACATGTTTTATTTTCTTTTTTTATCACAGTCATCCTATTCGACTGGTTGGTTTTTATAGTGTGGTGTAACGGGTTGCATCCTGCCTCCTTAGGAGTCCGTCACTTTTCTCACTATGTGCACTGTTCTAGTAGCAGACTCTTCTCTAGTTTTTCCACGTTCCTTTTAAGGAATCTTGGGATCGTGGCTAGTATTCCAATGATTACGGGCCTATCCCATATCCTATTTTCAGGTTTTGATACTTATCAATTTTTTCTCTTCCTCATCTACTCTGGTGTCCCAAGGTACTGCGACATCAATGATTGATACTTGTTCTTGATTTTGTCAATCAACGTTACGTCTGGTCTATTGGCACTTATCTACCTATCTGTTCTGATACCATATTATTATTATTATTATTATTATTATTATTATTATTATTATTATTATTATTATTATTATTATTATTATTATTATTATTATTATTATTATTATTATTATTATTATTATTATTATTATTATTATTATTATTATTATTATTATTATAAACTTTTCCCCGTTTATCATTTCAACACTGCCGGATTTCTCCTTCGAACATTGCAGCATTAACAGCAGTCCCTGATCTAGGTTTTCATTACTGGCATAACATGGATGCTAGTAATTAAGACCCTAATCCTCTTCACTTCAATTTCGTAATTACGGAAGATTAAAGATTAATCTCACTCATTTCTTATGATCTATATTTTGCCGCACCCAGCCCCGGAAATGACACCGGTCTGTTTGAATGGCGAACCAGATTGACAATTTCTCTAGAAATTTAAACTTTAAAATTTAAACTTTAAAATACAAAATACTGTGAAACTTCAAATGTTCAAGAGAAGATACATGCATAACTACCCTAATGCTTTTCTCCTTGTGTTTGTGTTTTAATAATACATTTTCATTTGTTTGTTAAATTATTAATCCGATGCTTCTTTTAAGAATTGAGATATCATTCTGTATTTTTCTTTACCTTCGCTCCTTCCTAGTGAGCACCCTGTTCGCTGAAAGCTTGAATTTCATGGCTCCTATAGGCTATTTCCATTTGGATAGGTCTCATCTCCTGAATAATAATTAATATAATAATAATAATAATAATAATAATAATAATAATAACTAATAATAATCAATAATAATAATAATAATACAATAATAACTCGATTACGCAGTCATTCACTATTCATAGCGATCACGGACTAGTCAAAGCTTTGTCTCAGTTACCCAGACATTTGAAGGACTGATAGTTTATAATTCCTTATTTGAAATTGTTGGAACGTCAGTAGCATAAACAAAATTTTCATTCGGTTTTGTTTTGCCGCTGAAATATGTTTTTACCCATGTATGATCTTTTGTGATTCAGATCAGGATTCCTTCTCGGTCACATTCGTATATATATATAATATATATATATATATATATATATATATATATATATATATATATTATATATATGTTTATTTATATATATATACATATATATATATATATATAAAGTATATATATATATATATATATATATATATATATATATATATATATATATATATATATTTCTCAACCTTCAAGTGTCATTTAATATCCAATTCACGCTACTTCGGGCATATCCCCGATGGGGAATGATCAACGAATGGGAATTATAAGTGATAGATAGATCGGTGCTGCCTATAAAAAAATCTGTTGGAATCCATTTTTATTGAAGCCACGTCAACAAGGAATTTAAATCTCCATCCTGGATTGTCCCTTTATACTCTCTCCTTGTTTATTTTGCTTAAAGAACCCGCCGCCCAGATTAACAAAATTTAACCCGCCCCCGCTTTCTGTTTTTGTATATAATAGGTCTGTCAACTTTCTATCATAATTCATTGTGAACTTGAAATGTAGAATATACTACGAGAGTACTTGTTCTAAGTCCCCAGTTTTTCACTCACCTTTCTACAGTGGATTTAAGGAAATATATATATACATACATACATACATACATATATATATAGATATATATATATATAATATATATATAAATATATATATGTATGTATGTATGTATGTATGTATGTATGTATGTATATATACATATAGTATAAATATATATATATATATATATATATATATTATATATAATATATATATATGTAAACGAGTATACTATGCCCTTATGATACGCAATGGAAGTGACTGATACAATCCGCATATTCTATTTACTGAAGATACATGAAAACATCACCGTGTTGAAAATGAAATTCTGCATTATATTCAATAATGTCTCCTAACGTTTTCACGCCGTTTTGGTCCCGCTGCCCACTCGACCCCCTTCTATTTTTATTTTCGTCGTTCTCAATTATTTAAATCATTTCATTTTTCTAAATTCCTTAAATTTTAAATCGTTTTAACCGAGGACACCTTCCTTCTCATTTCGTGCTATCTGCACCTGTCCATCTTCAAGATTAGCTGTCAATAACTGAGGTTAATGACCTGACCGCATGTACGTCCATGCAGGAAGATGTCATTAAAATCCCATTTGTTCTCTGACTTTCCTGGGGAAGTTTATTGCAATGAATATTATTAGGTCCTCCCTTCCCTTTAAAAACTGGCGTCACACAGAGCCGTTCCTCATTTCAATGGTTCTCCAGAGATCCTTCAATACGGTCATTGTAGCTGAGGCCGCAGAGCCATTGCGTGTTTTCACTGACACTGTGTTTATTTTTAACTGAATGTGAGTTTGACACACTTGCGATTTAACGGACTTTCCAGCCCAATATATTCTTCTGGTCTGAGTGCCAGGTTAATTGTGAATTGTACGAAAGTCTAATTGTCATCTAACACTAGTCAGTTCGGTTTATCATCAAATCTGTATGTTCGGAAGGAGCGTTTTAATAAATAACGAATTCGTTTTTTGTGCTATCGGAGATGTTTTCCTCTGAGGAGAGGGAAACTTTTTTTCCGGGAGCATTTTAATGTTACTTAGCCTTTTAAGATGTAAGACTTTTTTAAAACAAAATTATGAAGAGATGACCAAAACTAAGAGGAAAATCCAATTCATTCCTGCAAAGCAATGAAACACAATCATAATGGAAGGAAATGAAAAAAAAAAGATAAGAACATGAAAAACGAGAGATCTGGAGTCAACTTTAAAAATGGAAAATAATCACCATGATTTGGCTGTCCTAGGGTAGATCGAATTAAATCTTACCAAGGTCGACCCTTTCGTGACTTCTCCGTGACCTTATGATCTTAATATAGACGACATGTTGTGGCTACATTAATTTCGCTGCCATTATGGAGAATCAATCTGAAAGGCGCTGGACTAATGATCTTCATAAAAGTATACAGTATACATATGTGAATTGATATGGGTCAGGGAAGGACTTTTCTACTTCACGCCAAACTGCAGTAAAGTTAATAATATACTGTTCACCCCCTTAGGATGGTGGTATTACTTCCATTATTTATTTTCAGCAACATTTGTTTTCTTGCATGGCGTATGTTGTGCAACAGGCCTCAGTAAGGATGACACTTTGTCAAGTTGGAAATAAAAAAAAAGGTTAAAATAAACCCATTCCTATTCTGTTTTCCTTATTGTGCATTTACGAAGTCAACGTAAAATGCTTTTTAACCAGATAATATTTCCCGTTTTGACTGGAATTCCTCACAAAAATTTATGCAGCTGCAAGATTTAAATACAATAATAAGAGGTCTCATGGGAGAGGGGAATTTTCCGAAAGCTCAAAAGTAATATATCCTACTGTATCCATCTATACCCTCTTGCATACCGCCAATTTCCTCAGGAGTAGTTCTTGCGTTAATTACCCCCAGTCCATTGGACGATATTTATCTTCAAAGAACACGAACGAAGAGAGAATGATGACCCGTTATACGATCTTGGAGAGCCGGTTCATATGCATCTTTTACCTCGAGGGCGAACCATTTATTCAGCATATTGCTCTCTTAGGAAAGGGGAGTTCATCATGTGGATTATTACAGATGCAGAGATAACCGTATGCTTCTGAATATTTATGACGGTCAAGTTATTGTAATGACACTGAGAATATATGTGTCAGTTTTATTGTCTGTTCTGTAGCGCTTTCCTCAATAAAATATATCACATCTATGATTATGTATCGATTACCCTGACGATGAATTGTACCATCGACGTTTGTTGACAATGCTGGGTAAATCGTAAGCTAGGATAATCATGAGGCTGAAATGATCCTTTCGTGGGGGGAGTGTGTGTCCAAAAGGGGGCACATATTTTTTATGCCGGAAATTTCAAGCTCTCCTTTAAATAACAAAACTATTATTTTAGGTATACTATCACGTTCAAAATTTACGTATACCTGTTTATATTTATCTTTTTTAATCAATAAAGGATACAATGCCTTTTATCCGTACAACTGGGTAACCAGAATTTGTTTATCCTCCTCCTCCTCCTCCTCCTCCTCCTCCTTCTAATGTGGTTGTACTGTTAATCAAGAAAATACATATGACCCTTTTTGGAAGCGTGGAATTTTACAAGGTGTTTGCTGTTCATGTCTAACGCAAAGGTTTTTGAAATTATATAAAAAAAATACAAACCACAATTAAGTAAGAATGATGGTTTCTTACCTAAATAAATAAATAATTAGGGATACTGAGAAGAAAATAATTGGGCTATTCGTTACCAGTATTTTCATTGGCTTTCTGGGCAGCTAGAAATGAAAACCAATGAGATTGCCTCTCACGTATTTTACTACTGGCGTAAGTAGGCTATTGTATTGTAGCCCAGCTGTGCGTGACTTTTGATTTTATGGGCTAATGAGTGATATGTCAAGTCCCTGAGTTGTAATCGTACACATACAAGGACAAAATAATTCCAGTGTTACAGGGAATCAGTTTTGGGGACTGACACTTAACGATCCACGGAAATTGGTGCTGATTATGAACGATTGTAAAACTTGACCCTACATGCGAGCCATTGGTATCAGTTGTACGCTGTAGTCTCAAAAACGTAAAGCATAAGCCCGGATTTAACCACTGAAGGATACTTGGTAATGCTGGATACAGGTAACGGTTTTTTGAAGATTTGGTTTGAGTTTTAACCAAAATTGTGTCGTCATTAGGACTATGACCCGTTTTGCGCCTCTGAAATATATTATTCAAATGCACATAATGTTGAAGTTGGTGAGGTTAAACTTAACAGCTACATAGTTATTAGATTAAATATAAAAGCGACTTTTAATTTAAGGAAGATAGAAGTTAAAGTACCTTCTCGGATAATGTTTCCCACCCGCCTCTTTTAGAGAGAGAGAGAGGTATCATAGCGAAGTATAAAATAAACAAGTCGATATTTGCTACGCAGAAATCTTTGGCAACGAAATATACAAATAATGGTACGAAGAAATCCTGAACAAAGCACGTTAGGTATACCCGGCAATGTATCTGAATTATAAACAGAAAGATAAAACATGATGATATGAATTATATCATGAATACTTGAAAGACTACATCATCCGACCGCATTAAATTCAATATCGAATTCGAATAGAACTGCGAGGAAGCCATAACAGAGAACTAAACACCGAAATCGGATAAATAAAAGTGATAAAAAAACCTACATAAATAAGCCGAAGAAGCAAGCCTCGGACAACACACGTCTCCATAAAACAGAAAGATACAGATAGACAGATAGACTGGGCGGAATGGCCAAAGTTCGCGTCTTTAATTTTATTCTTATCTCGCCGGCGGGGCCGAAGGTAGGCGAGTGGCTAGGGTGATGTCGGGTCGGGAGGACTGTGGGCTGTTCCCGAAGGTGGGTAGGGGGTGGGGGGTTCCTTAGATAGATTCAGTTTGTGGATCGGCTTTTAAACATTCTACTTGCATTCACCATGAATCAGACGATAATACCCAAAAGTCCTCAACTTTACACGCGTGCCGAGAGATTTATGAGTCAACTTCTAAAATCATTATCGAGCCTTCCATAAAAGAGCAGGGCGAGGCACCACCAGGAGCAGCAGCCTCTAAGTTCACTTACCTTGGCAATACCTCCAATCGTTTCCCCCTCCTCATCCCCCATCGACACCCACCCTCCACGACCCCACCTCCCTTTTTTTCTACATCAACCCAGAGAATCCTCACCCTTCTTCCCTCCCACAACCTTCTCCATGGGAAGCATCTTGCCTACCACTATTAATTAATCCCATCCCATCCAATATTCATTTATTCTTCTTCGCATTCTTTGCCCTTATAATAATAATATCTTAGAAGTTTGCGATGATGGAACTGAATTGCTCGCATACTGGTGCTAAAAGTGGGACTGGAGTCCTTTTCAAACAATTGTTTCGTGTCAATTAAGTAACAATATCATATATTTCGTGACAGTAAACAGTTCTCTCGGGAGCTGCATGAAAGCCATTCTGATGTTGCCGTTCTGAAAGACATCTTTAGCGTCCCCTTCAGGCAAATGAATAGGACATTCGAGTAATTAAATTACCAATTAAATCTCCAGTCAATATATATATATATACATATATATATATATATATATATATATATATATATATATATATATATATATATATATATATATATATAATAGACTAGTAAAAATTTTCTGTTACAACAGAATTCCATCTAATGAAAAGCCTATAAAAATGTCAAAATATAGAAAACAAGTACTATATTTCAGACACTGCTGTCTCTCTCTTCAGTTAAGTAATGCAAGAGATCCATCCACAGGTAACAAGTTTTTCTAAGTCACTCCTGATAATTCTTCTTTAATCTTAAGCTTTGCATGAAGGAAGATTTTATCAAGGATATCTGAATCCCAGTCGCCCTTTGAGATGTTCATTACCTGTCTTTCTTTGATCAAGGCTGCCTCTATCATTTGGCTTTTGTACCGACATCTGCTGCTATTGATTATGTAATGATACCTATAAGAAATAATAGTAGATAGGGTAGCGTAAAAACAGAGAGAGAGAGAATATTCAAAGTACAGTGAAAATAACGAGAAAGAGAGAGAGAGAGAGAGAGAGAGAGAGAGAGAGAGAGAGAGAGAGAGAATTGAGTTTGGTGATTGAGCCAGAATCTGATCAACAAAACCTTAGTCACAGGAAGTTAAACCATAACATCATCTCAATTAAAG
>NC_087202.1:114200862-114208362 GCF_015104395.2 Macrobrachium nipponense
AAGAGAAAAAAAACCGACAAACTTTAGGGTTGAGGAGATTTCATATAATGACGAAGGCAGGCATGCGTAATATTCATACGTATAAATCCCAGGTTTAATAACAAGATAATAAATGAATTCTTCAAGCGACTAGCCTCGCCAGGCTCCTACGGGACTCCTTATGCCACGATCGCGTGTTGATGTGGTGTGCGCGGAGGCATTTTGACCCTCCCGGACGGGGGTCGTAAGGCACAAGATGGGTATCTCCGCCTCGGCCGTTTGTGCCGCTGTAGCTATCGGGCCGGAGCGATAGCGTTGACTGATTGCTTGCAGTCAAGAGACAACGTAAATGAAAATTCCTTTTAATGTAAACATTCTGCTAGAAATGTTTGGATGTTTGGGAAGGTTCTAGTGAGCACGACCATTCGGGGGGATGGGGAGGGGGAGGGTCTTCGCTTTAGCGATTTCTGTGTAGGTTACCAAACGAGGAAGTACGGGGAGGTACTAAAATTTGTCGTTTCATTTGATGTGTAATCCCTGTGACTCCTGAGTTTTTAAGGATTTAAACGAAGAAGTGACGTCATTGACAGATAAGTATCGTATTATCTAACACCATAAATGGGTTATTTTTGGAAGTATCACCTTTGCATATATCAAGAACTTGCTTCAAAGTGGAATTTGGTACACGACATATTTTACCGAGAAAAATAATGACAATAATAGTACGAGGCATAAATGAATGTTGTATGCACAGTGATGTGGGCGGTCCGGTAGATATGGCTGAAATGGTTTCAACAAGAGAAACAAAACATTAATAATGAAGGGAAAATCAACTTCTATTTTTCGAGACAGGTTTAGATTAAATGTTTAAAACATTCATAAGAATGATTCGTTTTTGTCAACTATTTGAATTCTCACGTAAGCTTGCAAAAAATACTAATACTCGTACCACGTAGAAAAATGACAACCCTTCATGAATTAACTATAGTTAAAACTGTTATTATTTTCAGAACAATTCTAGGCTTTAAGTTGAGAAGAACTAGCAGTCTCATAAGAAGCATATACAATAATAATCTATTCAGATCTTTAGAATCATTACCGTCTGTTACTCCATTATATTATTTGGAAGTTTGAATTAAAGGTTAATGGTCCCTTTGGGTTTGTTCCATATGATTAAGTTTCATGTTCTGAATAATAACAAAAATACGAGGACCAGATGCCTCCAAGATAATATATACTTTTCAAGGAGAATATATGCGAAAATTAGAAAAAGTTTCCTATTTTTATCTTTAGTGCATTGTTCACTGACGAATGGGACCCAATTGAAAACGCTCTAACGATATATATGGAGGAATGCAAAAGAGAGTAAGAAGTCATAAATAATGACAAATAAAGACCCAAAGTCATTTGTCTACTTTTGATTCATACTATGCTAATAGAATTCTTGCCTTGCTGATTTGCATAACCCATCAGTATTTATGGTCACTTTGTATGTCACAAATAAGATGCTAATAATGTCACTGGGGTGGGGAGAGAGAGAGAGAGAGAGAGAGAGAGAGAGAGAGAGAGAGAGAGAGAGAGAGATGATACGTTTGAGCTCAATAATTCTAAAAAAGAACGTCGTGCCATATGACAAAAATAACTATAGCTAACTTTCATATCAACGATCTATTATAGAATAATGTCTAGCAAAGAAAACATCTTCATCGAAGTAAATTACAGATGAGCTGTGAAGGTGAGGAAGAGGTGAGACAGTAGTGGCCCATTTAGAGAGGTAGTCAAAAGAAGGACATGACATAGGAGTGACATAACAAAGGAGCCAAACCTCAGGTATAAATTTCAAAGGAATGACAACCATCCAACCAATATCTCAAATATGTTAACAAATCAGTTTTTTCTAGTTTTCCAAGTGAGATGTTAATAATTCAATCATATTTATAAATTTTGATTACTTTGTTGCTTCATCCGTATGCCACTCCAATAAAAGGGCTCTCTTTGATACGGTATTTATGCCACTTCTTTTTTATGTCACTCCTTCGATACAGACCCCAGGTTTGATATAGACTTCTTTAAATCATCTGAACCAGTTCGCACTGATTCACGAAGCGTAAACAAATAGTATCTGATATTTCATAAGTAAGTTTTGCTAAACAATGTAATAACATATCCTTTGTGTCGGGCATTTTCTTTCCTGAGTTCAATGGCTGCATTCAAACAGAATGCAACTTGCTAAAAATATATATTTGAGAACCAATTTCAATGTGACATTCTTACTTGGCAGTGTTACACTGAATAATAATAATAATAATAATAATAATAATAATAATAATAATAATAATAATAATAATAATAATAATAATAATGTGGCGCCGTGGAGGAGTGGGTTAGGTCGTCAAGTTAAGCAACATTGGGGCTGGTCAGTCGTTGGATGGGTGACCGCTCTCCTCGGCGTTGATTCCTTGGGAAAGGATCTTTACCATAATTTCCTCAGTCTACTCAGCTGTAAATGAGTACCTATCCCTGATGGGGTAGGGTCCAGCTATGGGTTAAATAGCAAAACTCAGCAATGATGGAAAGAAATGAAGGAATAAACGACAACGACGTAAATGGAACCTCTGGCAACAGAGGAGCTTCGTCCGGCAACCAGGTATTCAACCCAATTGAAGGGGAAGACGGTCAGGTACTTGGAGGTCGTCATCCAGCAACTGATCACCACAGCGACAGTAATCAACAGCCTGAGATTGGAGCTACAGGAGCAAAAAGGAAGAAATGGACAAGAGAAGAAAATAAGGAAATATGGAGATGCTATATCAGAAGCAACCCGACGGAGAGAGGATATAGAAGAAGATTGATCAACATCTGGAATGAGAGGAATAACACCCCCCAAACAGAGCATAAAGAAAAAGAACTGGCTCTCCCCAACAGAAAGAGAAGAACTGGAAAGGGAAATGTCACACGACAACGAATTACACGAAGACGAACTGAGAGACGATGCCACAGAAGACGACAGGGAGGATGAAGTATCAAACTGTGAGGTCAATGAAATAATGGGCATAATACACACCACCAGTATCACAGAAACAAATAACTTGGCATATGCAGGAGCAAGATTAGTAGCAGAACTGATGGGGATTCGAACACCAACACCACCAGCACAACCAACCCAACAGAAACCAAAACAGAAACCTCCTTGGAAAAGGCGCCTGGAAAAGCAAATCATGGTGATGAGATCTGACTTGAGTAAACTGAAAGAGATGGCAGAAAAAAGGCTAAGAAGCAAGAAAACAAGGGAGGAACTCAACGAGAAATACAAAGTACAAGAGAGGGGACTAAACAACACAATAGAAGATGTAAAACAGAGGCTTAAGGCCAAAGCACATAAGATCCAACGGTACATGAACAGGAATAAGGGATACCAACAGAACAAACTATTCGGAACCAACCAGAAAAGACTATACAGCCAACTAAGAGGGGATGACAACCACCCAGAAATTCCTGAAGCCGAACCAAGTAAGAGACTCTGGGAAAACATATGGAGCAATCCGGTATCACAACACAAACATGCAACATGGCTCCAGGAAGTCAAGGAAGAAGAAACAGGGAGAATAAAACAAAGATTCACAGAGATCACGACAGACACAGTCAGAAACCAACTAAAGAAAATGCCAAACTGGAAAGCCCCAGGTCCCGATGAAGTCCATGGATACTGGCTCAAAAACTTCAAGGCCCTACACCCACGAATAGCAGAACAACTCCAGCATTGTATCTCAAATCACCATGCACCCAAATGGATGACCACAGGAAGAACATCCATAGTACAAAAAGACAAGAGTAAGGGAAATATAGCCAGTAACTACAGGCCTATCACCTGCCTACCAATAATGTGGAAGTTACTAACAGGTATCATCAGTGAAAGGCTATACAACTACCTAGAGGAGACAAACACCATCCCCCACCAACAGAAAGGCTGCAGAAGGAAGTGTAGGGGCACAAAAGACCAGCTCCTCATAGACAAAATGGTAATGAAGAACAGTAAGAGAAGGAAAAACCAACCTAAGCATGGCATGGATAGACTATAAGAAAGCCTTCGAATGCCTGAAAATATATGGGGCAGAGGAAAACACCATCAGCTTCCTCAAAAATACAATGCGCAGCTGGAATACAATACTTACAAGCTCTGGAATAAGACTAGCAGAGGTTAATATCAGCAGAGGGATCTTCCAGGGCGACTCACTGTCCCCACTACTCTTCGCAGTAGCCATGATTCCCATGACAAAAGTACTACAGAAGATGGATGCCGGGTACCAACTCAAGAAAAGAGGCAACAGAATCAACCATCTGATGTTCATGGACGACATCAAGCTGTATGGTAAGAGCATCAAGGAAATAGATACCCTAATCCAGACTGTAAGGATTGTATCTGGGGACATCAGGATGGAGTTTGGAATAGAAAAATGCGCCTTAGTCCACATACAAAAAGGCAAAGTAATGAGAACTGAAGGGCTAAAGCTACCAGATGGGAGCAACATCAAACACATAGATGAGACAGGATACAAATACCTGGGAATAATGGAAGGAGGGGATATAAAACACCAAGAGATGAAGGACACGATCAGGAAAGAATATATGCAGAGACTCAAGGCGATACTCAAGTCAAAACTCAACGCCGGAAATATGATAAAAGCCATAAACACATGGGCAGTGCCAGTAATCAGATACAGCGCAGGAATAGTGGAATGGACGAAGGCAGAACTCCGCAGCATAGATCAGAAAACCAGGAAACATATGACAATACACAAAGCACTACACCCAAGAGCAAATACGGACAGACTATACATAACACGAAAGGAAGGAGGGAGAGGACTACTAAGTATAGAGGACTGCGTCAACATCGAGAACAGAGCACTGGGGCAATATCTGAAAACCAGTGAAGACGAGTGGCTAAAGAGTGCATGGGAAGAAGGACTAATAAAAGTAGACGAAGACCAAGAAATATACAGAGACAGGAGAATGACAAACAGAACAGAGGACTGGCACAACAAACCAATGCACGGATAATACATGAGACAGACTAAAGAACTAGCCAGCAATGACACGTGGCAATGGCTACTGAGGGGAGAGCTCAAGAAGGAAACTGAAGGAATGATATCAGCGGCACAAGATCAGGCCCTAAGGACCAGATATGTTCAAAGAACGATAGACGGAAATAACATCTCTCCCAGTGCAATACGAAAAATGAAACCATAAACCACATAGCAAGCGAATGCCCGGCACTTGCACAGAACCAGTACAAAAAGAGGCATGATTCAGTGGCAAAAGCCCTCCACTGGAGCCTGTGCAAGAAACATCAGCTACCTTGCAGTAATAAGTGGTACGAGCACCAACCTGAGGGAGTGATAGAAAACGATCAAGCAAAGATCCTCTGGGACTATGGTATCAGGACGGATAGGGTGATACGTGCAAACAGACCAGACGTGATGTTGATTGACAAAGTCAAGAAGAAAGTATCACTCATTGAAGTCGCAATACCAAGGGACACCAGAGTTGAAGAGAAAGAGAGGGAAAAAATGGATAAGTATCAAGATCTGAAAATAGAAATAAGAAGGATAAAGGATATGCCAGTGGAAATCGTACCCATAATCATAGGAGCACTAGGCGCGATCCCAAGATCCCTGAAAAGGAATCTAGAAAAACTAGAGGCTGAAGTAGCTCCAGGACTCATGCAGAAGAGTGTGATCCTAGAAACGGCGCACATAGTAAGAAAAGTGATGGACTCCTAAGGAGGCAGGATGCAACCCGGAACCCCACACTATAAATACCACCCAGTCGAATTGGAGGACTGTGATAGAGCAAAAAAAATAAAATAATAAAATAAAATAATAATAATAATAATAATAATAATAATAATAATAATAATAATAATAATAATAATAATAAAATAATAATGAGCCAGAAGCCTTTGAGTTTACAAGCAAATTCAGACAACAGAGCCAATTTAGAAGAAAATCGATCGGAAATGTGCTTTAGAGAGAAATAATAATAATAATAATAATAATAATAATAATAATAATAATAATAATAATAATAATAATAGTGATCAGATAAAAAAATATGGCCCTTACTATTCAAAAACACGTATAGTATCAATTGAGAACATTATGAAAGACAGGAAGTTAGATAAAGGATACTAAACCACAGAACTACTGAAATATAAAAAAGTGGAAATTTTCGTTTGAATTATTCCGTAACTGTGATGCTCAGATGACAAAGAAAACTGAAGTCACAAATTGTATGTTTCAAAGAACACTAAATCGTACAACACAAAAATTAGAATGGGAAAAAGAGAGCAAAAACAAATAGGGAGATGTATCCTCTACTTTCGCTTGGAACGCATGAAGTATATCACAAGGAGGAAGACCACAACAGAATTTTTCTGTCAATACCCACAAGGACGGAGGGAAGGAACTTCAAGAATCCGGTACAGAAAATACAAATCTGTTTACAGTTTGCCTGTGGAGGATTTAAGGCGATCCATTTTTCCTCTCATATTTTCGCGAGTGGGGATCAAGGAGGCACTCCGTTGTGGGGAGAGAGCGATTTGAGGAAATACCCTGGGTAGGCTACCCTGACCCACTACCCAGCCTCCTTACCCCAGCCCCCTCGTATTTTTATTCTGGAGAGAGAGAGAGAGAGAGAGAGAGCGCAAAGAAGCAGATTTTCTCCACTATTTTTAACTGATGGGATATTAATGATCTTGTCAAGTAAGATTCCCCCGTCGAATGCCTAATTCAACGGTACTAAATGCTAGAAATGATGATTTTATAATTGAGGCATTTTCCAGAAAACCCATAATAGAATATATTGTCAAAATTTTAAAGTCTTTGTATTTAATGTAGTGTGTAAAAACAATTAAAGCTAAAAATAATAGTATCGACGAAACAATGATAAAGAAAAAAACCTGCTGAAATTTCACTTTTGCCTTTTTGTCATACATGAATACAGATTCATTATGACTGGCACGGTAATTATGCTAACTACTGTAACGGTTATTACAGGATATAGTGCGAGACTGTTCCTTAGCGAATAGAATAAACAGAACAAAAAAAATCGTGTAGATAGAAATCAGTTATCATTAAGGAAATCGGAACTTCAAAAGTTCAAGCAAAGATACAAGGCATTACTACCCTAATAACGTTCTCCTTGTATCATAATAAATTTGCTACATTTCTATTTGTTTTATTTATTTACTTATTATGTGTTAATTTATCTGTTTTACTAATAACTAATCTCTTTCTGTATTTCCCTGTACCTGTTATTTCTTTCTGGCGAGCACAATATTCTTTGGAAGTTCGAATTTCAAGTCAATGGTCCCTTTGGTGGACTTGTTCCATATGAATAGGGTTCATCGTCTGAATAATAATAATAATAATAATAATAATAATAATAATAATAATAATATGGATAACATTAAGGAAAATACGACATTAGATTTACCTAGTGAATACGCCTTTGGCCAAAACG
>NC_087202.1:114218362-114225862 GCF_015104395.2 Macrobrachium nipponense
GCTGTACAGTCAATTTCTTGATGGCAACAGTCTTAACGTTAATTTCCTTTGTCAGTAGAGTTCTGAGCGCTTCCTTATAAAACTCCGTGTTGTAAAGAGACGATTTGTATAATTTGAATCGGACAAATTTGGGGACGACATCATTCAATTGGCAATATTGAAGAAAATCCAGATCGCATTTGGCTTTTTCCAATCTTAGCGTTGCCTTTTCCAGTTTTCGTGAAGTCGATATAGTAACGGCTGGATAGCGGTGCTTCAGTAGTTGGAGAAGTGACGAATTCCTCGTAGTCGGAGACGGAAACGCAAATAAAAGGACGAAGAAAAGTTGTCCGTATCATCTTCGGATGGATATGATATTCCAGTCAGCAAGATATATAGACTTCAGGAGGGTCCATGATACACATGTTGTTTAAAAAGGCCATGTTTATTAACAGCAAGGAAAACGTTTCGCACTACTCAGTGCATCATCAGTCTGTCAAAAGTAAAAGACACAATAAAAATACATTATTAACATAAAAAGGGAATTCACAAGGTAATTAAAATTTACAAGTTAAAACAATAAAAAGTAAAAGAGCATAAAAAAGTAATAAAACATTAACAAAGAATTAAGCAGCCAGAATTTTCTAATATTAGAAATCATTTCCGCATTATGTAAAACTGAAGTCCGGAAACAACACTTTTCAATAATTGGTTATGTAAGGGACCCAGACCACATAAACAACTTTAGAATCGTTATATATTAAAAGACTGGTTCCCTCTCTCAATAGTAATACTCCTCAGCAACTTTGTATCTGGCATAGTTGTCGTCTGGCCTTGGACTCATGTATGTCATTCCCATTTCTTCTCTATGCTTATAGATGGGTTGTGTTCTTTTTGGTAGTTATATTTTCGGTTTTCTGGTTTTATGTACTTGTTTTTATGGCTCTTTTACTTTTATTGTTTTAAACTTGGTAAATTTTCGAATTACCATTGTGAATTCCTTTTTATGTTAATAATGTATTTTTTATTGTGTCTTTTACTTTTGACAGACTGATGATGCACTGAGTAGTGCGAAACGTTTCCTTGCTGTTAATAAACATGGCCTTTTTAAACAACATGTGTATCATGGACCCTCCTGAAGTCTATTATATATATATAATATATATATATATATATATATATATATATATATATATATATATATATATATGTATGTATGTAGTATATATAATCACAGATATTCCCTGCCTCGTCTCATTGCTGACGCATAATAGGGTTCAGAATCCTATGCATAGTAGGGTGGCCAGATAGACCCTATCATGATAGAAACAAACATGCACCTTTTTGGAAGTGCCAGTAGCCAAGGGTTCTGGTAGCTAATCAAATTGGCCCACAGGGAACTCTTACCGTGGGAAAACTGTACATCCTAGATTTCAATCCCAGTTTTCCATTTACCCTAAGCTATTTGAGACCTGATACTCTTCTAGAATGTTCTTTACAGACATCAGCTAATGCTCGGGTGCTGGAAGAAGAGCGTTCCCAGCTCAGGCGAAATTAGGAGTCATGAACGACGTCCCCTCTCAGTCTGTAAGAGCAGAGTCACTGCTAATTAACAGTAGTGCTACGTACCCAACCGGCCCACTTCTCTTCATGGCAATCTTTTCTGTGAACTCGAACCATAAATACAAACCATAAGCGGTTTCGTGACGCCCAAAGGAAGACACTGTAGATCATTCAGCCATCATTGCAAAAGTGCACTTTGCAAAGGCAACTAACGGTATGTGTAAAGACATTCAAGTGTTACCGGTTTTCTATTCCTTATACTGAATCACCTATATCAAGTTTCCTTATTTCTCTCACCGTAAAGTACTACTTGGTATTCCGTTTCCCAGTGTTAAAGTAATTCCCTTATGGGATATTATTTTAGTAACTTAATGGTCCCTTGTCCATAGAGAATTAATTTATTTATTCCTACCATGGGCCTTGAATGCTAGAGAAACAATCCATTACCCACAAGCTTACCTGGATCATTCTATTTCAAGATACGTGTTATGTAAATAACCTCATTTCCTTCACCACCATCTTGCTTAGTGAAATCTGCCCAAGGATGGCAATAAAGTCAACATTTCAACATTTTCAAGCTATAATCTACAGTAGCTGAGGTCTAATTTAATCTCACTGTGTAATTCTCGAGTCATTGTTACTCCGATTACACTTTATTTTGTATATAATTCATTCTTTGTTCTGGAAACGTAGTATAATTAAATGTGCTGTTTGTTTATTTTTCATTGGATAAGTGTTTGATTCCTTAGTTGCCATGCTATAACTGTGTGCAATAAAGTATGATTTTTTATAATTAACCTTAGTATCCAGTGATGAACTATTCCCAGTAATTCATATATAAATTATGTCATTTGTGTGAATTTGTCTGTACGTTTAGTCACGATAAGTGGTTATGCAAGGTCCTAAGGTAAATTCCCTATTACATCTACGCCTCCACCTCTACTTTTATTTCCAATTTCACATGTAATGTAAATTTATTATTGGTGTTTTAAGAAATGAATCCACTTCTATGCATTTGCATGCATCATTCCATCAGAGAAAATGTCTGCTTTTCTTCTTGTATCTCATAAATTAATGAAAGAGTACGTGTGTTATTGTGCCCATTACTTAGTTTATTTGTGAACATTACCACGTGACTCGTGCCGTCAAAACTAAGGAAGGTCTTGAGTGTCTTAACAACTCAGCGTCATTTTTAACTGGACTGACGAATTGTTTTACCATTAATTTCCATGCATACATATACCTATTGTACAGACGGCCAACGAAGAATTGGCGTAGTTTCTTAATTCATTGTTCGTTATGGAAATATTGCCATATGCAGGTGCCAGATTATTTACTTGACAATAAATAACATTTCCTTTCTAAGGTGCTATACTTGAGATAAATTACATTACAATTGAGTAGACTTATTCAACACATTAAAGATAATTATTTTACAAAATACGGAAAATATATACCGATGAGTCCACGATTTCTAATTTTATTCTCAGCTCTAGCTTTGTGACAGCATACCTAAGCATTTTGAAGTTGGCTTTGCTCCCGCTCGAGTCATGACTCACCGTATCGTACTGCACTGGGGTGTTGTCATTTCGTCTCCTACTGCCGATAAATAATACATCAAGGTGTTAACATTCTATGAAAACAATGTTTAATTAAACTAATTTTGCATTGATCAATAAAATAATTTGCATGACACATTTAGTGGGCCTAAATTGGACTTCTGATTTTCCCACATGATTAGCCTAGGTCTATTTTCAACAGTATACTCTCTCGGATACGTAATATTAATGAATATTTAAATCGACAATATATGTATATATATATATATATATATATAATATATATATATATATATATATATATATATATATATATAAATCTGCTTTATTTTATTATTCCCGTTATTCTTGTTTTATTAGCCATGTTCGCCTTTCTTATCCTTTTCATAATTGCTTAACATAATTAACTCAGACCTAGCTATTCAAAGTCAAAAAGCAATCATAAACAAATCAAACGAATATAATTCAGTCTTATTTTTTATCGAATTCCTTGTATATCATCCTGTTTCATTTGGACACGTTGGAAAGGTGTGGGAGTCAAAACTGACGAATACATTAAGAAAGCCTTACTTTCATTAAAGCTTTCTTAGGTTGATCTTTCTGTAGGTATTCATTTCTTCTAAATAGAAATTAATTCAAATTAGTTTCACATGTATACCAAGACCTACTACCATAAGCATATTATAAGTAGCTGAAACGATAAGAAATGTGAAAGGTGACGTTCTCGTTTAAGTCTATTTCATGTTTTTTTTTTCTTTTTTTTTCTTTTTTAAGAAAAAACCCTACTGCTTTAATCAAGGGTTGCTCTTTGACGGCTACAGGGTGTAACACGAGTGTATGCACATATTTTGTGGAATGAAAGATAAAGTTTCTTTGAACAGAAAATATTTCATAAACATGCATTTTAAGGCGTCCGTTGTCGGTGCGGGGAATTTTTAAATAACCGTTATCATTTGTGATGCTTTCACGCGATGTAGTTCGTAACCAGAAGTCGGATCAAGTCGCCTGAGATGTAGAAGAGAGCGGAGGTGGCGTATAGGAGTGATGGAGGGATTAGGCCGATGTTAATAAAGTATCTCCCAATAAAATGTCTTCTTTAGGTTTTGAACAAAAAAAATGCATGCATCATTGAAACTGTTTCCCTCCCTATCCGTGGTATTGAATGGCCACCGATAAAAAAACAAAACAAAAAGAGTAAGCTTAACTGAATCTCTCATCCATCACAGATAAGTTTGCTTATTCATTAGACTTATTCATAAGACAACTATCAAAGATTTAAAGTGTAAATTTAAAAATCTCTTCCTCTCCATCTGAAATATTCATCAGACACCAGTCATAAGCGTAGAGCTAGTTATGATTCCTAGTTCAGCAATGTCGTGACGAGGCACTAGAATTCAAAGTTCACAAATGAATGTTGCTCAGCAACATTTACACTACTGTATTGTCTTACTCTCTTGTGGTGCTTCGAGGTGTTCCACCTCTAGGCATATGTTCTAAATTTTGCCGTTCTTTAAATAATTTGATTCATCTATGTATGATTCTCTTCAGTTTATTAAGCTTTCTTGATATCTCTCCAACAGGAACTTGTAGCAAATGCAGTGCAATAATTGTCTCTCGCTCATCGAGGGATGTTTCTTAGACCGATAAATGACACATTGACATTAGATTCCCGTGCACATAACATCAAAAGCAAGAGTGAGGTCGCCTCGTTAACACTGTTAGGATATAGTTTTTTTTTTTTTTTCTAAATTTCATAGCATTTTGTGAGATTCCAATATTTTCTGTAAAATTTAACAAATGGAATAGTTCAAATACCTTAAACTTAATATTTAAATGATAATTTAAGGACTATGTTTATGCGATCCTACTAGTGATAGGTGTTTCCTATCTATTTGGTAAAGTATATCTATGGTTGTGATATGACGTTTTTTATCACTTCGTTTCGTTCACGTCAATTTTGCTATATGGAAAATAGTTTTACACAATAACAACATAATGTTCTAAAGATATCAGTGACTGTTTTTAACGTCGTTACACATGATTTCTTCCATCTTTGAAAAGAAAAATAGATAAATAAGGCATGAATCGTGCGTCAGGCGGGTGAACAAAAAATTATGAAACTCTGCCATCAGTTTTTTGGCCGACAGTACATTATGCGCAATAAATTGCAACTACTGGTATTAAAGATCTGTTAAATAATCCTTTAACATAAATGGGAACAGAAAAAACATTTGCTTTTACTTGAGAACAAAGTAACTTGCCTTAATTAAAACACAAACTCCTAGTTAGTACTTTGAAATGCTACTCATTGGGGAGGAAGAGAAAAATCAGTTATTCTTTAAATGTACGCTATTTTATCAAAATTAATAGGAGGCATGTTTTGTTAATCATTGCTGATTTATCTCTTGAGGAATACAGCTAATGTTTTACAACAGATTATTGAAAACAGATTGAATCCCCAAAGGTGTGGGTTAAACAAAATCTCTAGGATAGCCCCTACAATCATCATCGGAAATCTTTTCTTCTTTCTCTGATAATAATTCAAATACAGTCATGTCATTATTTTATGTATTTGTGTCACCGTACTTGCGGGTAATATCTCGCAAGCTTATTCTCTAATAACTTTTAGGTTACTGAGTGGGTGCTTGAGCTGCTTATTAATAGAAAAGGATGGCAATACAAACGAATAAAACTTCTGCATTACAGAGCAAACCTAAGTGTAGGTTAAATGGACTACAGTTGAGTGAAAAGAAGCTGCATCAGTAGTACCTAGAAACTAGCCACCCACGAGTGCTAACCAAGGGAATTCCCCTTTGCAGAACCAACGATCTGGTGCATTGCCAATCAAGTAACCACCAGAAGTGTCTTTTGTTTTATAATTACATGTGCTCTACTTCGTGTGGAATCCCATTTCCTTTCGTCCAAGTTGTTGTTTGGGTATCCGGTGTCGTTCTTTGGAACCTCTCAGCATCCCAGTCCCGCCAAGAAAGAGTCCTGTGTAATGCACAACCGCACCTGTCCATTTAGACACAGAGTTCCTGCATTAGGGTTTAAACCATAATACCATGCCAAAATAGTGACCGTGAGTCCCAGCGAATTTTCGCTCACCGTGGACCGCTCCATTTTGATACACCCTAACTTACCAAAGCCATGTCAGAAGAAAATGACGAAACCTTCATAGATATGGGGAAGGATGCAGGTTTCATGTGACAGGCACAGTTAGATGCCTTACTTCAAAATGAAAAACAGTAAAGAGAGAAGCAAAGGCAGTATGAACTGGCAAAAGAATAAAGAGAGGAGGCAGAGAAAGAAGAACAAAGAAAGGGAAGAGAGGATTAAAGGCAGTATGAATTGGCAAAAGAAGAAAGAGAGAGGAAAGAGAGAGAAGCAAGGGAAGAAAGCGAAAGGGCAGAGAGAGAAGAACAAAGGAGAGAGGCAAGGGAAGAAAGAGAAAGGTCAGAGAGAAGAACAAAGGAAGTACAAGCTCGCTCTAAAATAAAAGGAGCTCGAGCTAACCACTAACCCCACACCTGCCATGCCTAATCTTCTATATCTAGTATCAGCTTTCGGATAAAAAGGTGGACTGACGACGAGCCAGAGATGTGGTTCAAATAGGTAGGGGCACTTTTTGCAAAATACAGTACCACAGAGATGGAGAGGACCTTACTTTTCTCTAAGCATATGGAAGTTAGAGCTAAGGCTGCTCTCTCCATGCTGAATAGTGGAAAAAAGGGAGACATGGATGGACAAAATAACTGGTCAGACTAGGGCTGAATAGGTCTATAATAAGACCCAGGCGGGCCAGCAATGGCTTAATGCCTTAAGAGTACAACGAGTTCGAGGACCAGTTCAACTGGAGGATACTGTAGGATTTCTTCCAGTGTGCTCCTGGGGCCCTTGCTGTGTACCTCAACACTAAACAGCCCATGACACTCATGGAAGGCTGCTATACAGTCGACAATTGGGAAATCTTCCACCCGTCTTGCAGCATATCTTCCCGTAATGCCACCTGGTCATCTCTTAGGGCCAGCTCACCCAAAGAAAGACTCCTTTCCCAACATCCAGTATGTAACTACTGCCATAAAAAGGGACACTCAGACTCCAGTGCTACTTTGAAGGGGGAGTTACTAAGAAGCACCCTCCCAAGCAGTTCTAGAACCCAAATGGCGCCTCTCTGACCACAGTGCCCTCGGTCACTATAGTGCCAGAGTTGAGTTCCTGTTGGGACGAGACCTTTAGGGATGGCCTTTCCCAAATCCCCTTCCATTGCCTGCCTACCTTCTCAATGTAGGCATCGACTGCAACCTCAAATGATGAGAGCACAGCCATGCTGGAAGGCGTGACGTCAACAGAACCACCTTCCACCTGCTGAAATTGCCGACAGAAGGGGCATTCACAG
>NC_087202.1:114230862-114268362 GCF_015104395.2 Macrobrachium nipponense
ATAAAAAAAATGAAAAGGCTTCGTTTACTCTGGCAATGGAATCTCCACTTGCTAAAAAATGCTGTTTTTCAAAATAAACTTCATGAGATTTTTCATATGAATGCTGTTTTCATGAATTTATAATCATCGCTGGCCTCTTCACTGCTACTGACGTGACCTTTATCTGTTATGGGTTCACGGGAGAAATTGCAACAAACCAAGTGAATTATGTAAGCCTGTAGGAATCAAGACAGATGCATGTGAATACGAACTTATCGGAAATGACAAGGTTTATACGTAAGCAATATTAAGCTCAAAACAATAACACTGTTATTCATGAAACTTATTCTGAATAGAAAGCTGAAACTAATGAAGATTAATGATTTCATGAAATTGCTGGCAAGCCACTGTGTAACTATTGGCCATTCAAGTTTAAGATGAATTGCGGGGATCTAACAGGGGAACAAGGTGAAAACCCCACAGTTCCACAAGAAGGTAATAGTCAGAGAGGTTGGACAGCAAGACTAAAGAAAGAAAGCGGGAACAGAGGTAAAATAAAAGGCTAAAAAATTGGTGCAGCTATGGGTCGACAAGAGTTGCAAAAGCCCCTCTAATAATGTCTATAATGCACCACGCAGGTACAATGTGTGATTTACACTTGTTTTCTATTTTTATTATTATCAGCATTATCATTCAAAAGACGAAACCTATTTATATTGAACAAGTCTGCTGGGGCCACTGACTTGGAATTAAACTTTCCAAATAACTTAGCCTCATTAGTGAGAGAAAAAGGAGGTAGAGGAAATTCAAAAAGATGTGTCACTTATCGATAAGGAAAAATATATTAAAAAACAAATGAATAGATAAAAACGCATTAAAATGCAAGGAGACTAAATTGTTGAAATGACGTTTGGTCCGAAAAATTAAGAGTTTGCCCTGAAGCTCTTAAAACACGAGTAGGAATTCAGCTCATCAATAAACATATTTGTCATCAACGAATAGAATAAAGCTCGAAGCTTAGCTTTCCTGATTAGCTGTGCTGAGTATTCATCTCCAAGAACCGTCACATATGATGATATATTTCTGTTTATCGTTCACGCGCCGTTATTCTTACAAGAGTAATAAATTTAGTAAAGTCGCCTCTACTCCGAAATACAAAGGAAATATCCATTTGAATATATGTATATATATACTGTTAAAACAGAATTCCATATAATAAAAAGAGCCATTAAAAATGCAAAAATGTAGAAAGTTAATGCCTTATTGTAGAGAACAACTGTCTCCCTCTTCGGGCAGGTAATGAATTAGGGTAAGAGTTACAGAAAAGAAGACGTCAGCCGTTGCATTACTCCAGATGACAATTTCTCTTTAATCTTCTTAATCGCTGGTTGGGGAAGAGCTCCTTTTTAGAGGTTAATCGTATTTCTTTGTTAGATCAATGCTGATTCTATCATCTGGCTTTTGAGCCGACAATTGCTGCTATGCGTTATATGTAGCATATTCCAGTTTATTCTGTGACTATGGTTATTTATCTGGTTAAAAATCGCTGGGCTCTATTGGGCGTACCTAACTGAACGTTTAAGTTGTATTAATGTCTGGGGGAGTGATTTACCTGTAAAACCGATGTAGGATTGGTCACAGTCGAGGCAAGGGATTTCGTATACTCCTGTGTCGTTGGGGAGTGGCTTTTGTTGGATGTTTCATCACGGAATTGGCTAAGGTATTTGGGTAAGTAAAAGCAAAAGGGTTATTAGAGTTTCCAAGTGTGTGAGTTGATGTCTTAAGCCTGTCCTGGTGAGGGATTTTGATGTTATTGTTGGGCATCTCTTTAGTCTTGTTTTGAAGGGGACAGGAGAAGAGTATGTTAGTTTTATGGATCGCTTTTATCAATTATATGGTCAGAGTATTTTAAAGATGACAGCTTCTTATGGATTAGTTCAATTTCCTTTTCCAGGGAATCCGGAGAGGAAATCCATAAGGTTCTTAAGAATAAATTGCTGGCTATGCCAATCTTGATAGAAATGCTATGATAACTATAATAGTGAATGTATGTAAGAGAAACTGTTGGTTTTCTGTATATTGAAAATTTATATTCTGTCGTGTCTCTAATTATCAAAACATCAATAAAAGGAATTTTGCTATAGTTTCCAAATATTCCATGTATAGATTGGCTAAAACAGAACTTAAAGGGGCTGCCCATGCTGTACCCGAATATTTATTTATAGCATGACTCTCAGAATAAAAAGACGTTATTTGATACACATAATTCAATTAAATTTATGAATTCATCTA
Organism: Macrobrachium nipponense; assembly: GCF_015104395.2. Classification (NCBI taxonomy): domain Eukaryota; kingdom Metazoa; phylum Arthropoda; class Malacostraca; order Decapoda; family Palaemonidae; genus Macrobrachium; species Macrobrachium nipponense. The sequence goes on from NC_087202.1 coordinate 114,233,134, forward strand.
CGGCTCGTGGGAATTGATCTGAATAGGGGGCTAAGTTTTCTCTCAAAAACCGTATAACATCCTGTACTGGTACCTTTGTGAATAGGGAATTTACATCCAAGCTTAAAAGTTTTATATTGTCAAGTGGCATATGTGCTTATTTGAACTTGTGAAAGAAATCTTCAGAATGTTTTACGTGACTAGGGGAAAATTAACCTAAGAAAGGGGAAAGAGGGCTGGTTAACCGCTTAAAAGTTTTATAATTGAAAGCTCCGGCACATGAGATAATAGGTCTTAATGAGTTTTGAAAAGGCCAAAAACGTAAGGTACTTTTGGGTTATATATATTTGTTTTTGCCATTTAATCTTACCTTTCTGAAAAAAAAAAAATATGTGGGGACGTTTTGGAGGGGATTTTTCACTACCTTATCAGAAGTGTTAGTGTCACTAAGGAGTTGGTTGATTTTGTCGAGATAAAAATCTTTGTCCATGATCACGATTTTGCCGTCTTTGTCGGATCTACTCATTACAACATCTAATTTTTGTAACGAGGGATTGCTCTCATAAATCTATGGGAGACAGGGTACTTCTTGTTAAGGTCAGCTAATATATTTAGTAAAATACCTTTTAAACATATCTCTTCTCGGCTGCGATTTTTATCAGCTATTAATTTGTCAAAACCAACTATAAAATCTAGATTATTTTTCCGGTCTGGCATGAGGGCAAAGGATAAACCAAGGTTTAAGACTAAATGTTGATTTACAGTAAGGGGGTATTGGATTAATTGAAAACTTTATCTTGTTGCTTCAGATTGTTCCAAGTGCTATTTTCTATTAAGTTCAGGATTAATAGAGTACAGGGTTAGACCGTCCCATCATTACTGCGCATATTTGTGACGTCATTGGTAGGTGGCCGTAAAAGAAAACCAAGAAAACAAGTAAATTAAGGGTTACTATGGGAATTGTTTGCCCACACCCATTCTCTATCTATTTCACGACCTTGTGTGAGAGAGGTCCCCGGTAATCTCCAGGTACTGGAAGATAGTCTCCTTGTTCTTCACTCTGGAGGAGTCAAATACTGAATGATGAATTTTTTACTTTGTTAATTGATTTTTTATTATACAATTTTTCAATGGAGAAATATTGATAAAAGTAATTTCTCGGATTACTTGTGGAAACCCTTTTCTTTAAGGATTCTAGTACTCGACCTCATGGCATAAATCCTATATACTACTACTGCTACTACTACTACTACTACTGCAAAGTGTAAACAAGTAGTATTGGTTGCATTTCATTGTTGCCAGAGGTGGAGACTTTTACACGAATAGCCAATCATCCATCAAGAAGGAGGAAAGTTAATGACGTCATAAGTTACGTCGCTATATCTTCAAAAGACATTCCTCTGAGTTTGCTGCCGATGTCTACAAGAAGTCGGTGTTACTCTTATAATTACCAGAATTATGCAACTTTCGTAATACAGAATACAGTAAAAAAAAAAAAATTAGGTAGGGATGCATGATACCCTGTGACAAAGTGTTTATCAGGTACGTTGATAAAATTTTATTCCGGAAAAACACCCCTAAACCTTCTCCACAGAATTGTTTTGAAAAGTAAGATTAAAGTGCAAAGGCAAAAAAAGCATTGAAATACTGGAGAAATTTAAAGTCATTCACCCAAAACTGCCTTACTTTTATGGCCTTCTGAAAACTCATAAACGTAACTGGGGAAACAAATACTCAAAGGTTGTATTGATCGCAGTTTCATTCTCTGAAGAAAGGGAAAACATTTAAAACTAAACCAATGCAATTAAATCTACTTAAGGCGAACACCAATTTTATTTCCAAAAATTATAACACTACCTATCACGGAGGTAAGTGATAAAAAAAAAGAAAAATAACAGAACCTCGTGCGTTGTTATATCCAACCAATGTGTCAAGGGCGAATTCAGTGCCATTTCATAAACAATGTAGTTCTGTACGTTATTAAAATTTTTGCTGCACTGAAATAGCAGCCATGGCAGCCACAACTTATAATTCCGATGATGCGTATCTATATTGCTACAATTTTTGCCGAATAATAAACAATTCCAATTTGAACCAATTGTGTAGCAGATAACCGTTTTTAGCTTCACCCTTCTCTTCTGTGCCCCGACCTTCCCTTCCACTGAGGAGATATTTTGTGATTATTGCTACTTGCTATGGTTTTTAGTGGCATTAGATTTCTAGAGTGATAGACAGATGTAATTGCAAACATATATATTCACATAAGCAGATAGACTGACACACACACACAACACCTATATATATTTGTGTGTGTGTGTGTGGTTATATATATATACTATCATATATATATATATATATATATATATATATATATATATATATATATATATATATATATATATATAATATATATATAGTCCACGTTCTCCGCAGGGGACTCGTAGGATCTTGATAGGTTAGAGATTATTTCTTTGTCCTTCTTGAGGTAATGGATGTTTTTGAGCGACCTTGGATGTTGTAGAAACTGCAACCGATGATGCTCAGTGAAGACAATGGCGAAAAATACGGTGACAAAATTATTATATCATTGCCAAAAACGATTCTGAATGAGCAGATCGTGATGGTAAGCTTGATGACAAAGTTTGTGCTGACTGTGTGTCGATGATAATTAAAATAAACAGTATTGCCATATAATTGTCTTTATTCATCTGGTATTAAGGCATCACGATAACGACCAATTGAAGGTTTCAGTAGACCCCGAGAGTTTACTGCCCCTTTGGAAACTCACAATAACCCACTTATTCTTTCCGGTCTTGGTGATGCTCAGGAGAGCTGTATGAAACACACACACACACACACACACACACGCACACACACATATATATATATATTATAATATATATATATATATATATATATATATATATATATATATATGTATATGTATACATATATACATATATATATATAATATATATATATATAAAAATACATTATATATATACATATATGTATTTATATATATATATATATATATATATATATATGTATACATATATATATATATATATATATATATATATATGTGTGTGTGTGTGTGTGTGTGTGTGTGTGTGTGTGTGTGTTTGTGTTTCATACAGCTCTCCTGAGCATCACCAAGACCGGAAAGAATAAGTGGGTTATTGTGAGTTTCCAAAGGTGCAGTAAACTCTCGGGGTCTACTGAAACCTTCAATTGGTCGTTATCGTGATGCCTTAATACCAAATGAATAAAGACAATTATATGGCAATACTGTTTATTTTAATTATCATCGACACACAGTCAGCACAAACTTTGTCATCAAGCTTACCATCACGATCTGCTCATTCAGAATCGTTTTTAGCAATGATATAATAATTTTGTCACCGTATTTTCACCATTGTCTTCACTGAACATCATCGGTTGCAGTTTCTAATACATCCAAGGTCGCACAATATCATCCATTACCTCAAGAAGGACAAAGGAATAATCTCTATCCTATCAAGATCCTACGAGTCCCTGCGGAGAACGTGGACTATTGCAATCACGTAGATTTGATTATGGAGATCGTAGAATTTATCAGGGAGATAATGGGAAGATAATATATCAGTTCTTGGTATTCGTCCTTTGTTACAGTCGCACTTTTGCTAATTCAATCCTAATTTTGGTTGATTAAACTTGGGCTTTTAAAACAACTGATTGATTAACTCGTCTGTAGGAACACCTGGCTTTGACGAAAAATCCATTTCAGAGAATATTTAACATAAAGGCAAAAGCCACAAGTCTGAATTCTCATTAATGACAGTTGTCTCATTAGAGGGTAAAATACATATATGCAATGCTTTAAAGCAATATGCCCAGTAGACAATACAGTCAAATTGGGTTGTGTCTGCAGTGTCATGCAAAACTTGGTTGAAAATGTTTCTCTAAATAGCTGAGGGAAGAACACGAGCGAATTTTTATAATTTCTCATCTTGGTGTCTAGAAATAACACAAACGCGCGCAGAAGTGCGAATGCAGTGATTCAACAAAACAAAAAATAATTATTGCAAAGAAAATCTTACGGCTGCTTTGTCTTTCGTACGCACAATGGGAAGCTGAGTCACATGAATGCAACTGTATACAAAATACCTTCGGACACAAAGAAAAACCGCGAAGGAAGAGGCAATACTAAAAAATAATCTACACTTGAAATTAAATCTCGTTTTCCACGTAGTGGTTTTTAGTTAATGAAAGCTTTTGCATCTTCTTTGGCAACGAAGTATATTGTGGAAGGCGAGAGGCATAATCCGAGAGAGAGAGAGAGAGAGAGAGAGAGAGAGAGAGAGAGAGAGAGAGAGAGAGAGAGGCGAATGTTTTGTGGAGGTGTTATTAATGAATTAAAACATTATATTTCTACTTATTTCCAGATTCATTCTTATTCCACCAATCCGCCTGTCTGCATGGATGCCCAAGGACCGTGTTTCTACCTCAAAAATGCAGGCATGAGGAAATTGGGTTTGAACGGGAGATTATTGCATAAGTCTCACCATTCCTGAATTGCGGTGGGTTTATTATAATAACTGTTGAATCTAGAACCCCTCAGTTCAGAAAAGTCTCAATTTCTTTTCCTTCTTATATGTAAAGTTACAGCCCTTCTGTTTTAAGACTTCCATTCTGCTTAGACAGCGCTTTCAATACTCCCCTTTTGTTTCCTGCTAAGTCATCCGAATTGCTAGCCAGTTTATTAAGCTCTAACCGATTCATTCATCTTCGTTGTCACCACCGGTTTTAATACTGAAGAACCACATCGTTCCCGTGGGAGACAACTGTACCATCAGCACCTACGAGCATCCCATTTTTTCTTTCATAGCTACTTATCTCCTCTCCCAGGCTTTTCCTTGGATCTTACCTTCCTTGATAAATATACTGATTAATTCGGTATTAACTTCTGAAACTTACTGGAAACGATGAGAGCTTTTGAGAAATCTCTCTAATGTTGAGTGACTGCAATTTTCTTCATCTTGCCACCATCAGTAACATTCGTAAATGCTCTCAAATACCATCACATATCTACTACCACTTTCTTTCGTCAATCATCAATAACCATATTCATTTTATTATTCCATCTTTCTGGAGTCCATGTACTTTTTCTTGCATATGCACATTCTAACTGTTTCACCAGACCACGCACTGCTTACTGCACAATCACCATTGAACACTGACAACCCCTTTTCAGGAACCAAAGCAACAAAAAGGCATGGAGACCTACGTAGTTGCACACTTGTCTGAGATCTACTTTTACATAAGACTATAGTCACTCTCCCTCCACATATTCCAAGTAAACCTTTGAGTTTATCATGATATTTTAAAATGTCTTTCGCCATAATACATTTTGCATCACAGCACCCCTTGAATTCCATATATCAGTAAACGCCCATCCTGATATTAACTTACAATTTCCTTCCTTATCAGATATAGCTATCTGCCTTTTGTTATCAGAACGTGGCATACACATACTACTTAATGTTATGGCCCTATAATTGCTACAGTGTTGCAGAAGCTGACAAATCGTCCCAATTAAACAATAAACACCGCCCCCCCCCATTTTTAAGTCCCTCTCCCTCCCTCCCCAACCCCCAACTTACTGCGAGAAATTTACCATCATTTTCATTCATAGAGTAACATTTTATTGCACTTCTTATGTCAGCGATAACCATAAGAAATGAGAAAAGAGGGATCTCAATAGCACATTTACCATCATTTAGTTTCCTCGGTTTAGATTATAATACATAAATTGTTAATGTGTGTACGGAAATGGTATTTCTGAAATCTCATTTAATATTATGGCTTGCAGACAACGCAGTTGGCTTAGCTGTCAGGGCAAAATGCACATTATACCATTACATGAATGGATTAGTTCAATATTGATCTCAAATTGCTACTCTCAGAAGCGGTGCATGTGGTACCTAAAAAGCACCCAAAATTCTTTCATGCACGCGAGCTTACTTGATAAGTAAAATGTGTGTGTGTGTTTTTTTTGGCTCAGTTGAGGAAATATATATATATATATATATATATATATATAGATATATATATATATATATATATATATATATATATATATATATATATAATAATATATATATAATATATATATATATATATATATATATATATATATATATATAGATAAGTATAAATATATATATATATATATCTATATATATATATATAGATAAGTATATATAGATATATATATATATATATATATATATATATATATATATATACACACACATATATATATATATATATATATTATTATTCATTAAATATACTATATAATATGTGTGTGTATATATATATATATATATATATATATATATTTATACTTATCTATATATATATATATATATAAATATATATATATATATATATATATATATATATATGAATATATCCATATCATATATATTATATATATATATATATATATATATATATATTTCCTCAACTGAGCCAAAAAAAAAACAAAAACACACACACACACATTTTACTTATCAAGTAAGCTCGCGTGCATGAAAGAATTTTGGGTGCTTTTTAGGTACCACATGCACCGCTTCTGAGAGTAGCAATTTGAGATCAATATTGAACTAATCCATTCTTGTAATGGTATAATGTGCATTTTGCCCTGACAGCTAAGCCAACTGCTATATGCAGTATGTATACACATATACCATACATCTTTTATACATCATAATATATATATATACACACATATGTACATATGTGTGTATGTGCTGTGTGCCTGTATGTATGGGTATATGTGAATTTTTTCCCAAGAGGAATTATAACTGATTAAAGCTTCGTCATGGTCAGGATTCAAACAGGTACTGTGCTTGCAAACAATAGACAGTGACTTTAACGAATGATGTCCTTGTAAAGCTTTTACGAGACATGCTAGAAGTTTTAAAGGATATTAGCTTTCAACACTAGATTTAGCAATCAAAGGGAGAATATTTATATATTTCCAGTGTGTGCTTTATAATAATAAGAACTCTATCTCTTTTACAGAGTTTTATGCAAGGTGACGATGAACAATCAAACTTAACGAGAATTATCATCTTGAGTTAGTTCTATTTGTTGAAGAATGTCCCTCATTTCTCCCCATCTGTGACATTCCGACGTTTGAGGTTAATATCATAGCCTAAGATAAATATATCAATAGTCATATTTCTGAAACGAATGAATTATAACATGTGGCGAAGATATTATTCTACGAGATGTTTTAGCCGTCGTTAAAAAGTATCATGACAATTACCAAAGGTAATGCAGAAGATACACCTTAGCAAGAGAGAGAGAGAGAGAGAGAGAGAGAGAGAGAGAGGGGGGGGGGGTGAGTAATAAAATATCTGTAGCAAAGGATTCGGAGTGTCAGGCATTACTTATCGGACAAAGTGTGGCCAACTTTTGGAGGGAGCAACATAAGTGATGGGTGACGGACAGGCAGGAGATAGATGCCGTTTAACGACAGTGGCACAAGAAATGATGAATGAGGAAGCGAAGTCGTGGGTTTCATGTCTGGAAGAATGTAGCATCAATGAGGAAGCGAAGTCGTGGGTTTCATGTCTGGAAGAATGTATCAATACCAGGAGAGAGAGAGAGAGAGAGAGAGAGAGAGAGAGATAGAGAGAGAGATAGATAGATAGATAGAGAGAGAGAGAGAGAGAGAGAGAGAGAGAGAGATTGATTTGGGGCTATTAAAACTATCTAGGTTATTGACGCGAGAGAGAGAGAGAGAGAGAAAGAGAGAGGTGCTATACAGATCCATCTCAACGGAATGTTTTAATCAAGGATATGTCCTTTTCACATAAATAAATAAATCAAAAAAACAATTGATATCTAAAATATCATCAGATTACTCACACGTTTCTCGGACTTTCTTCGACTGCAACCAAAACTAATTCTTCAGGTTAATTCTTTTTCAATTTTAATGGTCTTATTATGAACATACGAACATACAAACCTGCAACACGTCTTTAGTAAACATAGCTAGCATTAATATCTAGCCGCCTGTGCATATAGAATTTACGAGACGTTCATTGTTTTTACGCAGATTTCGGAGAGATGGAAGAAAGCAGTTAATTTAAAGTTAAACCTGACTTCTAACCCGAAATTTGGGGAGTCTGTTTGCCCACTCGTTTAAGAGACATTTACTTACTATAGAAAGTGTTGTTAAAAGAGTGTAGCAATAATATAAAGCGGCCTTCTCTTTTAGACAGAATGATCCGGCAGGTACTTTTCTCTCATGACCACGCCATAATGAGTATCGCGAGTCTTCCAAACGAATGTAGTGAAGAATAATCTCCCCACTTACTCCATACGAAATGGAATCGTTTCATTTACTCCGGTAATACGAGACATCATAAAGTAATCATCGCTTAAAACGGCCGCTTTATCATATGCCGTGTTCCTTCGACAGATCCCAGCAGAAATTATTGATGTATCGCTCCGATAAATCAAAGAAATTCTGTCCGGCCCTTCATAGATTTATAGCCTCTGTTACTTGCATAGAACATGTAGAGGTTGGCGGAGGACGATCGAGTTCTGGATGCGTGATACATTGGCCGCACAATAATAGAAAATGGACAAACGAGGGTAATGGTAAATGATTATCGTGGGGGAGAAGTAGTCCTGACTGGACAGTGAAGGGAATAACATGTTATGTTTTTGTGATGGATTTTTTGTTTTCTTTTGTTTTGTTTTGTTTAGCCTTCTTGTTTTATGAGAGGATGCGACATGCAAAAAGGATATAGTACATGAAATGGATAGTCGACACACATACACACACACACATATATATATATACGTATATATGTATTTATATATTATACTATATATAATTATAGTTATATTATATAATATACTATATATCAATATAACACTGACACACATACAAATAGAAATATATATATATATATCTATATATATATATATATATATATATATATATATATGTGTGTGTGTGTGTGTGTGTGTGTGTGTGTGTGTGTGTGTGTGTGTGTTTTATCCCCCACGGGGGTACTCCTGTTAACCTATCAATGGCAGCGTGGGCCATCCTGAAAGAATACTCTTAATACAAATAATATGACAACTCTAGATTGGCGAAGGGAACTGAAACAAATTCCGACTACAAAAATGAAATATATTCTAGGAAAAACAAGCAAAGCTCAGTCTGTGAAGGAAGTTTGGCTTAAGTAGATCTTTGACCAATACAGACGCACGATAGAGAGAGCGGATTGTTGTACAGCTGCGCATGGCAAAACTGAACCAACTCCAAAATCTGCACAGCTTAAAAAATCTCCTACAGAAAATGAAGCACCTCCATTTAAACATTGAAAAGTTAATTCTGAAAAATAGAATGTAACACTAAATAGAATCTCTTCTCATCTTTCCTCCAGTAATCAAACATTTTCATGGGGCTTAGTCACAAAGTCGCTCTCGCGGTTTCAGCGCACAACTCCAAAAAGAGCAAATTCTAAAATCGTGGTGAACTATAATTCTATAGATACCCCACAAGCAAGGCGTAGTGCCATAGACAAACACACGAACTCTCTGATAAGACACTCCCCTTCAGTATGACGTCCCTGACACGTAACGAGTTTGATAAGCTTGAAGATCCATTACATCACCCATCACCTGTCACTCCACTTCCGATCATGCAAAGCAACACATGACCCCCATGTCCTGGTCAAGTTGCTCGCATACTTCAGGTTATGCTTAAAGGCCATGTTTCGAGCGGAGGGGAACGACCACCCAGGACCCATCAACGCATCCACTTTTCAATCTCCTGAACTGAGATTCTGCTATCTTTTACACAAAGCAGCAATTAGTCAGCTGGAGAAGTTCAGGCACCTTTATAGATGCTGAAGTATAGATATCTGCCCTTTATGTAACAGGAGCTCGGCCCCACCTATACCCAAGTACGTCCTCGTGCAAGCAGAGTTCATCTAAAATCATAAATTCACACGGGGCCGGCTCAAAAATCGCATTTAAACATTAATAAGAAAACTGCAAGTCCTTAGGCAACACAGGTAGATGATATTTAAACTAAAAAAAAAATACCACTATCATGGCTATAACTATAGTAAACAGTGACGCTCCCGTAACAACCTGTGTGGCCTGCAACTACACAAACCTGTAGATTATGCATGGCCTCTATGAAGATCCTCAACGAAGAGCACATAGTATGTATAAATATAAGTGTGTATAATATATATATATATATATAATATATATATATATATATATATATATATATATATATATATTGTGACGAAGTGCCAAGTATCTGGTTACTACTCTGACCAATCATTAAATTGTTACCTCACAACAGCCAGACACCTGAACCTTCATCACAAGTAAAATACGACTGAATACTCTAAAGGCAACAGTGATCCCTTAAACACTATACAACTATATGTAATCAAATTAATCAAAGGGCATCACTCCACCAAGAACTTTACAAGGTAAAGTATTTCTCTGATTTCAAAAATCTAAGTATTTCCCTGGTTCTGTCTCACTTCAAGTAAATTGATGGAAAACAGCTCAATCACCACTCTATGTTTCTACCTAAACATAAATATAATCACTTGGTGAAAAAAAAAAACTTATAAAAATTTTAAATAAAAAAAATTATCATCAAACTCAAATTTTATAAGTGAAATTCACAATATCATGGAAATTTACTGTTACTTGAAAACAAAGCAAAGTTTATTGATTCTTGAATTACTTAAGTAAAATCAAATCAAAATTAATTTATCACAAAATTCCAAAAAAAATTGATTAATTAATCGAAATTCAATAGTGTTAGGTAATAATTAAAATTTGGAAATTAATTCACAAGTGCCAAACAACAACAAAACTTGAAAAGAATTCTAAGTAAATGCAAGTTAATTCACAAGTGTTAAATTCAATTAAATGTGCAATCAAGTTCATTAAATTGTGAATGCAAATGAAAACACATCACAGAAAAATATGGAAAATGCCAAAATTGCAAAAAGCATTAATCACAGAATATATATATAAAAAAAACAACTTCAATAAGAAAATGTATAAATGCACAAAAAATCACTTCAAGAAGAAAACGGATAAACACACAAAAAAAATCATTTCAAATGAAACAAACACAAAACCCAAAAATTTGCAATGTGTAAAAATTTAAATTTTCACCAAATCACTGTAACTAATAGTTGCAACTAATAAATCTTACAACACATTACCTTGGTACCAATTGTTTCTTTCTCCAAAAATTTCACAAATTCACAATATTTCAAAAAAAAAAAAAAAAAAGGAGCCGTTACACACTTGTACAATGTTTGTTCAGATATCACAAAAGCACTAAATAATTCTAAGAAATATCAAGTCTGAAATTTATATGAGTGACCAACAATTGCTTACACTAAAGTCTTTACGTTAATATGAAATCAAAAGTGGCATGCAAGAGAGAGAGAGAGAGAGAGAGAGAGAGAGAGAGAGAGAGAGAGAGAGAGAGAGAGAGAGAGATCTGTATGCCAGAGATTCAGAGTCTGTAATGAGTGCTCTTTCTCTCTCCTTGCATGGGCAACTTCAAGGACTGACGGGCTCAAATCGTTTTGGATACGTAGTTCAGCTGATATCATAAAAATTCTCTTTCAAAACAATATCTAAAGAGAAATTGAAATTAAAATCGTAAACAACGTGATTTAAGATGATTAAAGTATTCTAATTTAGAAGGAATTACGATTTACAAAGAAAGCAACATTAAATGACGTCATTCCCCAAAGATAACGTATGCTTTTACAGAAGGTTCTAGAACAATCTTACGAAAAGATGATGCAATACTTCCATGTGATTACTCGGCAAAGACATACACATTTGAAACCAGTCATGTACGTTGTATGCTCAACAAAGACGTACTCGTCTGGAACAGAAGTCCCTTATCAGACGTGTTGACATGTTATGAAAACAAAACTGAGACCTCGAGTTCCTCTTTATCTGAGGTGTTGACATATTATGGAAACAATTTCTATCTTGGAATGGACAAAGTTAATCTTTCTCTCTTTTCACATTCTATGTAATATTAAATGAAGTAATGCAAAATCTAAACATACATTTTTAGACATCCTATAACTCTAAGCTAAATAAGGAATCTGAAAAGGTTGCAAAACTCTTTTATGTAGCATTTCATACAGTCAAAGGGAAGATATTTGTTACGAAAGTAGCAGCATAATAATATATATATATATATATATATATATATATATATATATATATATATATATATATATATATATATATATATATATATATATATACATACATATATATAATATTTAATATATACATATCATAAATATTGCTTCTTCAGCCTCTCTTGCATCTTAGCAATAGTTCGAAGTCCGTTAGCAATAGGAATACAAAGGTAAATCGCCACACAATAGCTGTAGAGTGGGAAAGGGAGTTGTTTTCGAATAGCCAGCCAACGGTGATCGTAAACGGTGATGATTCATATGGGAAAATAATCTTGCTACATTTAGCACTTAGGCACCATTGACCCAAGATCTGCTTTATTGTGACCTTGTTTACTGGCGAGCTCTTGTTATTTGAAAACTGTTGGCTGATGTACCCGCCTGAGGCCTCCCTGTGTGGAGTTTCGCAAAAGCGGGCGCAAGGAAGCTGGCTGTCAAAAAACTGTTAAAGCTTGGACGCTCTCCAGCTACTGCACAGTTCTAGCTTGTATCCAGGTGCTCCTCTGAGCACCTTCTATGTCTCTCCATCCACGTGGAAGTCCTTTGTTGAACAACAGCGGACTGAAGTAAGCATAATGCACCTGATTAGAATTCAGTGGTAAGTCTGATTTAACAATTGATTCACCAGTGTCCTTTTCCTTTGACCCAATCTCTCATTTTCCTCTTTCCTATTTCTAGCTCTAAGAAATCCCTTACTAAGTCACCCAAAGATGAATATTCCCTTTGTGAAGTTCTTCCAATAATTGAATTCATTGATGCTGGTGATATAACTTAAAATAACCACCATGGTACAAAATCGTTGTTCCTGATATAAAGTAAGACCTCCCCCATTATGGTTAAATATTACTAGTGAGAGATCTTTTTACATGTGTCTTATCTGGACTATAATTTTATTTCCAGACTTGTATGTACGCCTTGAAGCCAGATTTCTCCCTCTTGCTTGGGGACATCTACATCCATAGTGCGTAAAAAACAACATTCAACGTCCACTGAACATCAGCTGTTACAAGGAAGCCCTCAGAAGAGGCGCAGATCCTTGTGTGAATTGTGCATTGTAATTAATGTAGCCTGCTTGTCCTGGTTAAGACTAATATTTCGAGTTGCTGTTAACTCCCGTAAATGCTTCATTTTAATCCTATTCTTTGTTTGGAACTAGTTTCAGTAAATTAAGTTAATTCACGTTGTTCTGTGAATAAACAATTCTTTTACTGATTGGTTTCAAGTTGGCGACCTTCTATTCTTATTCTATATAATTTACAGTCTTTTCCAGCCTTCGCTGGTATTAGTTAGTTGGGACTAAGGTAAGTGCAAGGTAGTATTCGCACTATCAATAAATCAATTAACGTAATTAACCGTAAACTCACTCGATAACACACACACACACACACACACACACACACACACACACCCATATATATATATATATATATATATATATATATATATATATATATATATATATATATTATATACATATATATATATATATATATATATATATATATATATACATACATACATACATGCATACATACGTATATATATATATATATATATATATATATATATATATATATATATATATATATATATATAAATATATATATGATGAGAGTGTGTGAGATCGATCATTTAAACGGCTACATTGTCTGAATAACATCTCGCTTGAGATGGCACTGCACCATGTAATATCTATACACAAATAATTTCCCGCAACAGCCATTGAAAAATATCCATAATATTTATTAAATACTTATACTAATATCTATTATATGATTTTCCTGAAATATGATGCAGTGATAAGTTGTTATCGCCTTCGTGTCCAAGGCACAGATCAATAGCCGTTAAGTAATCATTGATTTGTCAGACCGGACCCTGACTACAAACTAGGAGTTGATATAAAAAGGAAAACCTGTTTTTACCGAATCTAAAATCCAGCTTACATTAAGTCGGCTTTCGTTTGTATATAAAAGTAGAAAAATTTTCTTGTATACAATATTGAAAGCCAACGGCCAACTATCCGTAAAGAAGATAAACCAAACTCTGCGAGAAAAAAGTATATTTATATAACGAAATGACTAATCAAAATAAAGAACCTTCGTTCAATATAGACTCAGTAACGCAAGAGTTAAAATTCGCGGCGAATATTCCGGCAGAACAGTTTGAAAATTCCTAGCTTAAATGATCTTTGTACGGACAGCTGAAAGGTTAATAATGGAGAGAGAATGTTTGCCTCCTTTTATCGTTCAGCGAGCCTGATCTCGTCTTCATTCAGATCACTGAAGGTGGAGTAATTTGGAACAAGGAATCAGAGAGTAAATTAAGATGACGAAGAGGATTAGATCTAGCTGTGGGATACACAGGAATGGCCTCGGACGTCCCACACAAATGTGTCATCTGCTCTTATTGATTTACTTGAAATACATGCTGCGGAATGACCACTATCGGTGAGAGAGAGAGAGAGAGAGAGAGAGAGAGAGAGAGAGAGAGAGAGAGAGAGACGTCGAGGTTGAGGCAAGAGAGAAGGCGTTGAGGAAGCTGGAAACAAAGGTGGTGCCAATGTTAAGTGGGTGAGGGACTAATCACTGATATTAGTCGTTGAATTATTTGGTTAAGAAGGTTTCCATTTTTTCCCTACTTGGGGCAACTGTGAGTAAATACATAAACTCTACAGTCCTTCAAATAAAAGCAGATCCGTTTTTATTTTGGAGGAAATGTGTAAAGTTTTCCCATTGGGTAACAGCCGTTTGTCAAAGGCCACTGACAGGAAAGTTCACGCTTCAAGTATCATTTAATAGACTCCTAATACCATATTACCTTGTCATTTATGAAATAAAGAAACATTTATCCAATACTAGTATATCCAAACCGAGAGTAATAATACCCTAATTTAGATAGCACGAATTATACGAATAACTTTGGCTCAAGTAACAACATTCTTGGTGATCTTGCTTTATGTGATTAGCAGAAGTTACCAGCAAGCGTTCTCATACGTAAACAAAAAAATAATAATAAATAAAGGCACCCAGTTTTCTTACATGGAAACTTACTATTTTTAAATCTAACTGTTACTCTCAAACGGAGTTGGTCTTTTCTATTACAGTGAGATTAACTGGTCAGTTTACTATAATAACTAAGAATAGTTAATGAACAAATGTCATATTCAGTGCTAAATCTAAGCTACTTTTTTCTAATTATTCTTTTTATCTTTCAAACTACTCTGAATTGTTCTTTCTCATTGCAACAGTACTAATTCTTAAGTGTATAGTCTAAAAGAAAGGCCTCGTTAGTGTTTTAATGACTTAATCTAATGTTTCACTAATTATGCCTTTAAACAGAAGATATGTAAAGGTCGTTAAATCGTACGGTAATAAAGGCCCTCTAACAAACAACTCATTCGGTTGTTTCAAGTTGTGACTTTCAACATTTCTAGAGTTCAAAGAAGCCTCCAACCTCTACTCCTTAAGGTGCGTCCACACGGTCGAACAATGTCCGACGGACAAACATTGTTACCATATCATAGGTGAAGCAGGTTGACGTCATAAGCGTTGAAACGATGGAAGTCGATCTGGTAACAAACAGTGGTACCAGATGAGGTTGTATACCAGTGTTTTTACTCTGCTCACAAGGCAAAGACCGGCAGACAATTGTTAATTAGTAACAATGTTTGTCTGTCGGATATTGTTCGACCGTGTGGACGCACCTTTAGACACATCCACAAAAGTAGACCGGCCATTATGTCTACCTTTAAAAAAAAAAAATGGATTTCCTCTCCGATTTAAGGATGAGAGGTCGAGTGAGTTGTACATTTAACGATGAGAATTATCGATAATTTCAGGCTCATTTGAAAAACGTGCTCATTGCGTTCACTTGAAGGATGGTAGCCTTGTGTAAAGTGCTTTAAAAGATAACTCTAGTTCTAACCAAAGCCCTGTTTTGCTTTCTTTGCTTATTATTATGAATTATAAAGCAGCTTAACATAAAAGGAAGATCGACCAAAAGATCTTTTCCACATACCCTCTCTGACTGGCGAACAAATATCTAAATTTCTTAGAAATACTTCTTCATGTTTTATTCCCATTTTGTCAAATACTGTTCACTTGCCATCTAAGAAGTACTGAAATACAACGACGTGATGGTTTTAAAGTTCGCGCCATGGTCAAATGACGCCTACCCGCCAACTCCAGCAATGGTCTCGTCACCAAAATAAATTAGTCATAAACTGGTAAACTTTCTATGAACCAACACCTAAAGGAATTTCGTTTGCTTCCTCAGATTTCCAGATAACTTCAATCATTTATATGAAATGACTCGTGCGCCTTGGTTCCGAAGACATATTGCTCAGGCATTTAGTGCCTCTCGTGTTATGACCTTTGTTTTCACCTGCCGACGCATATTCTGTTCGACTTTTATAGCTGCGGTCTTTTCTCAATTGTATGTCTTATCCAGAGCCCTCTGCCAACGCGGAATATCTGTCCGCAATATAGCAGAAGCAAAGCAAATAAATCTTGAAGGTGGAGAAAGTGTTCAAGGACGAAAGTATTGCGCTGAAAACTATTTATGTTCGTTTACTCAACCATCCTCTAAATATTGCATTAGTTTTTTCTACCCTCTGTAGAAATGATCAGCGTAGCCTAAAACGAAAGGAAAATTATCATGAACTAACCAGTGTTGATAAAATATTTCTTAAAATAGTAATTCGGTGAAGGTAAATACAGCTAATTTGTATTTGCTGTTTGTGTGGATACTAGTACCAACAGATTTTCCTCAGGATGACAGTGTTTGCATAGTTCCAATTTACTGCAAGACAATCAAAATTTTCTGGTATAATTTTCTCCTTATCTGAAACGCAATTCATTAACGACTGAAAAAGTATGAAATGCTCCGAAAACTTAACAGACATGCAGTGAATTTTATGAAAGTGTTTCAATGATTGAATTATCGACCCAAGGGTACAAAATATCCATTTCCATTCCCTTCCTCGCGTGATATTTGCCAGAAAACAGGAGCCTCTGTACATGACTATTGATGATTTAAAAGCATTTCACAGAATTTTTGTGTTTTGGGCAGTTGTGAACTCCTGATAGAGGGGAGGCTTGGTCCTTTATACCTCCCATTCTCACACACCACACCTCATACTTTTTGGGAGGAGGCCATATATTAAAAAAAGCTCTCATTCAGCGCGGTCGATAAAATGGCATGTTGCCAACTGATAGCTGTTTCCTGTTTCCTTAAAATGGTGTTATGTTGGAATCATGAACAATAATCCAACTACCTTAAATAAATAAATTCATTTATATTCATTTCGATGCGTTGTCTTCTGACTATGAAAATGACACCGAGTGAAATTCTACGACAATTTTATATTCACATTAACTATATTTATATAAAAAGAGGTGGACTGAGGACATCAGGCGAAGCTTAATGCGGACTTTGCATTACATTTCTAATTATATGCAATTTAGGCTGAGATAATGTAAGCAAGGCTGAATAGGCTGTTGTAATATAGTAAGCGTATTGTGAGGACATTTTATAATGAATCCAAAGGTCAAGGTCGTTGTAAATCTGGTTGTATATATATATATATATATATATATATATATATATATATATATATATATATATATATATATATAAAGTATATTTTCATATGAAAACAAAATACTACTATTTTTGGAAAGGAGTAAATTAAATCATTTAGAAAAATAAAGCCATAAAATATGTTGGAATGCTTGAAGCAGCATACGGAGTGGTATATAGATCAATCTGAACAAAGCAAGGATGATAATCATCTAACTAAAGATCCGTATTAACCTTTACATTTTGCTATCTTCATTCACGTGGATAATTTCTGCTCTTTGGAATTCGTACTGAAAGTTATTATAATTCCTAGAAAGCATATGACATAACTTCCCGTACCTACAAATGCCGTTGTTAACAAATTGTTAAAACGTTTTTCCTTTCGAGAACGAGTTTTTATTTTCTTTACTGTAATAAAATCTGTGGAAAACATAAAAGAAAGATTAAAATTCAGTTCCCCTAACAGCAAGTTCATTTGTCTTAGATGACAAGAACGAATAATTTACTTTCAAAGAGTGAACGTGAAATTGCAAGATTTATTTTCAGCTAATTAAGATCCTTGTTATCTATATCATGTACGTACGCACGTACATGATATAGATTCAATCCTGACACATGCAGGATTCTATAAGCATGCATGTGTAGACTTACAAATTCAAATCACATAATTTATTAAGAATTGAAGCCATGTCATTGTTGAAGAGATGACTCCCATTAAAAAAAAAAAAAAAAAAAAAAAAAAGTCACGAATTTAAATTCTATTAGAATAGTTAGTATTCCCATAATGGAGAGCTACAGTTGATCTAAATAATAATACGGGAGCCAAGGGGTATTTTGGGGGTTAAAAGGGCTTCGAAATCACCCGCTTCAATTATTTGATAGAAATTCTAGCTACGCCAGATGCGTTAAAAATTCAGAAGTAAGGGAAACTAGAATTTCAATAACTTTTCAGTGAAACAACATACTGTATAGACGTGAATGTACACTCGAAATGTAGCCTGGGTCACATTCTGCATTTTAAATGCAAACCATATATGATATGACAAAGATCAATGTTACCAAAGGTTAATTAGCAATGAAATTTGACCCCTGCTTAAAATTTGGACCCTCTAATAGGAAGCACGTGCATATAAAAGCAGGTTTTCTTTTATACAACATCGATTTACTGATGTATTTACAAAGATTACACGGCAGAACAGTTTCTCAAACCAGTAGAGTTCAATTTATATAAAAATTGTCCCTAAAACCCTGTTAATAATCATGCCAGGATTTAAAAAAAAATGATCGAAAATGGCATTTCCCTTGAACTTGTGACAAACTCTTAAAACAGGTCTATTAGGTTTGAGGGGGAGACGGCGATGTTGTTAAGAGGAGGTCCACTAAATAAAAAATATCCCAAAACCAACACTTATTTAAACATTTGCAATAAGGACAGCATACACTGCCTAATTTTACATAACTACGGCATACAGTGGCACACGATGTACATTTGCATAGCATGGTAAAATTATTCGGTATCAACATTTGGAGTCTATCAGGTTAAATGTTGCCATCAATTTCTGTGTACCCAAAGTTTCGGGAATCTAACTGCTGTCTGTCTAAGCAATGTATGTACCTAGGAAAGCTCTGTGAATGTGTCCTTCTATTGCACGACTTGTGGCAGGTAGATTCAAGATTATCTTCTTGCTATGGTGATATTGATGGCACCGTAATTTATCAAGAGTTTCACAATTTGTACCTGATTTACACAAATTTACAACGAATTCTTCAGCCATCTGCAGGTTTATGTTGTTAGGATCCTTTCCAAAGTTTTGGAGGCAGTGTGTAGCATTGGATTTAAGAGCAGATGATTTCCCACTAAATTTGCTTGTTGAAACACACCCAGTAAGATGATGAAGATCTATCATTGTGATGCAGATTTTGCGCCTTAGTTTTTCTGCTAATTGTGTAATGGAACATAACGGGTTGTGTTTCCCAGTCTAGCTTGCATCTACAATTTTTGTAGTCTATGGCCTATCAATATGTCCCAGTAGTACATCAGTATCGTTGAACAATAGCACATTTCATGTTAAACCATGCTAACAGCATGCAGGGCATGTGGTATCAACTTGACATCTGCGTCTCCAAGATCAGTTTTAAGCTGTGGAACTGGGCTGATGTCCTGGCTGGAAAGCGTGTATGACTTAAAGGATGGTTTCTTGAAGCACCTGCTGCAGCTTTACTTTATTAGTGTGAGATGCCCACAGGGCATCCATTGAAACTGGGAGATGTGTTTTAGCAGCAACTACATTTCAGTCAAGCAACTTCTTCTGGCCCTCTCATTGTCCCTGACAGACCCCTCAACATATGTATCGAAAACGAAGTCAGTGTGGTGGGAACCACTGCATAGTTCATGAGCCATATTAACAAAACTTTTACGAAGTTCGCCAAATGTCTTTACAGGAGCTGTACACATTCAACGAAGATAACCCATCACATCCATTAAGCTTGTGGTATTAGTATCTGTTCATTATGTTGGTTGGGTATAGTCATCTTTTTTAAGACTTTTCAGGTTCATTACTCAAATCACTTTTATTTGGTTTAACCATCAGTCTCTCTCCATCAAACAAATAGCTCTTTTTCACTAAATCAAATTGTACCAAGTGTTTGATATCAAATATTTTCTGAGTCTTTGTTAGCTACTACTTGCAATACTTCACTTTAGCATGGCCTGCTTGTATCAAAACTTTATATGATTTAAATGTTTTTATAATATCCCTACGAATTATATCAAATATATCTCTCTGTCTGGTCACAAATCTTTCAGTTCGGAATGTTTCATACAGCTTGGCTGATTTTGTTTCAAATTGCAGCAAGTCTTCACGTATCTCGTGAGGCATATTTTTTTTTTGGTAAAAATAATGTGGAGCTTCGTATCTTATCGTTTGCGGGTATGGCGACTGGGTTTTCATGATTTTCTACGTATTTCATAATGTTCTGAAGTGACCTCAGATGACCTCGTAGCAGTAAACTCGTGCTTGAAGTGAATTTCCGTGACCTACGGAATGACACCAGTAGTTGTGGACTGCCATCATTTCATGATAAATAATTTCCCACTGTACAGCAAACTGTTTTTGCTTTGTGTTCCAAATGACTCTCTCAACATTCTTTTGTGATCTGTTGATTTTCTGCTCGAGGCATATGTCAGCACCAACATCTGAAAACTTCCCACCGGTCCTCTCGGCTACAAATTTATCTGGCATAAAATTCTGATGTACAGCATGAACTACCAGTGGTAACTGCCTCATGTTTTCCAGATAAACGGATGCTCCCCTCAGGTAATTTATACCGTCAAGACATCAACAATGGTAGCACTTCTTGAGCTCTCGTCAGATGTAGGTTCCAGTCTTCTTCTCGGTCAGCTCTAATTAGATCCCTAGGAACCCAGGTTATTTGAACAAATATATCCAGAATTTGAATCTCTCAGATTTGGCACCCCTCTCTGACCTAAAACTTTGATATCTGCTACCATTTAGGATAAAATACAGAGGAATGCCCGTACATGGTCTTTGAACCCTTCCTTTTCATGAGCCATCTTGGATTCTAGAGAGTTCTGCCCACTGAAGTGTTTCTATACATTCACATAGCATTAATAAGCCTTTCAGAGACAGTGTGTGATGAGAACCTTCGAGAACAGATTCTATTAATATAGTTTCTGTTGCACAGCCATCAATGTACTTGGCAACAGCATCCAAGACAACAAAGATGAGATGGAAAGAACCTAAACACAAAACTATGTTGCTAATTATTTCACGGGCAATGTGATACGCCCCTTCATCACATGTAACAGGCAAATGTGACTGTTCGAACTGATCAACAATATCTTAAAAGTTCAGTAACAGGATATGATAGAACTGGCAAAAGCCCAATGATTTTCTGAGCAATTTCCTCATCTGTTATTAAGGAATGAAAAGCACTCCAGTTGCACATTTTTTGTTCTGGACAAAATTCAAGAACCCTTCACTGATGTGTGACAGATCTATTCTACTTTAGTCCATGCAATCAATATCCAGGTTCCTAGCTTTCTGATATTCTGGAGCACTTACTTTGTATAGACTACTGGATACCTCATAATTATAGCACAGAGATTCGTGGTTTCTTGGAACTTTTATTGTAACTTCGAAGCTCCTGACAAGCCAATTCCTGATTGAATTTCCTTTCTCGGTGGAAAACCTTCTATGTAATATATTTGGTTTCCCTAACTTCTGGGAGCCATTTTTTTTTTTCGCATGTCCCGCATTAGAATACGGACAGTATCGTCACTTCCCCCAATACCTGAAAGTGTGGCTTCTTCATGGTCGACGCTTTCAAATGCACCTATGGTGAAATTGGATGGGTTAAAATGGCTCAGAAAAGGAACATAATTCTTACTTATTTCATTAATATATGACCCCATGTCTGAGTAGTCGCTCATTAGTTCATCATAGCTAGTGGCCAGGGTAGACCGATTTAAAGTAGAAATGAGTTTTTCTACATGGATATGGATGCACTATAAATGCACTCAGAATTCATCATGTGTAATGATGAAAGAAATTTAAAAAAATAGCTTAAAAGGTTCAATCTCCCAATTCAACTAAAAAGACTAAAATCACAGTCATTTTGGGCATGCATGTACTAAAACTAATAAGAACTGATACCAAAATACACAATATTTACTGCAC
The DNA here is from genome assembly GCF_015104395.2 of Macrobrachium nipponense. Taxonomy (NCBI): domain Eukaryota; kingdom Metazoa; phylum Arthropoda; class Malacostraca; order Decapoda; family Palaemonidae; genus Macrobrachium; species Macrobrachium nipponense. Next base: position 114,255,683 of record NC_087202.1, read on the forward strand.
ATAAACAGTTAATCAAAATAGCGAGATGGTGACTCGAGAAAGCAATTTTTCAATATTTAGCACAAAACATTTGCAGACCTAAAGGGGTAATGTATATGAAAGCTGAACTCTACTAATTCAGAAAACTTTACAACTTTCTAATCTTAATAGATAAAACAAATATTTTGGTTTGCATAAGATATTTGACTGTCAGGCGAAAGATTTAGTTTCGGAGGAGCTAAAAAAACTGTCAGCAGTCAAATTTCATTCCTAATTGACCTATGGTGACCTTGACCTTTGTCATATCCTGTCAGGTTTCCATTCATTATGTAAAATGTATCCCAGGCTACATTTTGTGTGCTCATTCATTTCCATATGTTGTTTCATCGGAAAATTATTACAATTCTAGTTTCCCCTACTATTATATTTTGAAGCGTCTGTCGGAGAGCTAGGATTTCCCACAAATCGTAGAATGGTAACATTACTGCCAGGTTTAAGAATGTCTACCCTTGCTAAAAAGATGCCTAAAGGCAAAATCAAATGAGTAATTTCGGGAACCTTCCAAACCCCTAAAATACCCCCTGGCTCCAGACCATAACTAGAATTATGGAATTATGAACTTTCGAATAATATAGTTTTCTCTTGGATGTACGAAATCTGTCTCCTACGGGATGCGGAAAAACTGAATTGATGACATTCATGAAACTGTAGTTTATTTACAGTTTCCTTCCCCATGATCTTTGACAAGCATCCATGAAACCTACATTTTGCCTACTAACATAAACGGTGTGTGTTCCTTGATGTGGTTGCGCGTATGTATCTAAAGTTTTATTGGATAGTTTAAAATGCTGAGAATATTATATATTATATGGTTTCAAGTGTTATAGTTTGGGGTGATTTTATTTTGATATTTATCTGTGTATCTTTATGTACTTTTGATAGACCATATTCAAGAACTTGTCATTTTAATAGTTTTATATGTTGTAGCCAAAGAAACTTCTATATATCTATGTTTAAGCGAGTAGGTCTCCGCATAGAATCGTGCTTTAAATTCCTTCGTCTCTGAACACTAATGCAATCATTATTTCCTTTTTATTTCCTTGTCTCACTCCTCGTAGACGTCACACACTCTCTCTCCTCACAGATAGTGTCGCCTCTTCCTATTGATTTACCAAAAAAACAATTTGGGTAAATCAATAGGAAGAGGCGACATTTGTTTGGGACGTCCAAGACAATTTCCGTAGATCCCGCAGCTTCGTTTAATCCTCTTGCCTCATCTTAATTCACCCGTCGGATTCCTTGCACCGAATTACTCCGCGTCCATTGATCTAACCGCTCGATGGGCCGTTCACCCGAGAGGACAAGATCGGGCTCATAAATAAACAAACAACGAACACTTAACTATTTGGTTTTTTGGTTAAACTTTCAATTGTTCAGTGTAAGTAAGGTCACACGCAGTAATTCTCTCTCTCTCTCTCTCTCTCTCTCTCTCTCTCTCTCTCAGACAACACCATAAATTCAAATGTAGTTTCTAGCACTTTTTCCTAGATTTGCAATCAACGAAGGGGCCCTCTCTTTCATTAACCTCTTTTGAAGCATGTACCCTTTATTTTCATGTTTATTTTTATCTATTCATTTATTTTTTGCTGAATTATGATTTTATTTCTCTGGGGATAATTAGAAGTTGACATATATATATATATATATATATATATATATATATATATATATATATATATATATATATTTATATATATGTACGTATATATAATTAGAATATATATTATATATATATATATATATACATAAATATATAACTACACATTTAGAATAATAATATAACCTTTATATATATATTATTAGATTATAAGATCTATATAATATATATAATATAGTGTCTGTGTATGCATATGTGTGTGTTTGTGTACTTTTAAGGTATAGTTTCTCTCTTATACAATTTTTGTTAAAAGCAATTAGTTGCATGAATAAGTGTCTTGCAGGTATCGTCATACGGACAGATTTTTTTCCGATTATCGTTCGTCAATTTCTGGTGAAAAATACGCAGACTTCCTTCTTCCATTTACTGAATTTGGTCGTGACTGCTGTCTCGCCTAATGGCATTATTAAGCTACTACTGACTTACAATCTGGTATTTAGGCCTATTTACGTACATCATCGTGTGGGAAGAATGACCTTGAGGTTGTCAGGGGATTAACAGCTCAACCCATTTCTGGGCGTTGTTTTGGGTACAAAGAACATGAAAACATGAACGAAAACAAAAGTGAAGTTTAAACATATGGTTAAATGAATATTCAAGATGTAACATACCATGTGCTAGTGTTTCCAAAATGTATTCAAAATTTAGTATAATGTTACATGTTGGTTTGCAAATACAGAGGTACAAAAATATATACAGAAATACAACAATAAATACAGTAATACAAATACAGAAATACAACAATAAATGATATTTCATAGCGTATGTAGAGATATAAATGAAATGTCTGTGTATACATAAATTTATATAATATTAAATTCGAGTGTATGTGTGCGTCCAAATGGTCTACGCTGATTAACGGCTAGAGATTCGTGTTGGGCGGGGCCTCAGCGATTATGTTACTTGGCCTTCGTTGGCGCTCTCGTGTCCTCTCGTGGAAGGGGGGGGGGGGGGGTGGATGGGCAATGTGCCCGTTGGTTAAGGGCATGCTGTCTGGTCCCTGTTGGCTTACGCATTCTTCTACTCCGACTATTGTTGAATACTCAGGGTCGCTTTATGAATAGTGATGCTTACTGCTTCGACTATTTAGAGGCGACCATAGTTATCCTCTCTCTGCACGACTTGAGTGACTTCTATCAGCTCCTGTAGAGATGGCTTCTTGTTGTGAACATCTATATAATGTTGCTGAATGACTCCTTGATTTCTGTGAACCGGGAAACGTCTCCGAAGGGTCGTTGTAGTGTGCCCGATGTAGTTTTGGCTGTGAGATTTACACATCTCCCCTGAACAAATGAATTTGTAAACTACGTTCGTGCACCATCTCCTCCGGTCCCCGGGAACGGTGCTGTTCTTCATTATTAGGGCTGCCATAAGGTTAGACTTACTATGAATTCGGAGGCTTATTTTATGGTAAGGGGCTTTTGGGGTTACGTCTCTGTTCACTACCCACGTAGTGTGCAGCAATCCTACTCGTATGATGACTCATAATGTAGACGACGGTAAGTATAATAAGACTCTCCTCCTTTTTTGTCGTCGTGTAGGGTTGGTAAAATTCACCCATTTTCTTATTTTTTTTATTACAGTTTCAATCGTTGTTTGTCAGCAATTTGCGAATTCGGTCAAGTTCGTTATGTATGTCTGTCCGCGATATGCTGTGTGTGAAGGCCCAGTTGACATAGGCACTCACGACAGACTTTTTGCATGCGTCCGGGCATTCTCCTCATACGTTCAAGCAACGGCCATCGTTCGTTGCTTTTGTATAAACATCTTTTTTAAACTGATCTTCTTGATGTTTTACCAGGACATCAAGAAACAGCAAAGTCTTCTGCTGGTTGTGCGATGCAGTGAAGTTGAGCATCGAGTTTCTTGCCAGGGCATCTGCTATTTTTTTGGCATCGTCTGGCTCTTTTATTGGGACGAATATGTCGTCGATGATCTGCCCATAAATCTTAGGTTTTCGATGTTCTCTGAAGGTCCAACTTTCATGAGATTCTGCGTTGAATATGCATTTGAATAAGGTCAAATTAATGATGCAGTTTCCATATACATAGTATCAGAGGTATCTATACATCATCTACGATTCAACTCTACACCGGGGATCGTGAAAAAGTAGGTGTAAATCCCTTTGGTAAAGTTGAATACACAAATCTCATGTCAGTTGGATTTTAATTATCATCTAAAGTATAAAGAAAAGATTTATACCATCAGTTTACTGTTCTAATCGTCACTATAACTATGACAACGATATTAATTAAAAACGCCTTCATGTTCGGCAGACAAAACTAATTCATTACAGACAATGTCTCTAAGTGCCATCGAATTCCAGAACTACATGAAATACCTGCTAAATCCAGCTTTTAAAAAGATGCTTTCAATTTTTATTCCAATATCTGTGTTATGATTTGTAAACATTGCCATCGCAAAATAACACGAACAGGTAGGTTTAAATTCTCGAATTAAGAGTACAAAAGTGTATAAAAAAACCCTAACATATATATATATATATATAGATCAATGAGGAGAAGGACATAAAGGCTTGCTAAAAGGGTCAATTTATTCCCGACGTTTCGTAATGTCTTCATTACATTTTCGAGGGCTGTACAAAATAGATAGCATAAAATAAATTACAATAAAGCTAAGAATTTGAAATATAAAAGTTGTACAATGATTACAAACTTAAAATATTAAAAAGACTGAAAGGACAACTTTAAAAACAAAAAACGTAAACTAAACAGGACAAAAATTATTAACATAAGTAAAAAAAACAAATAAAACACAACAACAAAAATTAATAAGAAACATTCAAGTAAAGTAAACCTGGACCAACCTATTCAGCCGCAATGCCAAGACTGGAGATAAAAGGAAGAAACTAAGAGAGGTACAGTGTGCCACCAGAGGTTTGGCTGTTCAACAAGGGGACGAGTCGTTTGATCATTAACGATTCTAAGATTGTCAAATCGTGGCAGTTGGAAGCTCGTCTTACAACTGTAAAGTCCTTGTTCTCAATGGATGTTTTACATATTTTCGAATGATTTCTAATATTAAAACTCTGGGTTTGCAGTTTTGCTGCCTGTCCTATAACTTACTCCACGATGTGAATCTATGCGTACCTTCAGAAGCCTCCTGGTGGATCCAATATAAGTTCCTAAATTACATTTAGGACAATTATAGCTATACACACACCTGGAAGACATATAAGGGCACAGACGATCTTTAAACTTGAAAAATGACCCAATGGTAAGAGGATTAATGGGAATCAAATGAACCTTAATAGCTCAAAACTTATTTTGGATATGTTGGGAAAATGTTTTTCTAAAAGTATCATCTAATAAAAAAGGGAACTTAGCATAAAAATTCAATTTAGGAACATTAAAATTTGTAATTCTTAGGGAGAAGTACTTGTCTAAAAGCAAGCGGAGTGTCTTAAAGACCAGTTCAGATGGGAAGCAGTTTTCTTTAAAATATTTAGCATAGAAAGGCGATCTCATCTTGGAACAGAAACCAATCAGAAGTTAGCGTAAGAGCCCTGTGGAGGAGAGTAAAAACAGAATTAATTTTAAAATTAAAAGAACAAAAACTATTACAATTTGACCCTAAGCCCGTGAACGTTCTTTTCCTAAAAATCGTGGTGTTAAAAATATTATTTTGTCTTAAAACAAGGACGTCTAAAAAAGAAAGCTGATTTTCATTTTCTTTTTCCAGGGTAAACTTAACGTTGGAATGCTGTACATTTATAAACTCAAGAAAGGAATCAGCATCATAATTACGTCTAAAAAGGGCAAAGGCATCATCAACATACCTTACATAGAAAAGGGGGCGGCAGGCTAAGGGACAGTCATCTAAGAAGTGCTCCTCCAGGGAGCACATATATCATTTAAGATAATTATTTTGTCCCTCTGCCAACTTGAACACACTGTAGATGATTAATGTAACAGACATAAGCTAAATTTAGTCTCTGTCTTGCATCTATTATTGTCTCTTTCAATGTGAGATGAAGGAGGAACATCAATGCCATCTTGCAATGAAAGGAAGTGTTCTTAAAGCTGTCATTTTTTTCCTTTACTCATAATCGCTTAAAACGGAAGGGGAGTTGATATTATAGTTTACTAATTAGGCAAATAAATCTGGTTGAACTATATGAACTGTCAAATATACTTTATGCTTGTTCAAAAGAAAAAAATATTCTAAAGCATCTAACAGCTACATGACGTGGTCAAGGAAGTAATTTCTATTACGTTTTTTGCCCCATACACCCTTTCACCATGTCAGAATGTAATCCACGTACCCCTGTCCCCGGTCCCGCCCCCGCTAAGCCACCTTTCCAAAACTGTCTGCCTCAGAAGGCGCATTCCACTTAATATGCTACAAAATGCTAACACAAACTAGCAGAGAGAAAGCCCAGCGTGACTGATCTGTAGAGCAAACCGATGCACACAGCATTTTGTGTGGTCCTAGAGCCGTTTCAACATGCTAATCTGTGGTCACAATCCCATCCCCCACACCCCATTCTGAAAATCTGAGACTCGCCACTAGGGGGAATTCACCTATGGTTGAAGACCTTCAATCTAAAGCGTTAATTTAGAAGCGTCTTCATGACCTTACTCAAGTTCAACAAAATCCCGATTCGATTATGAGGGTTAGACTGTGTGAGTAAACTAAAGTATGTAAATAAAGATATATATATATGTATATATATATATATATATATATATATATATATATATATATATATATTATATATATATATATATATAGAAAATAAATGAATTTATTCCTTACCCTTTGTCTCCCCCCCTGAGTAGAGGAGGCTCAGAGCAGGAGGGCAAATCTGGTTCTAAATTTCCACCTTTAGTCTGTTTCGAACGCCTTGGATAAACTTGTCCCAATAAATCAGGCGAAGGATTCACCCTAATAACGGGCTGAAATTCGGAGTGGTATATGATATCATGATGGCCTCAGCAGTTTGTTTTGTACTAGGTGTTCGCTAGAAGCCGCTGACAAGGATAAAGGGGTATCCGTCCCCATTTATGATTCACTGAACGAGTCACGCGAAAAAATAATCATGAAGAGGAAATTCATAACACGTAGGAGTTAAGATGACAAACTTTCCTTAGTGATTATGCCAACAAGGAGGACAATGGTGCGTTTAGTGCCAAGTCATTATCGGTAACGAACTTCCGCTGGAAACATGAAATTTCTTACCGAAAGATAGTGAAATTTCAAACACGGTGGTAATTTCATCATGAAAACGGTAAATGTATATCAAGAAATCATGTTATGATAAATAATTATCAAATATATATATATATATATATATATATATATATATTTATATATATATATATATGTGTGTGTGTGTGTGTGTGTGTGTGTGTGTGTGTGTGTGTTTCATATATATATATATATATATATATATATATATATATATATATATATATATATATATATATATATATACTTTACTTTAAGGTTATTTTTAAACTAAGTTTGCCTCCAAGATTTACTCTGCATGACTTGTAGGCTATGAACAAATGTATTATAAGGTATCCAATTTAGGTTTACAGCTGAATGATTATTTACATTTTATCTATACAATTAGTACAATGATGCCTCACTAACTTCATACTTTATCCTAACTATACAAAATGAGTTTTATCCCTAATTAATTATAAGAATTCATACAAACTTTCATAAACCTTCATGGGGACTTTTCCACCTACTTTCTGAGCTTAGTCAGTGTAAACAAATTATGGTACCAGTATGACTGTTAGTTTGCACTGTGCAATTTGCACCAGTAGACAGTAAGGTTATGAGATGGAAAGGGTATAAGAGTCTAGACAAAAAAGGGTAGAGTAAATTTGCAAAATGAATCAGTATTAAAGTCACAAAGAAAATCAAACTATAAGTCACAAAAGTCGGGAAGTAGGGAGCGCCTTGGCATCTGTCTCTGGATGATGGCGCCAAGTACTGAGGAAGAAGAAATCCTGGTTTAACAGGTCCTAGACAGTTCAAGTATGGGACAAAAGGTTTACTGTTTATGAGTACATACGCACAAGGGGTGAGAATTAGAAGTATGAAGGGAGTGAGTGGCACTTTCTCTGGATTAAGCGCCTCAGCGGCGTGGTTGGTATGGTATTAGCGTCCCACCTCGGTGGTCGTAGGTTCGATTTTCGGCCATTCCATTGAGGAGTGAGAGATTTGTATTTCTGGTGATAGAAGTTCACTCTCGACGTGGTTCGGAAGTCACGTAAAACCGTTGGTCCCGTTGCTGGTGTTTGTAAAAGCACCATACAAACAAAAAACATTCTCTGCATTAGGTGACATCACACCCGAATAAATTGGGGCACTATGCTAGGTTTGGGCAAGTGCCATGAGAACTCAGTGGCTCTTGTAGGCTACGTGTAATGCCTTGTACCCCTCTTTCTTGGTCCTCTTTTAGCCTGTGACACCGGATCCAAACTAGGTGTTGGCATCTTATGCACTCCTATTGCCCAAACAATGGGAGTTTTGAGGGTGCCAACAATCGTTGTTATTTGCTGGAGCCGTTCATTTAGCTCAGCTTTCAGTTCGGCTATAGTCAAATTTTCCAGAGTATCTGAGGATTTGGAAGAAGAGGAAGGTTTGTCATAGGTTTCGAGGCCACACCTTTGTGTGAGTTTCTGCCTTGGTCACGGGAGTCCGAATAGGACTCATGTGCACTTGGAGTTAACTCTTGGTCCGATAAGAGGTGAGAGTGTACCCTACTGGGGATCTCCTGGGAGGAGATGTAGTGTTGGCTCAGGCACTGGGTTTGAGTCTAGGCCAAGGACAAAGCTCATACTGGAGAGTGGCTCAACATCTGGGGTGGATGGAGCATGGCACTGCTCAGGGCACTCAAGTGACACTGGCAACGAGTTTAGAATAGTTCACAGAGGACTCTCTGTAGAAGCCTTAAAATCCTGTCCTAGGAGGACACCATAACCTCCAGGAAGATATTTAACAACTGCAAGTCTGCAGATTTTTGATTGGTGAGGTCTGGTGACCCTCAGTTGAACTGAAGGAAGTATCATTATAGTACGATTTATCACCTCTACGGTAATGAGGTTGTGTCTGTCGATGGTGGCTCTGTAGGGGACTCAATCTTCTCTAATGAAAGAGATCTGCGTGCCAGAGTCGTCAAAAGCTTTGACATGGTGCACTTGGTAGTTACCTGAGGGAGGTGCCAGACTAATAGGACCTTCAGCTGGAGGGCCTAAAGATAAGGGCTTGACTACCGCCAAGGCAATGGCAGGTGTAATGGTCTTGCTTGGGCACTCCACCCATAAGGCAGAATGTCCATAAACTTTGCACACAGTGTAATAGTTTCAGCTGTAGTCTCTGGGTGGCACAATTCCATTAGAGGGAACAGGCCTGCTGCTGGCTCGGGGAGGCACTGAGTCATCCAAGATTGTAGGGGTAGAGGTTGTCGCAGCCTTCTGGCTGTCGCAGGGTTTGTTGCGACACTGCTCAGTGCTATACCCAGTTTGTTTGCAGAAGTTGCAAGTAACTGGCCTAGAGGTGGGCCCATTCTTAGCCTGGGTCACTGAGGATGTATAACTCGGAGGTGTGATCCTCTTGCTAAAGAAGCTGAGGTAGGGATGATGAGTTTCCCAATCATCTGCCAAACAGCAGCATTCAGCAATACGAGTGGGACGTATCTTGTATATACATATGTGGCAAGTGGCCTTGGAGCATAATAGAAAAAAAATCCTCCAATTGCAAGTGCTCAAGGAGGTCCGCAAGCATTCTGATGTCAAGGGAATCCGGCCAACAGTTATAATTTTTCCTTTTGTGATACGTTCAGTCCGTCCAGGACTGTCCGGCTTCTTTGGGTAGACTATGCCAGCGTTGTATCCAGCGTTCAGGTGTAATTTCGCAGGCTTTTCTGATCGCTATTCTGACCGCTTCAAGATTTCCATGTTCAGCAGTTGTCAGAGTATGCAGTGCGATTAAATCCTTGACCTTCATATCTTTATTCAAGATTAAAGATATTACAAGTGCAATGTGGGCGTAGTTAGCAAAAACCCTCTCTATATATTCAAGCCATGCTTTGGGTTGAGTTTCCGACCACGCCTGGATAAGCATGCTCATGCTGATTAGAGAAGACTGGGGTGTGGCTGGAGAGGGGTGATTGGCCCGTTTGGTGAGTACCCTGGCACTGTCGTGGCGAGCTTGTTCGAGAGCCAGCTCATGGGCATGCTGTGCTTCTAGTCCTAGTCTCTCCTTCTCCTCCCTGGCTTCTCTTTCTACTTTTTCCCTCTCCTCCCTTGCTTCTCTGTCTTCTCTCTCACTCTCCTTTCTGGCTTCTCTGACTGCTCTCTCCCTCTCCTCCCTGGCTTCTTGCGCCTGCATGGCTTTAGCCACCTGACCATCAATTCAAGTTGTTAGGGCTTCTCCTCCGAAGGCCAGACCCTGTCCGATTTCTAGGAAGGTCTGGTATAGTTCAGCATAAGAAGCCATGGTTGTGTGGGAGAGGTGTAGTGTTAAGTATTAGTCCGCTACACGGACTGGTGAGTGCCCACAATGGCACTGGTATTAAGTAAATTGGTTTTCTATAGAACAGGTGTGGTACTGTGAAAGGAGAACCAAGATGGGAACGCAGGATGCAAGTCTGCACGGCCACCAAGGCGGGAAAATAGGAAGGAAGGGCCAAGACGGGTCCTCAGTTTGTGAGACTGGGGGAATCGCCCTGGCTTGGAATAGGAAAGAGGATAAAAGTTGCTTGCTGGTCCTGTGGGACAAAGGTTTACCAAAAGATTGCTAGTGGCACTGGGACAGATACCTGGGAATGGCTTGGAAAGGCCAAGAACTGAAAGGCAAATGAAGGTGGCACTTACAAGGTGAATGGTGAAGTAGTTACAAATGACAATTGGTCGTCGTCGAGGACGGATGGATGTACAGAGAACAGTTAGCGGCACTGGTAGAGCGTGGATTTGTTCATAAAGAACAGGATTGTTGGTATTCCCGAGAGAACAGTTTGTGGGCCCCTCAGGACGTTAGTTCGGTCACGTGGAACGAGGCTGTAATCAAAGTACAGGCGCTAGGAACTTGTGCACGGACAAAACCGGCTATCGCACAAGTTGATCAGTGGGTGTTCGAGAACACACGGGCTGGTATCGATGTTCGTGCAGCGGTTACAAAATAATTAAATACAATAAATGTGTACGGAAAACCGCAAAAGTCTAATGAAAGTTAAAAAAAAAATCTTAAGTAATGTTAAAAATGAAAATGCGCTCATGAGCGCATAGGCTTAGAAATGTAAATGGGTTTGTGGTATCGGCCCCCTTGCGAGACTTACGTAAGGAATGAAGTCGGGATAAGTAGGGGAATTCACAAAATGGGGGTCACTTCCAAACGAACAAAGAAAAAAGAAAAATCTATTCTTTAAGGTTTAATGAAAAGGGTTTTAAAATCCACCTTCCCCCGGTTACAGTATAAGTAATGCCACGTGACATGAGTAAATATTATTCTGCTCTCATAAAGGGTACATGTTCAAGAATGTCTTCCCGCATAGAAAAATACGTTAATGATGAATTTAATAACACAATGGGGAATAATAAGTGTAAGATATCGACACGAATATTCGTTGTCATATAAATGCAAACACAGTTTCGCTATTTACGTTCTTATGATCTATTTACATCGAACTCCTATATGAATAAATATTACGATGATACGTGAATGAAGCTACTACGCTAATTTACTAACAAGTTAAGAATTTGTAAAAAGAATAAAAAAAAAAATTAAACAGAAGTTGGTTATAGAGGGAAACAGCTGCTAGGTCCACGGAGGTGTTGCCAGAAAGGATTTCCCAACTAGAATGAATATCGCAAGTTTCCGGCGGGAATTTAACACTTAACGTCGATTTAACAATGAACAATGGTTATCACTGCACTTTCCTTGCTAAAGCCTAATCTCTAGAGACACGGGGTCTCGCAAGTAGCATACACTAAATGAGAACACAGCTAAAATATATGCGCTGGTGGTAACAAGACCCCTCCAAGGCAATGAATGAAGTGAAATACTACAATAAAAGTACTCACAGTTGTGTAGTGCTGTCCAAGGGTGCCAAAAGTAAAAGGTTTACAATACAGATTCGTTTCTCTTCCAAAAAGCTCTCAGACTAGCCTGTGGAACTGATTGCTATTCTACTGAGAGATTAATTAAGACGTTATTTATGCAATGCTGGCCATAGGTCGTCATTTGTTACGTGCATGGCCGTGGAAGGTCTACGATTTACTTTAGAAATTAACTGACAAGATTGTGTGCCACGCAGGTAACAACAGAAAACACGGGGGATACGTATCAAAATTGATGGGTTTTAGGGAATTGCAACGTTACACTTAATTAAGTTATTGCATAAATCAGAAGATATATACACAGGAGCTGAAATGACTAGCTCTGTTGCACTAAGGTTATGTTAGCTCACAAATCAAATAGTGCCACTATGCAAAACCAGAGTATGTTAAGCCCTCTAAAGGAAAAGAATTGATTGCATAAAATGATTATTGCAACTATCATATATCATAGAATAATAGATAACAGCAGCTCTTCAATCTTCCACCCTGGGACTTATTTTCCACCTCATTTCTCCGAAGGAGATGCAATGGGCTTCAGTTTACATATGAGAGCAGGCGGAAATAAAATAAGAGAATTGTGCGTCGAAACAAATTCCAAATCCGCTGTACCTTTGTCCTTGGACGATCGGAGACTTGAAGTAGCGTCAGACTGATTTTATGGACTTTGGGAAAAGATGCTTCAACCCCACACAAGAACACAGACTGTATCAGGAAGGTGCCGGGCAGAGACCCGGTCTTGACAGTGACCTCTCTCTCTCTCTCTCTCTCTCTCTCTCTCTCTCTCTCTCTCTCTCTCTCTGGTTCGATATTCTCTCTCCCTCTTTCTCTTGCTCGATATATATATATATATATATATATATATATATATATATATATATATATATATA
>NC_087202.1:114280862-114288362 GCF_015104395.2 Macrobrachium nipponense
TATATATATATATATATATATATATATATATATATATATATTTAATATTCTTAACACTGGGGGCTATAGCTCTCGAAATCATACTTGTAGGCGTCCAGAGAAATGCACACGATCCAATTGAAGTTTTACTATTAATGCCAGTGTTTCACAGCTACAATGTTGCATCTTCAAGGCTGAAGTACAGCGAGTTGACCCTTAACCATTACTCATAAAACTCTTACTATAACAAGTAACTAAAACACTACAGTATTATCTAATTTAAAATGTTAACTCATTTAAAGAATATAAAAACATCAAGACACGAAAAGGACCTACCAGACGGGAGGTAAAAGGAAACTGTTGAAACAAGGGAAAAAAGACAAAAAACTGGAAAAAACGAAAAACGAATAAACAAAATAAAAAAAGCAAGGTATTGAAAAGACAAATTAGGCCAACAAGCAATGAACAGTTGAGTAGAAGACGTTTGGGTGTTTAATGATGGAACAGTTAATTTGATCGTTATGGATTCTAAGGTGTGAAGTCGTTGTCTCTCTGCGTATGTCCAGTTATTTGAAAATCTTCGTTGTCTGTAGATGTTGTGTAAAATTTCGAATGGTTGGACAATCTGCCTTCAGTTCTGAGGCTAACTCCTCTATGAAGTCTCCAGACCTATATAGTGTCATCAAAATGGAGGATAAGCTGAACAGAATTTTAAGAACATTAGAACAAAATAAAGTTGTAGACAAAAACACCTACCAAAACCTCTTCGTCACAGGTTCGCCATATGAAGTGATGTATGGTTTGGCCAAAGTGCACAAGGCAGGGACTCCAATCCATCCCATTCTCTCTTCTATGTATACAGAAAATTATAAAATGGTTAAATACCTTGTTCCAGTATTAGAACCCTTAAGCAGAAATTCTTCCTCTTGAAAAAGAACTCGGTTAGTTTTAAAAATGACATCATTAAAGATGATTCTGACTTAAACATGGTTAGGTTGGATGCGGAATCTATTCACAAACGCGGCAGTGTGGATAGACCATCGAGATCATTTTAAATAAGTTGTTTTCCAGTGAGGATGTTTTATTTCATAATCTAACAGGACGTTAATAAAGTGACTTTTAGAATTGACCGTGCTGGACGCCGACTTTATTTTCAATTACATTGTATATAGACAGGTGGAGAGGATGGCAATGGGTTCCCCTTTAGGTCCAGTGTTCGCCAATATCTACATGAGCTCTCTGGAAGAGCAGCGCTGGGCAGTTACCCTCTTTCTTTCCACGCCTTGTTTCATAAACGAACGTTACGTAGATGACACGTTTGCTCTTTTGTAGACTATATTAACATCCAAACCCGAACATCATATTTATTCTGGAGAAAGAATCTAATTATGAATTACCGTTCCTAGATGTTCTCGTCTCTAGAAGTGAATAAGGTTGTCATACAGGGATTTATGGAAAAGATACTTTTACACGTTTGGGTACGAATTTTTATTGCTTCTCTCATCTTAATTTTAAATTTTTGTTTATCTTTTATTACAAAAATACAATTACATTTCAATAATTTACATTATTTGGATAATTCTGTTAATGCAAAAGTATAAACGTAACTTAAATAACATATTGCTACAAAATCAATATAAATCAAAATCAAAAACATATAGTTTAAAAATTCTTTAGTTACAGACTTGGAAATATTGCTTGTATATCTACATTTAATATACAACCTTTGTGATTCTAATTTCTTTTTCAAAAGAACAATTATATTTTGGCAGCTATTGTTGTGTTTATAGCACATCCACAAACAATACAAATAGCATGTCAACAAAATGGCAGTGTTTTATCAACAATTGATTTTGCTTCTATATCATAGAATAATAGTTTCAAGAAACTAATCATTTAGTTTACAGCATGACAGATATTTCTTTATTTAATAATAATGAGCCAGTTGCTGCTTCAAATTTCTTTATTTCATAGTGAATCTTTAACAATGAATCATCGTCTGCAAATATTACTGTTGTATTATCAGCAAATTCCTGTACTTTAATTTTATTATTTAGTAATGTAGGAGGTACAATTATTTTATTGGTTTTTAATGCTAGGTACAATGGTTATTGAAAGATGACATACAGTAACATTGATAGTGGACAGCCTTGTCTAACCGACCTTCTTACATTAAAGTTGTCTGTAAATAGTCCATTCACACATATCATACTTTTACATTCTTTATATGATACTTTTAAACATGAAATAAATTTCACTGAAAATCCGAACTTTTCCATAATTCTAAAAAGAAAGGGCAAATTCACCATTTCAAAAGCTTTGGACCAGTCCAAGTTAAACATCCCGGCATTCAAATTATTTTCTCTTCCATAATTCATTATCTCTCTTAATGTATTATTGCAGTGAATTATGGATCTGTTTTGGGTACCAAAATATTGTTCAGGTGATATGATTTTTCCAAGTACAAGTTTCAAACGATTTGCCATTGTTTTTGGTAGAATTTTATAATCAAACAAATTTACAGAGTGATTTGGTCTCCAGTTTTCAGCCATTTTTTCCAAATTTCCACTTTTTGAACATAGTTTTATTATTCCTAAATTTTGTGATTCCGATAACTTACTTTGTTTCAACATACATTTCATTACCTCTGAAAAATCGTTTTTGATAATACACCAAAATCGTTTATAAAACTCTACAGTTAACTTATCACTTCCAGGTGATTTTCCTTTATTCATTTTATGATTCCCATCATTCATTTATATCAAATTCCTCCTCTAAAAGTTCATTGTCCTCTTCATCTACCTTCCTTTTGCATTTCTCAAGCAAATATGATTGTTCTTCGTGAGTTCCTTCAATAAATTCATACATTACTTTAAAAATGGTCTTTAAGAAACACAAGAACAGCCTTTGCATCTGTTAGCATATTACCACTTGTACCTTTTATCTTCTTTACCAGGTAATTGCCTTTATGCTGTTTCTCTTTCCCAAACAAGTGCGATGACAATTTTTCCCCTTCCACTTGACCTTTTAATTTTGCTCTTATTTTTACTCCTTCACAAAGTTCATTTTGAAGATAGTTTATTTTACTTTTCACAGTATAAATTTCATCATGTTTATCATTCCCCGCATTACATAAACCATATAGATATTTTAATCGATACTGTAATAAATTTAATAAACCATATTTTTCATTTGATACCCTCGTTGCAACTTTATTGAAGAACTTTTTACATTCCTTTATGGCAAATTCCAACCATTCAATTACATTGTTAAAACTGTCTTTTTTAGGTTTTAAATGACTCCAAAAGCATTCAAAGTTTTCACTTATTCCTTCTGTCTCCAGTAGAGACACATTCAATTTCCAAAATCCATTCCCTTTTTGCACATCGCCTATCCTGAATTCTGCAATGACTATTCAATGACCAGAGAAGGCCACAGGCACTTTATCAGTACTTATCATATTATGGAGTAGCTGTTTAGTATATAGGCGATCTATCCTAGAACCATGGCATTTTCTAATGTAGGTATAGTTTGGAATGGGTTTACAAGTGCATGTTACATCTTTTAATCCAATATTTTTTATGAAGGTCTGCTATGATTTAGACACTAAATTATGCTTCCCCGTACTAACATCTCTATTGGATGTAACACAATTAAAATCCCCTCCGAAAACTACATTTTCAGCATATTGCCTGAGGGCATATAGCCTGCCCGGCCAGGCAAGGAGAGTGTTTTGAAAATTTCTTCTCCTATCTACACTAATTTCACTGTCTACAAGAAATGTTCACTGTCTATGCTACTTTTGATACTTTAAAGGCTTCATGACATTATCTTCGGCATTCACATTGTCCTCGTTCACAGATATAGTCAAGAAAAATAGGAGCTTGTAAAATGTCGACCTTTGTTTACTCTGCTCTTCTTCTTCCTCCATTTCTACTCTTCTCCACAGGACCCTTGCACACTTGTCAGTTGGATAACCTTCCCTGAAGATATCATAACCGTGGCTGACTACTTCAGTAACAATTGTTTCCTTAAACAAGTTTTTAGATAAGAAAATGGAAATGCCCACTGCTACCCATACAGTGCAAAAAATGAAAATGTTTGCAACGTTCCCTTACGATATCAATTTCAGGAGTAAACTTCTACATTTATTGCAGAATCTAAAATGAATCCCAGGAAAATCCTTGCACCATCGGGTCGTTTTTCAAGCTCGAAGACCAGTTAGTCCGTTGTTTGCATCCAACGTGGTTTATAAGTAAACTTGCCCCAAGTGTAACCAGGGGACTTACGTTGGATGTACTAAAACGGCTGCTAAGGGTACTCATAGACGCCCATAGAGTAGTTAGCTTTAGAGCCGGAGGCAGATTGTCCAAACCCAAAAAATCCAGCATAAGGAACCATTCGAAATTTTGTAAAACATCTATAGACAACGAAGATTTTCAAGTAACAAGACAAACGCAGAAAGACAGCGACTTCACAACGTTACAGTCCATAATGATAAAATTAACTGTTCCATCATTAAACACCCAAACGTCTTCTACTCAACTGTTCATTGCTTGATGGCAACAATTTGTCTTTTCAATACCTTGTTTTTTTGTGTGTGTTTTTTTTTCGTTTTTTCAGTTTTTTGTCCTTTTTCTCCTTGTTTCAACAGTTTCCTTTTAGCTCCCGTCTGGGTAGGCCCTTCTTTTCGTGTCTTGGTGTTTGTATATTTCTTGAATGAGTTAACATTTTACTTAAGATAATACTGTAGTGTTTTCGGTATATTTCAGCCTTGGAGATGCAACAATGTAGTTGTGAAACGTCGGCATTAGTAATAAAGCTTCAATTCTATCGAGTGCTTTCTCTGGACGCCTGCAAGTATGATTTCGAGAGCTGTAGCTCAAGTGTTGGAATATAATATATATATATATATATATATATATATATATATATATATATATATATATATATATATATGTATACATATATATATATATATATATATATATATATATATATATGTATATATATATATATATATATATATATATATATATATATATATACTGTATATATATATTTGTGTGTGTGTGTGTGATTTGGTTTTCTCACGCCAAATCTAACAGACTAACCTGGCATTCCATAAAAAGTTCAATATTTGTTTTGGGGATTTGCATCGCATATTTTTGGTATAGATACCAGTTTCCTAATATAACTTTGTTACGAGATCCAGTAGTAAACAGATTTCCTTGTGAAAAGCAACTTTTTAAAATAAGAAAATAAATGTCCTGGGTAAAACTATATGCTTGGCTTTCTTTCTGTGCTTCAGCTGGATGACTGATGATATAAAATACATTTGCACATGCAAACGTAAACGGAAACATTTCACAGTGCGTGGAGTTTTCAACAATTTTCCTTATAATGGATATGCTAAATAACATGTTCTTATAAAAATGAGTTAGGTTTTCGTCTTACTTCTCTAGCCACGATCCCAAAATCTCTGAAAAGGAACTTGGAAAAACTAGATGCTGAAGTAGCTCCAGGACTCATACAGAAGAGTGTGCTGCTAGAAACAGCGCACAAAGTGAGGAAAGTGATGGACTCCTAAGGGGACAGGATGCAACCCGGAACCCCATACTATAAAAACCACCCAGTTGAATAGGATGACTGTGATAGACCAAAATAATAATAATAATAGCGAGACAAATGCATAGTTATCTATAGGTACATATATTTAAAAACAAATATATAATTTTTTTTAAATATATGGACACAGACATAGCTGTGGAGGAGTTTTTATAATAATAATAATAATAATAATAATAATAATAATAATAATAATAATATAATAATAATAATAATAAGGACAAGAGTAAGGGAAATATAGCCAGTAACTACAGGCCTATCACCTGCCTACCAATAATGTGGAAGTTACTAACAGGTATCATCAGTGAAAGGCTATACAACTACCTAGAGGAGACAAACACCATCCCCCACCAACAGAAAGGCTGCAGAAGGAAGTGTAGGGGCACAAAAGACCAGCTCCTGATAGACAAAATGGTAATGAAGAACAGTAGGAGAAGGAAAACCAACCTAAGCATGGCTTGGATAGACTATAAGAAAGCCTTCGACATGATACCACACACATGGCTAATAGAATGCCTGAAAATATATGGGGCAGAGGAAAACACCATCAGCTTCCTCAAAAATACAATGCGCAACTAGAATACAATACTTACAAGCCCTGGAATAAGACTAGCAGAGGTTAATATTAGGAGAGGGATCTTCCAGGGCGACTCACTGTCCCCACTACTCTTCGTAGTAGCCATGATTCCCATGACAAAAGTATACAGAAGATGGATGCCGGGTACCAACTCAAGAAAAGAGGTAACAGAATCAACCATCTGATGTTCATGGACGACATCAAGCTGTATGGTAAGAGCATCAAGGAAATAGATACCCTAATCCAGACTGTAAGGATTGTATCTGGGGACATCAGGATGGAGTTTGGAATAGAAAAATGCGCCTTAGTCAGCATACAAAAGGGCAAAGTAACGAGAACTGAAGGGATAAAGCTACCAGATGGGAGCAACATCAAACACATAGATGAGACAGGATACAAATACCTGGGAATAATGGAAGGAGGGGATATAAAACACCAAGAGATGAAGGACACGATCAGGAAAGAATATATGCAGAGACTCAAGGCGATACTCAAGTCAAAACTCAACGCCGGAAATATGATAAAAGCCATAAACACATGGGCAGTGCCAGTAATCAGATACAGCGCAGGAATAGTGGAATGGACGAAGGCAGAACTCCGCAGCATAGATCAGAAAACCAGGAAACATATGACAATACACAAAGCACTACACCCAAGAGCAAATACGGACAGACTATACATAACACGAAAGGAAGGAGGGAGAGGACTACTAAGTATAGAGGACTGCGTCCAACATCGAAAACAGAGCACTGGGGCAATATCTGAAAGCCAGTGAAGACGAGTGGCTAAAGAGTGCATGGGAAGAAGGACTGATAAAAGTAGACGAAGACCCAGAAATATACAGAGACAGGAGAAAGACGGACAGAACAGAGGACTGGCACAACAAACCAATGCACGGACAATACATGAGACAGACTAAAGAACTAGCCAGCGATGACAATTGGCAATGGCTACTGAGGGGAGAGCTAAAGAAGGAAACTGAAGGAATGATAACAGCATCACAAGATCAGGCCCTAAGAACCAGATATGTTCAAAGAACGATAGACGGAAATAACATCTCTCCCATATGTAGGAAGTGCAATACGAAAAATGAAACCATAAACCACATAGCAAGTGAATGCCCGGCACTTGCACAGAACCAGTACAAAAAGAGGCATGATTCAGTAGCAAAAGCCCTCCACTGGAGCCTGTGCAAGAAAACATCAGCTACCTTGCAGTAATATGTGGTACGAGCACCAACCTGAAGGAGTGATAGAAAACGATCAGGCAAAGATCCTCTGGGACTATGGTATCAGAACGGATAGGGTGATACGTGC
>NC_087202.1:114293362-114317518 GCF_015104395.2 Macrobrachium nipponense
AATAAAAATACAATGATTTGCAGATCACTTAAAGGTATACATAACTTGTGTACTATAAAGGATTTTTTTATTTCCTTTTTCACAGATTAAATGGACACACATTTCTATCTCGCAGCTGTACAACGGATTTGCCACATCTTAAAGCTCTAGAGATAAGCTTTTGACCTTAGTAATAATAATAATAATAATAATAATAATAATAATAATAATAATAATAATATAATAATAATACTTTATTAGAAGTAATGGCCGCTTCAGCAGCATTACGGTTGTAGAGATTCTTCTCTATTTTTTTAACAGCGGCTTTTTCGGTGCTACTTAAATAGGCTAGTAGGGCGCCTATAGAGGTCATTATCAAATACAGGGTCAACATCGGTGCTTATATTTCAACTTATAAAGATAAACTATGATATAATAGTCATCAAAGTCATTGACGGTTCTCTCTCTCTCTCTCTCTCTCTCTCTCTCTCTTGAAGCGAGCTTTCGTCTGGAGCTGCCAGACATCCTCTGGGCTGAGAAGCTGAGGGTGGACTGATTTTGGTGTGGTGTCCGTCCTCCTTTATATTTGGGGTCGTCAGCAGAGGGTCTGTCCCAACTCGGGACGTAGGTGGTCAAAATTGATTAAGGCGGCCAACGGAGTCAGCAGCCCAGTGAATGCTGCAACAAACGCTGTCCATTTCCCGCCCATACAAGGAGACTACACCCTGCGTTATTTACTATATGACAACATAAAAATCCACAAACAAGGAAACACCCTCCTGCCGATCATCAGCCAGATGCTCTCCCCTACGTGCGCCCTGGCTAAATGCCTTAATCAAATTTTGACCCTTTACGTCCGATTCGGTACAGCCTGCAATTGTCAGTAGAATTACTAGAAGCCCTGGCACCAGGATTATTGCCTTGCTTAACGTGGAGTCCCTGTTTACGAACGTGCCTGTCGACGAAACCATAAATTTCTTCCTTGAGCGTGTCTTCAGGAGTCAGTCGACAGCGCCCCTCAACATACCCGAAGCCTTGCTCCATACGCTGCTGGAGACCTGCACTAAGAAGGCTCCTTTCTCCACCCACCGTGGCCAGATGTTCCACCAGAAGGACGGCGTGATTATGGGCTCCTGACTTGGGGTCCTTTTCGCTAACTTTTGCATGGGCACCGTGGAGGAACGGGTCTTTGCCAGGATGCAGAAACCCCGCAGATATGACCGTTATATCGACAATATCTTCGTTTAAGTCGACATCGAGGATGAGGTAGAAGTCCTCCATCAAGCATTTCAGCAGTGCAGCGTGCTGAATTACACGGTCGAATGCAGCACCGACTATCGGCTCCCCTTCCTCTACCATCCATTAGGAGAGCCCTCTCCCACTCTCGACCTGGCAGGACACTCATCAGGTACACGACTGTGTCTCCCAAATACTCGTTGATATCGGTTAATCAAATAAGTTAATCAGTAAGGAAGTCCGCACAGCCCTGAGAGAAATGATATGGTAGTGAGAGCCCACAGCCCCACCCCAGGATAATATCAAGCTGTATTATAAAACTTTTATGAGTTCCCATTAACGTGAAGAGGACTCCATTAAGATTTTTTCCGAAAATGTAACCCCGACCGATGACACCAAGAAAATTGACTTAATCATATACTACCAGAATTGGAGGACGCGCGACCTAACTATGAAAAAATAACCCCTCCCCACAGGTACAAGACACGCTGAAGCAGAGGTATGTGGTGTACCAGCATACATGCCAAGTCCGCGATTGCAGCTGCGCCTATGTAGGTATAGTCTGATGGCGTCCTTTCTCAGCCAGTGCAGATTTTTACTGAACAAGTTAATAATTTTTAAACGCAAAGAGAATTGAAATTGATGCAGAGGCATTCACAGAGGCAAGATCCTTGTTGGATATCGATCAAGGGGACTTAGCACATCGCGGTCATAGTTTTCAGTATACAAAATGCCTATCATGGACCGAACTATAACCATTTCTGAGGGCAGCCTATGGAACAAAGGAACACGGGGATATGTGGAGAGACCTGAGAGGTTTCTACAAGATTAGAAAAGGTCAGAAGACCATGGTTGAGCATAGCTCTTAGCTTTTTGACGCAGTGGGAGAATGGATAATGAATTGAAAAATTCCACATACGTAAATGGTAGTAATATCTTCCTTGGTAACTTGCACAGACTGAGGCAATTTTCCCGGTTTCTACACGACGTCCTGGACGCCATTGTAGATAGATTTGATGAAAAGATTGAACCTAAAACAAGGTGAGGAACTGATATATTCTCAGGTTCAGAAACACGTCCAAATGTCCCACAGTGGATAGCACATTTTTTAATGGGACTAGTCCAAGGGATTTAACACAAAAGGATTCAAGTTTCCCTTCCCGCAATTGTGTGCAAAAGTGAAATATAAGATGGGATCTATGGCTCCAGTGCGACAGTTGCATTGTTTCAGCTGTGTTAAGCTGGAGCACACAAAGAAACTATGCTGAGTCAAATTTTGTGGAATATGCAGAAGTGCAGATAACTTTTGGCAGTCTTGTCTATCTCAGAAACGGAGAGATGCAAGACCCCAGAGTTCTAATATGAGAACTTCCTAAGCAGGTCAATCAAAGAGGCCAAGAGATCAGTGAAAATTTTTGGAAAGCCAATCAGTAAAAAGGCTACAGAACATTCGTTTGTGCCACTGTGGTCTCGTGTGGGACGTTCTAGAGCCCAGGCCAATAGTAGAAGAAACAGTGGGAGATTTGAAGATCCCAATTTTTGTTAATACTGGAATGTCATTTAATTTATCTATATCAATCCTTGTTCTTCCAATACCCTTTAAACCCCTCAACAGAGATGGTGTGTGATGTGCAAGACCATAGATTAAATACCTTAGGTCTTATAAGAGAGCGGGTCGCTCTAGGTGATTGAATGTTAATAGAACCATTTTTAGTGATAAAAGGGGTTGGGTTGGGCAACAGACTTTTGTTGGGCCCTCCTGCATGAAGGAAACACAGGATATTAGTCTACACAGGTGTTAGGGGCTTAACGGTTGCGATACCAGGTGTTTTTATTCCAAATGTGGGTATACTGTGGAACTGAGGTTATATGGGGGATATTGGTGATAACGGTGCTAGTGGTGATGTTGGTGATATTAGTGATAACAATGGTGATATCGGTAGCAATAATGCTGACAATAATGGTGACATGGTTAATAACAGTGATATTGATAACAATGGTGATACTGATACTAACATGGGGCTATGGTTGCTGGTGTGGGGGATACTTAGACAAATATTGGTGTTATTCATCTGGATGTGGAACATATGATGAATACCAGTCACGGGAGGGTGCTGTGTATGACAGTCATGTATTAAAAGGGGTCTTATCAGAGGATGCCATTTTAAACCCAGGTACAGTGACTATGGTGAAAGTCAGGTTGAGGGAAGTGAAAATGCCCAAAGAGGTGCGTATAATTGAGGGTAGCTAAAATTAAAAGGTTTTATAAGCAAAGTATCAAACACAGGTGTTACATGGGTGGAATTGTTGAATTGTAATGATACAGCTAGGAAGTATCAGACGAATACTTATGTGGTAAACTTCCAGGAATGGAGTGGGGATAGTGGTTCAGTGGGTATTGTGGAAGGTAGAAATGCAAATAAGGAGGAAAATCTTTAGGAATCATTTAGCTAATGCAGATTACAAAGAGCATATAGAAGTTTCAAGCGAAGTTTTGGCTAACTTTGGGAGTATTGTGACTTTTAAAGGTGATAGTTAAGGTGTTAGAACATAAGGTGAATCGAAAGCTAGGGAACAGGTAGAGAAAGGTTAGTAAATGGGAGGAGAAAGGAATTATTACACACAGTGTGTCCCCATACAACTTCCCCTTGCTGGCGGTGCATAAGAAGGTTCAGTCCGAGTATGTGTAGGTGTCCAGAAATAGAATGGGAAAACAATTCCGTTATCCAGTCGCCTGCATACCTGACCTTTTTGTGGAAATTGGGGGACGAAGAATATATTCTTCAATAGACCCTATGCAGGGATTTTTGCAGGTTCCTCTTACTGAAGATATTCGAGAATTTACTGTATTATCATTGCCCAGAGAGCATTTCGAGTTTGCGCGGATCCCCTTTGTTCATCAGGGAGTCTTACGACTTTTATGAGGTTGGTGGACACAGTTTTGCATGGGCTATTGGACAAGAATGTATTTGTGTACATGGATGATATATTGATTGCAACAGATTCGATCGAGCATCACATGGAAGTGCTTAAGGAAGTTCTAAGAAGACTTAGATTAGCGGGTTTGAAAATTAAGTTGGCCAAGTGTGACTTCTTAAAGAAGCAGATTGCATATTTAGGTAATGTCTTATCTAAAGAGGGAGTTAGAGTAAATGATGATGTAGTCAAAGCAATTGCAGATTTTCCTGTCCCTAAGACAGATAATCTTGGGAATGGAGGGGTTCTTCAGAAGAATTGTGAAAAGTTTTTCTATCTTAGCAGCTCCTTTAATAACAGATGTGTTATGGAGGATATTCAATATTCTAGAGGGGAGCTGCAACAGATAGCTTTTCAGAAAGTTACAAATGCATTCATGAATCCTCCAGTTCCGAAGTGACTGATGCCAGTCAGGAGGGTATAGGTGCTTGCCTTATGCAGAAATTCGAGGGAAATTACATCCAATAGGTTATTATAGCAGGAAATTTAAGGCAAAGGGTAGCAATGAAAGGTTAACGGAAACCTTTTCTGAGGTATCAAGCTTGGTTCATTTTAAGATGCTGTTAATGGGGAATAAAGTAGAAGTTTTTACAGACCACAAGCCATTATTAGATCGTTTGAATAAGCCAAATCTGTCACCTAAAAGAGCTCGATAGTTCCTAACAATTAGAGCTTTTGATGCAAAGCTCAAATACATAGAGGGCAGACATAATGTGGTAGCAGATGCTCTTAGTCGAAGTTCTTATGAGACGGAGAGATTTCAAGTTGGGTTGGTTACTGGTTATTCTATACGATGGGATATAAGTCTCATAAAACAAAGGCGATATGAGGATGAAATTTTTGCGGATGCAAAAGTGTTCCTTAGAAGTGAATTAGTCAGGAAATGTTATAAGTTGCCTTTCTTAGGTTTGGAATTAGAAGATAAACTGATGGTTAAGAAAATTAAATATAAATTAAGGACAAGTGAAAGTGAAGGGGATACGACACAGATCGTGATTCCGAAAGTCCTAATTCCAGTGGTCTTAGGTATAGTACATTGCAAGATTGGTCGTCCACATCTGAGAGTGGAAAAGACGTATAATGAGATGTGTTGCAAACCTGCAAGGGTAACTTCTTGCAAATTAGGGTCATATCCAACACCACGTACACCTTTCCAGAGAATACACATGGATATTATGGGGAATTTCTATGAATCAGGGTATGGCTACAGGTACTTACTGGTGGTAATAGATGAACTGACAAGGGCAGTGGAAATTTTCCCACTAAAGCATAAAACAGCAGAAGTAGCTGTGGCATTCATCAATGGTTGTATATGTCGGCATACGTACCCGAGGTTTTATTGACTGCTAAATGGTAGGGAATTTACAATTAGGACCTTAGAGTGTCTGGCGGAAGTCATGGGGATACAGAGATTAACAGTCCTCCAATACAGATCGGAAGGTAATGGGTTATGTGAACCAGCAAACAGGGAAGTGCTCGAGGCTCTCCGAAAAGCTCTTGGCGGCAATGATAGGAACTAGGATAGATATATAGATCAAGTTAGGCATACCATTAATACTATGGTCAGTGACTCTATCAAAATATCTATACGAAGCATTATTTGGTTGCCAAGCGCGAGATACATTTGATTTGTTGCCTATACCTTCTCGTGGGGAGGATGCAATTAAGTCATTAATATCTACAGCAAAAGAGAGACATGCTTGTCTCAGCAGCAATCTCGAGCCGAAGAGACGAGAAATGGTAGAAAGAAGCAATGTTAAAGAAGGGGTTAAAGTTGCTGTTGAGGATAATTTGTTCCTGAAGGTCAATGTGAGAAATGAATTAAATTATATAACTTAGGTCCAAAATTTGAGGGTCCTTTTAGGGTTATTGAAGAAAAAAAAAGAGGAAACAGGTTTTTAGTCTTGGATGAGATGGCAGGGCTATCTAGATTAACACATATATCGAAGATCAAGAAGACAGAAAAATGATAAAAAGCAGTATATAATGCATTTTGCTTTCTCTCAATGTTTCACAAATGGATGATGCACAGGTTTATATTTATGTTACTCAGTCTTATTTAACACTGTTTTTTTCTTTTTCTTCTTTTACTATGTTTTCTTATTATGTGCAATTGCCGCACGTCAGTGTAAATATCTGGGGAGTTGTTAAAATGATGGAATAATTTGGGTGAAACAATGTATGAAAATACCGTAGAGTTGAGAGATATTAGGAGAGTTTTCTGGAGAATAAAGGCTGATATCCTTTTAATACTATGGTGTTACTGGGGGATGAGGGTAAAAGTTGTGGCATTATTTTATTTTTGGTGGTAATGATTTTTGGTGGTAATCTGGGGTTTTATGAACCAATGGGGTGGTGATCGGTGATGTGGTTTTTGGCGATCGTACTGGTTCATTGTGGTATTATGGCTTTCGGTGGTTGTACTGGTTCATTGTGGATTTGTGGTTTCATGGTTTCTGTCAGTTTGCGGTTTTCTGAGGTTATATTCAGCCGTGTTACTTTGAGGATTTGTGGATGGTATTTTGTGGTTATATCCTGCAGTGGTGGTTTTCTTTGCTGTTATATATTTAGCCTGTGGCAGGATGTTTTATATTGGTGGTTATTTATTGGAGGTAGATATTTTTTGGTACCAGTGCTGATTAGAGGTTAACGAGGATTTCCTTCTGAGGATTCATGGGGCTTTATGATATTAATGAGGATTAATGAGGTTTTGTTGTTTTAGTGAGGATTTTATTTGTGGTTAATGGTGACTTCGGGGTGTATGAGGTTAGTTAGACAAGGGAATGTGGCCGTTTGCAGATTTTTGGAATAAAGAAGTCGTTTGGTGCTGGTGACGTTGAGAGATGTCCGATATGAGACTATTGTTAATGTTTTCCTTTAGAGTTGGATACTTATGAGGTTTTGCTTCTTTCTGGCATTTTAGATAATGACGTTACGTTGTGGGGAATCTAAGGGGGTTACGCATGGATTGCTACTGATTTGTTTGTGGTAGTAATTTTTGTGTGTGAAGCAAACTGTTTGTTAATGTGGTGAAAGAGTTAAAAGTGTGTCGAACTTTATAATTGCTGGAGATTAGTTGTTTAAACATTACGGGATTTTGTTTGGTGTACTTATCAGATAAAAGGTTCATTGCTGAGCTGTCAGTTAGTGGTAGAAGATTTTTCCAGTATTTTAAAAGGGGTCAGTGTATAGATCCCATGTTTATTTTAATGAGGAATTTCAATTTTTGGTCATTGACTATGAGGTTGGGTGTGTTAGTTCATGACAGATACGTGTCGAAAGAGGGATTTTCTTTCTAAAATACATAGACTTGCATAGACTTCTTTGGGTTTCAAATGAAACTTGTTCATGATGAAACACGGACACACAATGGCTTAAGAGAATTCCTAATGTTGGCGGTTGGAAACAAATTAAGGATATACTGCGCCAGATGTATGGTCTTGACCGATCACTACTGCTAAAGGGAACGAAGACCTTCGATGGCTCGTGTGGAGTCGTCTTACAACGATTTCTGGGGCTAACCAGGGATCTACGATATTTATTTGAGGCCGGTGAAAAAAAGCACTTGCATGGAAGTCGCGGAATATTCAAGTTCAGCAACATAGGAGGCAGTTCTGGTTTCTCCACTGGAAGACGACGAAGAGGACGAATTTTTTCATTGCAAAACGTGACACAGTTCCAGTGATCGCCATTATGGTGGCGATAATGATGGTCGCAAAGTGCATAGCAAGGGCAGTCGAAATTTAGATGTAGCCGACAGGGTAGGAGGAGGACACCAGCGTCGGAAGTTGCCTTGAATCATGTGGTAGGATAAATTATGTGGAACTTGGTACCAGTGCCAGCCTAGCATGTCAGGTGACACGATTGAGATGGTGGCCGAGCCCTCTTAACTGCACTGGAAACAATAATGATTAAAATTAGGGTGCAACAGACTGTGTCGCGAACAGATTGGAATGTGCAACAGCACAGTCACGAGTGTTATGGAAAAGCTGCAAGATATCAATGAATACTTTGGGTGGCTGAATGCCAAAAGTTTACTTAGCAAAACATTGTCGAGCCTCAAAAGGCGAGAGCACAAGTACGCAAGTTGACCGGGTGCTGGTCGAGAGTCATCTCATCGTGACATCAGAAAAATGTAGTCGTGTGTATCTGTTTGTGCGCCAAACAGGCCGTGTTTGTCGCAGCTTCTAAAACGGATAATCAAGATAAGAAATCGTTACGTAGATCGAGAGGGGAATTGCACAGGATCCGTCAAAAAGGTAATAGTTTCATTGGTAAACAGTAAACATTTACAGATGCCCTTAGAGAGGCCGAAGCAGTGAAAAGCATTTTCTAATTACATTTTCATTTAATGTGTAACCATTATTTTTTTTTATTTCTGATAATTGTGGTTTCTTTTACAGATGGATTCGAATGTCACTACATAAAATGAATTTTCCGACTGACACTTCCTTCTCTTAGTTTTTGAGCAATAGAAATAGTGATTGAACTAATGGGTTTTATATAAAGACGTGGTGTGTGACATTTTTAATCAAGATGATAATTCTGAGAGTGATTGTGTTTTATGTTTTTGGGATATCCAATCCATTTTCCTTGTTTTTCATGTTAGTTCTTTTTGGGAAAATAAAGACTCTACTTTTGTATCTCAGAGTTTGTTCGTCGTTACGTTACCAGAATATCGTTTCTCTACTTTTAACTTTTATTAGACAGGGACAGTTAGACCCTTGTCTATCATATATATATATATATATATATATATATATATATATATATATATATATATATATATATATATGCTTAAAAAAAATTACAGTAGATGCACGGGACTTCATAAATAAGCGAATTCCACAGGAAAATGATAGTCAGAAATCCAAGCGCTTTCGTCTTTACTCAGACATTGTCAAGGAGTTAATGAGGTACAATTGGAGAGAAAGGTCTCAGGTACAACACAAGATCAAGAATACCAGATGGTTAATTGTCAAAAGGGTAGAAATTAAAAGAGATAATCCAGGATTATTGGATATCACATGGTCAATCTGTTTAGGTTTGTGACCGTGTGATATCCGATAATCCTGGATTATCTCTTTAAATTTTTACCCTTTTGACAATTAACCCTCTGGTATTCTTGATCTTGTTGTACCTGAGACCTTTCTCTCCAATTGTACCTCATTACGAACCTTGACAATGTCTGAGTAAAGACGAAAGCGCTTGGATTCTGACTATCATTTTCCTGTGGAATTCGATTATATATATATTATATATATATATTATATATATATATGATATATATATATGTATAACATATAATTATATATATATAACATAAAAAGCCACGTGACAAAAGTGACCGCTGTGAAATTCCGCCCCGCCGCCCTTATTCGGTAAAATGTAGCGAGATAGTTTATAGTGCTATTTTAACAAATGAGAGAAAATTTATTAAATTTCGTTTTATAATATGAAAAAAGAAATTTCAATTAAATAATTTTCAAAGTTCATCTATTTTTATTTGAATAAGTTGCATATATTATTAAGCCATCTTATCTATTTTCCACCGAGAAATAATAAATGAAAGAGAAGAAATTTTACCAAACTCTAGTTCACTAAATATATTATTGTAACTCGTGATAATTTGATAGTAAAAGAGATGTGAATCCCAGGTTATTATTCCGGAGGAAATTAAGTACTCTTATTTTTATTTGAAAGTAAAGATGAGAATATTATTATATTGCTGTATTTTTTTGTTAAACGCGTAAAAATTATGATATGATTTACAACCATGCACACAGACATGAGCAAATAGAACGGAAGCAGTTTGTAATTTTATGCTCGTTTTACTTTTTGTAAATCAACTTCTACTAGGATTTCTTCCATTTTGCCGGGAGAGACATGTGATCAAGCATTTAATTAGATCCATTGTTCTTCAATGAAGAGCGATCAAAGAGATTTGGCAGAAGCGAATGAGTCCCAGAATCACATTTACAAAAACAGAATGAACTGAAATTCATATTACACGACAAGTTCTCTACTTCTCTTTAAATGACCGTAAAATACAACGTTGCGTCATATTACTTTTTTATTTTGTTTTATGAAGAGAGTAGAGACTGACTGCATCTGAAAAGTATATAGAAAAAACTGTTTGAATCGTTCATACTTTAACTGAATAAAAAAGAAATCGAACGATATGACAGATTGATAAACACAAATCGGGGGCCGGCAAAAGTGTTAATATTTAAAAAAATTAAATAACGAATAACTTTCTTATATTCAGTGATGAGTAAGTGTTATTAATCATAATACGTGCATACCTCTATAAAAGATAAATCTATCAAAGATGTGCAAATATTAACATAACTAACATTTATAATTAACAAGCTCATTTGCACTGAGGTAAAAGTACGGTCTGAAATGTGTTTTAAAGGCTAATAATGTCAGGTGGTATTATACGGTTCAAAACCTTTCTAGCTTTTCGTGGAATAAAAAAAAAAATTTGTTCCTGACTGAATTGAAGTTATCTATATTGTTTCGAAGAAACCGGTCAAGGTGCGTTGACGCAAACAAAGTTTCATTATCACTATCTTTATGTTGTTTATCTGTATTTTTCGTTCATTTTCATAGCGAAGATTCTCCCATTTTCTCGAAGCGCTATAAAAGATGTTCTACTTTTGACAGCATGTCAAGGTCAAGGTTTCTTCTTCCGGTGAGACTTTTCATCTACGTTCTCTTGATGTCAACAACTACTCTTCACGGGGGTACATCTATATCATATTGATTTACCCTCTCCATACCCCATTGAACACTTACGATTGCTTGCCCAAAAACCTTTCCCAATTTAAATTTCACATTTTTCTGTAACTTTGCTATTCCTCCGAACGTTACCACTGAGCATATCACTTCTTTTTTTCTCCGTATCAGTACTGAAGGAAGATTTTTTTTCTCATAATGGGTGTTCTGGTATCAATTTCTTTTTAATCATTCAAGATACTGATTCAGTCTCACCTCTGTAATTTTGAAACAACTTATCATTTCCCTTCCTTCCTTCACGAGTTTTGATAAATAATACGCTATTGTGTTTTATTTGCTATTTTGATCAATTTGAATCATTTCCATTTTATTTTAAGGGGGCCCATTCTCCATACAAATCTCCACATGACTTCGTTATGGTCTATAGAACTGTGGTTCTTACTCATTTCCTGTCGAATTTATCACTTCCTTTTATCCATTTATACCTGTGATACCATAACTTTCCATTTAATCTTAACCCTCCCGAAACACTTCTCTTTTCTTCGAAGCAAATATTCAAATTTCTAGGTTCCTAGAACTCTCAGTTCCCTCTCCTATTGACTGTCTCCAGACTGAACATCTTTCAGCTTTAGCTTTCATTTTTCTTAGTAACAATTTCCCTTGATCATTCCATTTTTTCTACAAAAAAAAACATCCAATAAAACTTCTG
The DNA here is from genome assembly GCF_015104395.2 of Macrobrachium nipponense. NCBI lineage: Eukaryota > Metazoa > Arthropoda > Malacostraca > Decapoda > Palaemonidae > Macrobrachium > Macrobrachium nipponense. Next base: position 114,305,004 of record NC_087202.1, read on the forward strand.
TGAATGTATTGTAGAATCTTCTCCGAATTTCTCGCGTATTTTCATTTTGTTATGGAAAACTCTTTACGAGTTTAACACCCAACCATTCTCTAAGTCTAACTGTAATTCGTGTTTATGTGTTTCTCTTTATTTTGGAGAAATATGATTATAGAGAGATTCTTATTAAAAAAAAAAGTTTTATATTTGCTCTAGTAAACTGGCTCCATTTAGATATTGATATTTAAGGTACAAGGCCTCATCATGCAAGTTTGATTCAAAACGAAACTCCAAAGCTTTGACAAAGGAGGGAGTGTCAATCAATTTTTCAAGAAAGAAAAATGAAAAGCATTTCAGAAGAGGTAACAAAGGCGAAGGTAATGACTTTCTTTGGGCCGAGGGACGTTGCAATTATCAGGTTTGCAAAGTGTGCAAAGACATCCCAGTAAAGATTTCTCTCTCTCTCTCTCTCTCTCTCTCTCTCTCTCTCTCTCTCTCTCTCTCTCTCTCTTTTAGATTACCTTTGTTTAAATGTAACGATAACGAAGCATTGGAAGAAATCCTTGTTGACTTATTTGGACAGAATAAACTGGAATAATTGAACATTGCTGTTTATGATAGGTAGGTCAATAGGCAATACTCAAGGGCAAAGATTACATTGCATGAAAATCTTGACAATGGTCAGAATAAGGACGGTTAAGAGACTTTGCTATGAAGACATAACATAATGAAGAAAACATAAGATAATGAAGCGTGTGGTTTAGTGACATACATGTATGAATCGTAATAAACCAGTGTCCAGAGTCGAATAAGTACACGACGTTTTATTGAAAAATTGCGTTATTTCAGCCCAATATCTTATTTGGAGAATTAAGACCTGAAGTTTTAATTTAGGATTCCTTTTTATTCAAAGATAATTTTGTTAAATTCATTCCAACAATACTCAAGAACAACGAAGTCTGGTGAAAATGACTACATTGCCGTATGACTCTACTCTTAGTAACTTGGAATTTTATTTTCCTCTGTAAATTTAAGTGTTTAATTCAAATGAACTTTTCCATCACAGAGTAAAATATTAAAAGATGGAGAAGGACGATAAATGACGATGTTTATTTTTCCAAAAGTGTCAACATCCGTAAAGGGATAAAGAGAGACATACTCACAAAACGTGCATTGTTTATCTTCGATCTTCGATCTCATCCCTCCCTCCCCATCTTTCAATACAGCCTCCCTCCCTCTCCCCCTTCCCTCCCTCTACCGGCCTCCGTCCCCGTCCTTCAAATAAATGCTCCCTCCCTAACTCCCTTCCATCGCTTCGTCTGTACCTACCACTATCCCCCTTCCTTTCCTTAATACATGTCTCTTTTTCTCCCTACATCAATACCTGCCTCCCTCCCCACTCCCTCCCTCAATACCTGCCGAATTCTTCCTCCCTTCCTCAATTCTTACCTCCTTTCCCCTACCTCAATATCTGACCCATTCCCTCCTTCAATACCTGCCTCCCTCTCCCTTCCCTCCCTTAAAACGGGCCTCCGTCCCCCGTCCCTCAATAAATTTCCCCTTCCTCCCTTCCTTCCCTCTTTCTATACCAGCGTCCACCCATTCCCTCCCTCAATACCTAGCTCCCTCCCCCTTCCAGCAATACCTGCCTCCTTAACCCTTTCCTCCCTTAATACCTCCCTCCCTCCCCATCATCCTTTCAGTACCTGATTCCATTTCACCTCCCTCCTTTAATACCTTCCCCTTCCCTTCTCTCACTATCTGCTTCCCTCACCATCTCCCGACTCCCTCCTTCCGATCCTGCGCACTCCTGGGGACTAAATAATAATAAATCATCACGGATGTATATTGTTGGTACTCTGATGCTGTTCGTATCAGCCGGAGTGAGGAGACATCAGACCGATACCTTTGATGGTAGAAAAAGTAAAATGGATTTACTTAAGTTGGAAACGAATGAATGTTAAACTTTCTTTTCTGGTATGTCGAACATTCTTTGCGGATTTCTTTCCGAGCCAGAGAACTTTATTAGTAATGAATAATTCACGGTAAGAACATATTATTCACAAGCAAGTGAATTCATGAGGTCTTTTGTATATTTTTTTAAATTTAATGAGGCACGTTTCCCTTTTCTAAACAGACGTCGGAAGAAAAAATCGAACGAGGACATTATATATAGGAAAAAAAGTACACACACACACACACCTCCTGCAAATACATCATAATGAGAAGAAGAAGAAGAAGTCTCGAATAGACCCGAAAAGTGAAAGGCAAACACGGACTTAACAAAGAACTCATCAAAGAGAACAAAACAAGTGGTAACAATACCACCCAGGCGAGCGAACAAAGGCACGACGCAGTCTTTCCAACGCTTTCTAATGGCCACGAACGCACTTTTTTTCGTATCCCAGTCACATTCCCCCTGCCCCCACTCTGCAACCATCCCACCCAACCTAACCCCCACTTCCGATCTACCACTATCCCCACCTGCCATCCCGACCACACAAGCCTTTTCTAGTTATCATTTCTGGCCGGGAAGTACACATCGACCTGCTCACTAAACGAAGACATGTAACAAATATAATGTATATGTATAAAATTATAGTAATATATATGATGTATATATGTATAATGTATATATATATATATATATATATATATATATATATATATATATATATATGTATGTAATGTATATATAGAATTATAGTATATATATATATATATATATATATATATATATATATATATATATATATATATATATATATATGTGTGTGTGTGTGTGTGTGTGTGTGTGTGTAGTGTGTGTGTGTACAACTGAATCACGAAAGTTTGGAATATGATAAATGCCTTCGTGACTTATACCTTTAGAGATATATATAATATATATATATATATATATATATATATATATATAATATATATATATATATATATATATATATATATATATAATATATATATATTTAAAAACGTGTGCTGCCCTCGTCTCTCTAGCCTCTTAAAATAGCGAGTAGGTTGTATCCAATCCGTGAAAACATTCATGGGGTGTGGGGGGGGGGGGCGAATGAACATGATAGTATTCACATTAAAAACCTTGTCCGAAGAACTCTATTCCTGTGAGATCCTTTCTGCAGGTCTTGATTATTTTCCAGGAGTGCTGGCGCTCCTCTTTTCATAATCCCTCACTCCATCTGGGGCAAGACGGCATACAGAAGAAAAACAACCGTTTGAGAGACAGAAAGCAAGCATGATCACAGCAGGCCGTGCTTAGCTCTTGTCCAAGCAACACCTTTACCCCTACGTCCGAGATCTAGGTCGTAGTCTTTGTTCTGGGCAAAGCCCCAAAGTTGTTAACGGAAGGCATATTGGATCAAGTTCACTTGCAGTAGCGACACTGCATCGCTGGATTGCCCGGTAAGCCTGGAATTTGCGATTAAGTGCCAGTGTCTATTTCTCTCACTAAAATCTCTCATTTCCTTTCCAAGATTTCATCTCCCAAAATATAATCCCTTCTTCGAAACAAGCATGTGTATTCCCCATATCAGTTGGGTCTACTGATGAATTAGTCCTTTGCTAAGTGATATAGAGTAAAACATCGCTCCATTGTGATGACTCATTATAAGTGAGAGAATCGTTTATGTACGATTTCTTATCTGGGAAATGTATTTTCAGAGACGTGTTATCTTTTCCCTCGTGTTCTGTCACCTATCACTCCTGAGCCACTTAACTCCAAATTGGGCTACATTGTTTAACAATTCCATTGCATTGAAAGCCTGCAAATTTGTTGAAAAATACTTGGCGGGCTTATTTTGCTGGGTTGCATACCAGGATTTATTCTACTTCAGTTGTTAATTGTAAACTTTGGTGTAGGATATAAGGTGCGCACTGCACTTAAGCTGCGGGGTTGCATACCAGCAAGAATTCATGCTAACTGTTTGAACTATGTGAAATAGATAAATGTAAAGGTAACTACGGCTTTCTGGTGACTTTCCCTTTGCTTTAAATGTAATCAGGAGGTAAGTTACATTTGCTTACATTCTTGGTTCTGGGTAAGTGATCATTTAAGGTAAACACTAACGTAATTATATATATAAATAGTATATATTTATAATATTTATATTATATATATATATATATCTATATATAGATAGATAGATAGATAGATATGATAGATAGATAGATAGATTAGATATTTAGATATATATATACATACATTATTTATTATATAGATATATATATATATATATTTATATATATATATATATATATTGACACATAATTTATATATCTCGCATCACAACTAGGAGAAAATTGAAGCCGGCGTAAATCATGACAAGTTTCGACTATATTTCTTAGCCATTCTCGGAAATAAAGCAGCAATCGGGCGGAATTTATTATCGTGTTCAATAATTCATAGTAGTGATGATATAAGTACATATATATATATATATTAACCACCATATATCGTTTTCAATCAAATTCACTCTGCTTCGGGAACAACATATGTAACCAAAGGGGAATTATAATTAATCACATTTTTTTAAAATTACAAAAATGAATTAAATAGTTACAGATCGACATATAGATGTTTCAATCAGCTTCTGAAATTAAATTAATGTCGTTTATACACGGAGTGACAATTTTACCATTCACCCATCGTCTCTCTTGATATTTCAGGGGCAAAAAGTCACTCTACTTCGTTGTTTCCCAACCAGTCAGCGTTCGAATCCCACTGGCGACGAAGTGCTTAGAAATGACAATTCCCTCTAAGGTGTATGTTTTTACCGAGGTAGAGTGGTGTGGATAAAAAATTATACCAGAAGCTTAATATCTGTGAAAATAAAAAATGTCACTGTATATGTGGCGAAAATTCACTAGTACACACACACACACAGACACACACACACACACACACACACACACACACATATATATATATATATATAATATATATATATATATATATATATATATATATATATATATGTATGTATATACTATATATATATATATATATATATATATATATATATATAAATATAATATATATATACATATATGTCATACATATATATATATATATATATATATATAGAGAGAGAGAGAGAGAGAGAGAGAAGAGAGAGAGAGAGAGAGAGAGTGTGTGTGTGTGTGTGTGTGTATGTGTAAGCGCTAATATATATACTATATACGTGCCAACACAGCAAAGGTATTTAAACGACGAAACCTTTTCATGCTTCTAGATAATGAGCCCCCTGGCATTATACTAATGGAAATCAATTTGTCTACCATATTAAACTATATCAAAGTATTCTGCCCAACCTTTTACCACTGGTAACATTTTAATACATCTTCGTTGTACTTCTGGATTTTTCATTCTGCATCATGAACTATTCATGCCATGAAACTGTTTCCAATTGTGAGGTTTTATAGGGATTTAGCAAAGACAATTCACTTCCATACATGAGAGTTGGTTCAACAAGGCCCCTGTGCAATTTTAAATACTGATTCTCCATGCACCCCTCTATCTGAAACCTTCACACTCTCCCTCTTCTGTATGATGTCCTTCACCCTTTTTTTATTACAAAAATTAATTATAGAGTTACAGATCGACATACAGATGTTTGAATAATAATGAATAGAATATCGAAGTTAGGTCAACGGCCAAGCGCTGGGACCTATGGGGCCATTCAACGCTGATACGGAAATTAATAGTAAGAAGGTTTGAAAGGTGTAACAGGAGGAAAACCTCAAAGCAGTTGCACTACGAATCAAGTTTTAGGAGAGGTTGGAAAGTAAGTTGGAGTGAAGAAAGCATGAACGGAGGTACAGTAAAAGGAATAAAAGATGCAGCTAGTGGCGAAGAGACGCTGCAAAGAACCTCAAGTAATGATGCCTGCAGTGCACCTCATGAGGTGCACTGACGGCACTGCCACATTACGGAACTCAAATAATTATGATAACACTATGGAAAAAACAATAACCAGCACTCAAGTGACTGAATAATAAACAACACTATAGTGACGAAACAATAAGCAATTCTAGAGTGAAGTGCACTTTCGTAGCAATAGTAACAGCACTTAATACTACCACTCATAGTATTGAGAGACATTTATCGGCCAGACAGTGTGCCTCCAAGGCTTCTCGCTTGTTTGTGTAGATACTTTTCTAGCAGACGTCTAACCTTATGCAATCGAAGGGCTATCCGCACTTTCCTCGCCTTTTTAAACTGCAGGTGAGAAATGCTGCTTATCTTACAATAACACCATGATGAAAACACTGTCATTAATTATTTCTTCAATTCACTGATCAACATTTTATTTATTTTATTTGTTATTTTTTTATAAACACAACTGAATGTCTGTTGAGGACTTTGGTTACATTTTGCTTTTATTCATCGCAAGTTAATTTATACTAAACTTATATACTTTATCCTAAAAAGCTACTAGTTTTGTATACGGGCTTAAAACTGGCAAGACATTAGATTTTGTCTACTTTTGAATTGGGTATCCATTTCTTACAATGTATGTCAGAAAGGACGTCCAAATATCTATGAGTTTTACACCAACCAATAAGATACACACGAAAGAACATTACGCTTGAAGAACAATAGTCACGAAGGTTTATTTATATGGAATACAAAAATATCGGGGACGTCTCTCCCATCGTCACTCAGACAAATGAGTCTCTCCTTTCGGCTCAACAAAGCCTTTCATTGCTCGAAGATGATAATTGATAGAAGACAATCGGATTGCGCAAAGCCTGGGTCGAGGACAGTGTCGAGGGAGTATATCGTCGAAGGAAAAAGGAATTGCGAGGTAAATACACAGAACTTAGAATCTAGGCGAAAGGTCAAGCACTGTCACCTATGAGGTCATTCAGCACTGAAACTAAAATTAACAGTAAAAAGGTTTGAAAGGTGTAACAAGAGGAAAACCTCGCAGTTGCACTATGAATCATTTGCAAGAAGAGGGTGAAAAGTAAGATGGAAGAAAGACTATGAATATAGGTAACAGTAATAAGAATGAAAAGGGTTGCAGCTAATGCCTGAAGGGACGCTCCAAAGAACCTTAAGTAAGGCCTACAGCGCACTGTAAGAGGTGCACTAACGACACTACCACGATACAGAGGTTATTTTTGTCGTTAATTTATGGAATGTATGTTCTTTTAATCTACTAACAGATATACCTCTTCATTCGGGGTAATTTTAATCCTAATCGTAACGATCCATAGGATCGTTCGAATAATGCATTGCAATTGATGGTACTTTTTCATTGACACTACTTATTAACTAATTAGTAATCCCTGCATCCACTCGGGCAATCGTCAGCGGCAAAGCCTATTACTACATATTCAACATCGAAGTCTAGTCATTCCTGGATTCTGTGACAAAGTAATTATTGGCGGATACTTGATCGTAACATTTAAAGATCTATTATCACTCAGTTTAATCAGATCTAGTTAAAATATCTGGCATGAAATTTCTTTCACCTATAATTATCGATGGGGTCAATAATTAACTGCGGTTTATATCGGGATGGTTACTGGAAACTTGCTTATGGAAAATATTTTTTCCACGCTATATTGTTCCTATTATACAATTCCATTCAAGGAATATATACATTTCACAGTTAAGGCTGCTACAAATACTGGAGCATATACAAGTTGACCCATAATAGCATAGAGCTCTTTTACATATAAGAAATATGTTCCTTTCTTTTTCAACTTTCTAGTGACAAACTTTGCCTGTACGACGTAAAATCATTCACGTGCGTATAGATATCCCTTTCCTCGAAAACTTCTGGTTGCAGTCACTTCGACATTCTCGTTACTTTTGGTGGAGTGTCACTCCGAAATCCATGAAAGGGGAAGAAGGACTTGAAAAGAACCCTTTTAGATTTCGTGGAACTCTCTTTTTGCCTTGGCGGTGTACTGCTCCCTCAGATGTTTCCTCGATCCAGGCTCTTCGCTTTCGCAATCCGTTTGTCTTCTATTATCAACTTCGAGCAAGACGCGAGAAGAGGCTTCGGTGGACCAAAGGGAGACTCATTTATCTAAGTCTTCTCCTTCTTCTTCTTTTGAGCTTAGTCCCGTTTCTATACTCATTTACCTGAGAGGATATACGATTCAAGATGAATGCCAACAGTTGGGACCCATGAGGTCTTCAAGCAAGCGCAGATTGAAAAATTGAGGTGCAATGGTAAGGAAAGCAATGGAACAATTGTTAGGAGAGGGTGGAAGGTAAGATGGAAGAAATAATATGAAAGGAAGTATAGTAAAAGGGATAAAAAGGGGTTGCAGCTAGGGGCCGAAAGGACGCTGCAAAAAAACTTGAATATTACCTACGGCGCATACCCCCTCCCGGATCATTTACCTGAGTGACGGAGGATAATACGTTCCTGAAGAGATTACAGTGCAAACAGCTGATTAATCATGATTATGAATCAGGTTTTATATATATAATATATATATATATATATATATATATATATATATATATACATGTATATATATACATATATATATATACACATATATATTTATATATGCATATATATATATATATATATATATATATATATACATATATATACATATATATATGCTATATATATACATATATATATATATATATATATATATATATATATATATATATATATATACACATATATACATATATATATATATATATATATATATATATATATATATATATATATAAATATATATATACACAAATATATATATATACACACACAGACACACATATATATATATATATATATATATATATATATATATATATATATATATATATACATATATATAATATATATATATATATATATATATATATATATATATATATATATATATATATATATATATATATATATATATATTATATATATATATATATATATATATATATATATAACAACCAGTTCAAGAAAATGTCACTGGAGACGACTTTAACCCTATCAATAACACCACCAGCAGTGACGTCATGCAGCCATTAGCCAATCAAAATTTACCCCGATGCGATGTCACGCAGTTGAAAAGATCGGCATGACTACAAAGTGCGCTTTCGGGCACTGGTTTGAGCCGATAGCCCGGTAGCCAATCATAAATCAACTTCCAGTCATAACCAATTAAAAAGCAGCGGCATGAAGACCCTTACTGCACCGCCAGTGCAAAGGGAGACGGATTCCCCCTTCAAAATAAAATAAAAAGAAAGAACATAAGCGACCTGAAAATAACAGTATCATTGTATCCTGGTATCTCCAACCCTCCTCCTCAAAAATAAAATGAAAAAACACAGGGGGAAAGAGGTGACCTGACAATCCCAGTATCATTGGATCCTCGTATCTTCAACTCTCCCCTGACGGTACCATAGATCAAGTCCCATATTAACATTAATTTTAAGTTTGATAGTTTTAGAGACAAATATACACATGTACTTTATTTGCAAATCCATATGGTTAAGATTAGAATTAAGACTCAGCCTGCAACCACATGGGACGCTAAAAAAAAGAAAAAGAAAAAAATAGCACTCAAATTGTATAGCATTCTGTCACAAGTTACAATCTCTCTTGCACAAAATAGTAGTTAGACTTTCACTGCATTCACTAACTTTAACTAATACTCTGCAACTTCTAGTGTGATTCGGGAAGAGAACCCGAAATAAACTAACATACTAACCAAATCACAGCAACACTATAAAGCATCAGTGTCTGAGAATGATCCCAAATTGGGGCCTACAGTCCTGGAGAGCCTTCGACCAGCCTAAAAACGTAATTAAAAACAAACAATCAGTTACTCAAATCACAGTAATACAAAGAAGTAACAAGCATTCTTAACTCCTCTCCATTATACCTTCCTTTCACTCCCCCTACCTCCCCCTTCCAAACCTTAACCTCCTTCTGGGGGACCCGCAGAGTTTTAAATCGGTTGTAACCAACCACTCACCCTATCCTACCCTCCCCACCCTTACAGTTACAGCTACATTTCAACCTTAATCCATCACCTACCTCCGCCTTAGAGTATGTCTGAAGTCCCAGACAAAACGTCGCGGCTCTTGCCAAGGAATATTCAGAATTCAAAGTTCAAAATTGACATTACACTTGAGAAACACTACGGGTTATACCCGTATTATGTTTATTACTATTATTATCAAAATTCACCGTGCAGGAGTTTATTGTCTTTAAATTCCAATTTTCATCAAATGCTCATGTAATCTGGTATTCAAGTACCCGGTGTCCCCTAGTTATTTGACCCAAATGATGATGTACTATTTGCATATTTTTCCCAAGTCGCAAGGTCACAAAATAACAAAAATAACAATCCTTTGGAAAATTCCACAAAATAATAACAAAAAATCAGTGTCGTTCCAGAGTTAATATCAAAAATGACGGATTGATTAAGATCTAAATTCCAATTTGTAACGTTTCCAAATATAATGGCAAGCATTGACCTACTAAGAATATCAGAGACAGGTCTAAAATCTTTCTTTAAAAATATTCATAAATTTGTTCACAGTGAAAAGTGCCTCAGGGCCGAATTTCAATTAATTCTCACCAGAACTTTCCAACTGGTATTGTGGTAGCATTAGGAACTTTTGACATAATCATGAAGGCAGTTAATTTTCTGCTGAATAATGTCATTAAAATATAGACTTTTGTAGAAGCTGAATCTTTTCATCTCTTAAATATGCCGTTCTTTACCATGTTTAGATTGAAAAGTATTTATATTAACCTCATTCATACTAATTTATCTAGATTTACATGTATTTGCACATTCTCACCAGTTAAGAATCAATTCTCCATTATATGTAATTATAAGAAAATATCCAAACGTCTGCTTAACTTTTTAGTAATTATTGACTAATATATTTACTATCAGACCTTAATCAGTCCGAAATAAACCAATACAACTGAAACCTCAAACATATGATGATCACAGACTTCGCATTCAATTATGGCGTCCAGTGGCTGGTTCGGAATCTTTTTTGGGGGAGAAATTAATGAGAGAGAAGACTGAATGGAAGGTCTCTCGTGTGCCAAGTAGAGTAAGAGGCTTTGCTCATGCCGGTTGTCACAGCCAGTTCGGGAACTACTAATTAATTACGTTCGAAAAATCATGAGAGGGAGGAAGGCAAAATAGTTAGAAACGGTCGTTTGTGACATTTGAACTCTTGCCCAGCGAGTATTGTCATATTGGGAACAATATCTAAATGGAATGAAATATATAGAATTTTGGCCAAAGGCCAAGCGCTGGGACCTATAAGGTTGTGTAGCGATGAAAGGAAAACTGGAGGTAGAAAGGTTTTAATTAAAGGCGTAACAGGAGAATAACCTCGCAGCTGCACTATGAAATGTTTGTTAGGGAAGTAAGATGGAAGAGAGAGAATATGAAAGGAAGTATAATGAAAGGAATGAAAGGTATTACTGCTAGAGGCCGAATGGACACTGCGAAGAACTTCAAGTAATGCCTACAGTACATTGAATGAGCTGCATTGACGGAACTACAACCCATCCCCCCCCCCACCCCCCACCGGCCAATACCTCAAAGACCAAATTTAATTCTAATTTCGTCCTTAGAGGACGTCCGCACAGCAGAGAAACTTGATGTAAACACACATCGGAAACTTATCGCAGAGATTCACAAACAGGTTGGATACAAGTCACCTACTGACTGGTGATCTTAACCAGTGCGTCATGTCTTTATCCAGCATTGCCAAAAATTCGTGCTCCACTAACTAATTTCATTTCCTTGTTTTCAACCTGTTTGTGATATGTATGCGATAAGTTTCTAACATACCTTCATATATCTGACCTCACATGTTCTTCGTATTTCTTTATTGTAAAACAAATAACCTAAGAGTAGATTCCTAGTGGTACCCTCTCTAATCGGTCATTCAAAAAGTTTAGCTTGACACTGAAAAGAGTAAATTTTAAATAAGATGAAACCAAATATATGAATAACAGGATCCAGAGTTGATTCCTAAAGTAGGATTTGTTTGGTCATGACTTCCAAGAAGGAAGATATAAGCAAGCATCTGTTTAACATTAACAGTAATGTCTATCATGCAAAACTTATTTTAACATTTGTTGTGACTTGAATAAAAAAACCGTAAATTCCTCATATAAAACTAATAAGCACAATAACTTATACTAAATAACCTTTGGTGCGGCGGTTATCTATTGCAAAAATTACTATGTCGAACTCATTTCACCTTGGGACCAAAAGGAAATCTTGAAAACACGGCAAACATTGCAGCGTCATTGAAGCGCAACCTGCCAAATGGAGGTCTAAAAAATTTATAAAGTTTTCTCCAAATTCTTTTTGGCTACTTTATTCATTCCGACAGCTCGACTTCCATTTTCATCTTCCACAGCCAAACATAAAATATTCTTGGAATATTTCTAAGGTGGAGTACTTCTTTATAGAATGAAGTAACCAAAAAGGAAATGGTACTATTACTGACTCCTTTCATACTAAACGTCTTGGTATTCTTTCTCCATGAGGGAGTT
>NC_087202.1:114318018-114360518 GCF_015104395.2 Macrobrachium nipponense
TCCATGAGGGAGTTGATTTTAGAATTTACTGAAAATGTAGTATTATCGTTCATGGGCTCTCAGCAATTGAAGAAAGCAGACCAGAATGTGTTGAGGCCTCATGAAAAGAAGAAAACAGCGCATGGTCAAATATAATTTCAAGCTATACTTGAAGAGGAAATAATGAAAGCTAATAGGGCAATTACAAACACATTTTGGAGAGTAAGTTTTTCCTTCCGTTGTTTAGCTGAGTGGAGTCTAGACAAGACCTAACCTCTCTTCTTCAGCAATAAAACTTCATGATCTTATTACCTCTACTGAGGTGTCTATTATTACCCTGAGAAGTCATTTTACACCTTTCATTAAATTCTACAATTTCGTGATTTTAAGTACATAGTACATAAGCATGATTACAATTTTAATCATACAAGTATACAAAATCTGGATGCAAACCAGAAGAAGCTGAGGCACAAGGTATGTTTACCTATGAATTATAGCTTAATTCCGTTCCATTTCATGCAGATGTAGGTGATAACAGAATAACAAACATGTTCTGAATTCTAAACATAATAGATTAAACTTACTTTATTTCATATAAATATATATAATATATATAAATATATATATAATATATATACATATATATATATATATATATATATATATACATACATACATAAATATACAGTGAGCTACAAATGTCCTTTAATATCTAATTTGCTCTACCTCGGAATTAATATATTTTCATATATGTTTAACCGAAGGGGAATCATTTAGTCGATAAGAGATTTGTCGGCTCCCGGGCGTGAACCATCGAAACCAAACAAATCCAGGACAACAGTGAAGCTTTAACCCACACCGCCACCGACAGAGGCTATAAGTTTAAGCCGCCTCTCACCTACAAATACCTGTCGCTCTCAGGTATTCATTGTTTGACCAAGATTGCATCAACCCACCTCGACCTCGGTAACGTTGTAGTGCTTTGTCAGCACGTAGCCATTATATAAGTCATATCACATTACCGTGATTCATATACATTTGTTGCTCGATGTATGTATATGAATCACGGTAATGTGATATGACTTATATATATATATATATATATATATATATATATATATATATATATATATATATATATATATAGAGAGAGAGAGAGAGAGAGAGAGAGAGAGAGAGAGAGAGAGAGAGAGAGAGAGAGAAGAGAGAGAGAGATTATTTATATGTGCATGTATATATATATATATATATATATATATATATATATATATATATATATATATATATATACATGTATATATATATGTATAAGTTAAAGACATTTACCCTAAAACGAAGTGGCTCAGAGAGAAGTAAGACAGTCACTGCTATTATCATCTTCTCACTGTTAATTCTGTAATCACATCCAAGCAGAAAATGACAACACTTTCTGTTTCTTTAAAAACAGACAAAAAAGTCTCAAACCAGGACGTTGATCCCGCTGACACATACTGCGATACTTTGCTGCTAGTTTTACATATTACACTCTAAACACATACTCATGTGTCATATATAAACAGTGAACTTAAACGTAATATATTCTTCTAATTTTCATCTTAAAAAAAACAGAATGTTGATTTAAACTCAACAACAAAACGCAAACAGTACTTAATACTCCAAAGTCTCCGCATTCCGTCATTCTGCAGGTATAGTGGTTAGTGTCCCGATTGCCACCGAGATGTGGCGGGTTCGGGCCTCCCCCAGGGTGATGAAAAATCACTAGCGCTGTTACATGATCAGTTACTTCTGTAGTGTGGCTTTGGAAGCTTGAATTCCAAACTAATGGCATCTTTGGTGTGCCTGTGCCATGTGAATGGGTTTTATCTACTGAAACAACAACAACAACAATAATAATAATAATAATAATAATAATAATAATAATAATAATAATAATAATAATAATAATAATGATAATAATAAATCTTATTTTCCTCTCAAGGCCCATATACATGGATTATACAAAGAATAGACAATAACATACACAATCTAGATGCATAAGATAATATGATAAAAAATAAATGATTAATTAGCAATATCCATATACTTGCTGAAGTAGTATAAAAGATGGTAATCAAAATAATGGTCATAATAAAACCGAGAACAGTTAAAAAATAATAATAATAATTCAACATCAGAGACAGCAAGTAAGCCAAGCAAAACATAGCGGCGCATTACAATCAGAATCGTCTGCACATTATCACTTATTAGCAGCAGCAGTGGCCGCGTTCTCTCCGGGCAATCAGTTTGGGCAAAAGCCTCTTACTCTATATTGCATATCGAAGCCCATTCAATCTTCCCGCTGATTAGTTTCTGTCCTGAAAAGATTATGCGCCTGCCGTTGTTGGACGGCGCATTTAAAGATTAGTATGCTGTCGTGATTATCATGTTGGTAACGCACTGATTACGCCTTGATTAATGTTAGATGGAAATTCGTATTGATCGGTTTAACTTCCGTCAGGGATATTAAAGGACACCAAAACGTTAACGAACGGTGTATTATTTATTTGCTTGAAAACGTCTTTCAATTGATTCAAGAGCACATACATACACACTTACATACATACATACACACAACACACTCATATATATATATATATAGATATATATATATATATATATATATTATATATATATATATATATATATATATATAGTTCAGAAATTTAAGGTTCTCGCCTTGTATGATCTGGTAATTAGAAAATACTTCTTAAAATGAAAAGCTTACAAAACATATCACGATAACTAAATACTTTACTAATCTAGTAGGCTCGAAACCCTTGAAAAACACACAAAGACACACACACACAAACACAAACACACACAAAACCTTTGGAGCAAGTCGGGCCTGACCCTCAACCTTCATTCTTTCAATGCCTGAGACTCGCCAATACCCGAGAACGTTCCCAAACACGATGTTAAAAAAAAATTAATCCAAAGCTAAGATACGTCATTATCACGAGAGAATTGTATTTGCATATAGACAATCTCGGATCCATCATAATGTAGTAAAGGGTCCCACCTTTGCCACACTAATCTAATGGAGGAGGAAGCGTTTCCCATGAACTCCCAGAGGTCACGTGGGTTATTGGAAGGGGAAATGGTCGAGGAATATTCGACCGATACGATGCAGACGGGAGAGACAAACAGAGGATGCTGAAGACGCCAAGAATTGCGAGTAGTAGATTTCATTGACGATGTGAGAATTCGTCAGTTAATTACACGTGGTTTTCTTGACAATGTAACTGCAACAGTTTTATTGCAATGTTATACTTTTAAAAAATTATTTTCTATTGCTTTTATATCTAATTGCGCATCACAAGAATGTTGATGAAACCTGTATGAAATAATATTTTTCTGTCTTATAACTAAATTTTTCTCTTACATTTTTTTAATAGGTAACCTCTATTTGTAAGCCAAAAATGAAGGTGCAAGTCATTTCTGTTTATCGTTTCCCTATAAACTAAGCAAGACCCTTTTAGCAACCAGAGCACTTGGAGGAAAAATTCTAGTTTACATAACACAAGACTCTAAAAGGAATCAGCATCTGAATGGAATGTCAATAAATCGTCTTTTATTGACAAAGACGGGTCCTCAGAATAAGCAGAGTAAAGACGCGTCTGAGTGTCAAGTATCGTTGAATAAAGACACGGAAACCTGTTAGCATAATCTCTTAAGGAGTAAGCGAATTATTCAAAGTACGAGAGAAAGCGTATTATTGTTTGATTTAAGAAAAGACCTTTAGCTGAGAAGAGACATACGTAATACTAGATCTGTAAAGGAAAATCAGTTAATGAAAGGTAATAAGGAATTTATATATAGAACAAAAAGTTTGCAAGGTGATATGGACCGTTAATTCAAAAGTGGAAAACTAATACTTGCTAACTGTTTGTATCACCCATGGGGTTTATGTTCCACTCTCTTTTTACTAAATCAACGGACATGCTGAACACAAAAGCAATCGCAAATCTTTATTTGATAATAAGCATTACGCTCACAAACAGAATTAATGTTAACTTGTTGTACTGCTTTTAACTCTTGATTTTACAACATAAATAAGTAGCGTTATAAATTGCTCTTCAGACGCTTTTAGTCATTTAGTTTTCAACAAAATAGCAATGTTTACGAAAATGGAAAAAAAAAAATAAAGAAGAAAAAAGCGCTGCGTTAACCATACCAGTGAGAAACTAAACAAAGCATATTATCCACTGAAGGTCTTTCATGAATATGGAGACCTTTACAAATCGGAACTGAAGTTATTTTGCATTTGTTTACTCCATTTGAAAAACAAATACGCAGTTTCTGTGATCCTTTCATAAAACTAATATTAAAACTATGACAATATACTTTGGCTATAAACCAAACGGAGCCACTTGCCGTTTATCACAGTTCAATTAGAAGTGTTCCCACTTTATTCCATATCTCGCAACACAGTCCAAGCAGGAGGGAACAAACAAACGACAAGGAGAGAGAGAGAGAGAGAGAGAGAGAGAGAGAAACGGGGGGGAGAAAGGGAAAACGTTACGTATCGACTGCCTCAGCAGCAGCAGCTTCGGGTCTATATTATGAATGGTTTGTTCTTTAGAACGAACTGTTTCGCGCAACAACAACACATTTCCCTCCGTCACTCTAACAAATGAGTCTCCTTTTGGCTACACAATGTTTCTCGCGCCTTGTTCGGGAGGAGATAATAGTGAACACGCCAAATGTAAAAAGCCCTCGCCTGAAGATTCATACCCGGGAATACGTCGAAATGGGAAACCAAATTCAGGGAACAATTGAAAGGCTCTTTTCAAAATCCGTTTCCTCTACTCCACAACTCCCCCCCACCCCACCCTGCCCCCCTTAACCGCTTACTCACTTCCTCCGAAAAACAATGACGTACTTCCCGCATTACTAAGAAAATCATGCGAATAATGTAGGAGAATATCGCGGAATTAAAATGCTGCTATCTTGCTTTGCGTCAAGGAGTTAGGGTATCGTCGTTTTTTGTTTGGTAATTGTTATTTATGGATTATTCCTCCTGCTTTTATATAAGCGATATTTGAATTATATATTATCTGTCTTCTGGATCAGTTATTAACACAAAGAGATTCTATGGTTGACATTACATAAAAAAAAATTCAAATCAGGAAATTTGCTTTACGCCAAGAAACGATTTGCTGTTCGAAATTTTGTGCAACTAGGATATCTGTGATAGAAAATCATTCACCATCACTGAAGATATCTTCCTGCAGATTTTTTTTTAGTTCAAGTGGAAAGGCCAGGGGAATTTCACATGTCGATAAACCATTTCGTTCATCAAACTCCAATGTTGCTTTGATTCCTGAAACTGCTATCTGGTATTTTTTAAATGATCTGTAAATACGCAAGAACGCATCAAAAGAATGGTAAAGAGCATTCAGAGCATCAAGACAAGGTTGTACCTAAACAGAATTTGGGCAGCGATGTGCAAAAAGCAGAGCACCGGCCAGTTCTTGGTTCCAAGTACTGAAGGTGCTAATACAAGTTCCCTGGAGGAACTACACCCTTACCAGTCTAGTCCTTTCCAAATCTGCATTAAGACAAGCAGGAGTTTTGTACCATGCCCCACTGACTACGCATATTACGAGTCCATTCCATTCCAAAACTGCATTAAAGCAAGCATCAGGTTTGTCCCAGGACCCACTGGCTACACCCTTTCCAGTCGATTCTATTCCAAAACTGCATTAAGGAGATCTGACCCATGCCCAACTGGCTACCCCTCTTACTAGTCCAATCCATTCCAAATTTGGATGAAAACTAGCTAGAGGTCTGTCGCATGTCCCATTGACTACACCCCTTACCAGTCCAGTCTATTCCAAATCTTTGTTCAGGCTAATAGGGGTTCTATCCCATGACCCACAGATTACACCCCTTACCAGTCCAGCCCTGCGTCAAGGCTAGTAGGGGGTCTGCCCCATGCCCAAGCGACTACACCCATTGCAAGACCTTCCCAAATCTTTGATCAGGATAGCACGAAGTATGCCCAATGCCCAAGTGACTATACTCTTTACCAATCTGTTCTAAAGCTTTGTTCAGGCTAGCAGGAGTTCAGTCCCATCCCCCACTGACTTCACCTCTTACTAGTCCAGTCCATTCCAAATCTTCATTCAGGCTAGAAGGAATTATGTCTTATGCCTACATCCCTTTCCAGTCTATTCCATTCCAAATGTGCGTTAAGGATAGCAAAAGGTCGGCCCCATGCCCAAGTGACTACGCCCCTTACCAGTCAATTTTATTCTAAATCTTTGTTTGGTATATCAGGAGATCTGTCCCATGCTCCAGTGACCACACCCATATCCACCCCATTCCATTTCAAATCTGCATTAAGGCTTGCAGGCAGTCTGTCCAATGCCCCTGTGACTAAACCCCATACCAGTTCATTTCATTCTAAATCTTCCTTCCGGCTGGCAGGCGGTCTGTCTCATGGCTCTGTGCCTACACCTTTTTCCATTCTATTCCATTACAAATGCCCCTCTGACTACACCCCTTACCAGTCCAGTCATTCCACATCTGCTTTAAGGTTAGCAGGTCTGACCCATGTCCCACTGGCTACCCCCCTTACCAGTCTAACCCATTCCAAATCTGCATGAAAGCAGCTGGAGGTCTGTCCCATGCCCCATTGAGTACACCCCTTACCAGTCCAGTCCATTCTAAATCTTTCTTCAGGCTAATAGGGGCTCTATCCCATGACCCACAGACTACACTCCTTACCAGTCCAGTCTATTCCAAATCTGCTTTAAGGCTAGTAGGAGGTCTGACCCGTACCCCACTGGGTACGCCATTTACCAGTCCATTCAATTCCAAATTTGCGTTAAGACTAGCGGGACATCTGTCCCATGCCCTACTGACTACACCCCTTGCCAGCCCGGTCCATTCTAAATCTTCATTAAGGTAAACAGAAGGATTTGTCATATGCCCCACTGGTTAAACTCCTTACCGGTCGAGTCCATTGTAGATATTTGATCAGGCTTGTAGGGGGGCTGTCCCATGGCCCACCCCTTACCAGTCCAATCCATTTCAATTCTTAGTTCAGGCCAGTAGGGGTAGGTCCTACGCCCACTGACTACACCGCTGACCATTCCTGTCCATTCCAAATCTGAATTAAAGCAAGCAGCAGGTTTGTCCCATGGGCCACTGGCTACACCCTTTACCAGTCCAGTCATGCATTAAGGATAGGAGGTGGTCTGCCCCACACCCAAGTGATTACACCCATTACAAGACCTTTCCAAATCTTTGATCAGTCTAGCAGCACATATGTCCTATGGCGAAGTGACGATAACCTTTACCAATCCATTCCCAACTTTGTTTAGGCTAGCAGGAATTCAATCCCATTCCCCACTGACTACATCCCTTAACAGACTAGTCCATTCCAAACCTTCATGCAGGCTAGAAGGAATAATGTCTTTTGCATACAGTCCTTTCCAGTCTATTCCATTCCAAATCTGCGTTAACAATGGCGAGAGGTCTTCCCCATGCCCAAGTGACTACACCCCTTTCCAGCCCATTGTATTCCAAATCTTTTTTCAGTATATCAGGAGATCTGTCTCACGCCCCTGTGACCTCACCCATATCATTCCACGTCTGCATTAAGGCTTGCAGGAGGCCTGTTCAATGCCCCAGTGACTACACCCCATACCAGTTTAGTTCATTCCAAATCTTCCTTCTGCCTGGCCATTCCATTCCATTCCAAATGCCCCTCTTGCTACGCTCTTTATCAGTCCAGTCCATTCCAAATCTGCATAAATCTAGCTGGTGGTCTGTCCCATGCCCCACTGTCTACACCCCTTACCAGTCCAATGCCCAGTGACTACACCACCTTACCAGTCCTCTCCAAATCTTCGTTCAGGCTAGCTGGAATTCTGTTTCATGACCAAGTGACTACACCCACATGCCAGACCATTCTAAATCTGCTTTAAGGCTAGCAGAAATGTAAGTCACTTCTGGGGAATCGAAAACTGAAACAAATGTTAGTAAAGTCTTCATGCTCTACTAGCTTACCTTGTAGATCAACAATTTTGTTACTGGTAAAGGACGAAAAACTTCAAAGGCCCCTGCACAGTAACTTACTGAACTTCTGAGATGCTTCTGGCTGCTTATGAAACTTCGCAGCGCATCGTTAGCTAAATTATGGAAATAACAGCTAGACATGACTGATCATTTAAATAATTCGCCAAATTTTATTATATTAAGTTGCTGCCTCTGCAACTCTGTTTAAACTTAATGATAAATGAGGCTCAGTACCCTTAGTATACATTTAAGTACGTGGGACAGATACGATAATTGTCGGTTAATGAAGCAAAATTAATTAAAATAAATAATTTTAGATTGATTGAGAAATTAACTATTTTCTTGTTGTTTCGTGACATCATATAAATATTTTAAAAAATATTAAGGCTAAGCAAACCATGAACATACCAGATACAAGGATATATGTTCGAAAGAAATATTGACTTATCCCCTTCAGTGCCTGACATGACAAATCCTATGGCAAATAGCTTCCCTATTTCAATACAAGTTCTCTAAACCCAACGAATAAAACGTGAATTGAGAGTCCAAGACTAGTTAATATCCAATATTCTATGTTTTTTTCTAATAATATCTGATATATGTCAGATTTACATTCGACATAAAAATCTTTATATGGATGATTTAAAAGAATAATAAATGTAAATGGAAAATGTAAAGTATACTGTCACTATTCAAACGATTTAAATATGAAATCTACAACGTCAACACTCACTCCACGCAGGATACATACCGCTTTGTAACAGCAATGTTCTCAGTCCCAACAGTCCGCTGGAGAGTTGGAATGGTTCCTAAGGGAGAAGAAAGAACAATATAAGCATGAGAATACCGTGATAAGGAAAATAAAGTGAGCGCTTTAGTAACAGAAGTAACTGATAATAGATGCCAGATACTACAAGAATGGAAAATTTACCATATCTTGACTGTACTATTTTGGAGTTTTTAAGCTTCATTTGTTGTACATCATGACTACTTTCTTGTGTCTCCCTTATAGCCAAAATAATCATTCATCTGTCACTTTCGACTTGCTATTCTCCTTGATGAAAATAATAATTAATCACATCAAAAATCCTTTTAAGAAATATATTGTACACCATAGTCTATTTAATTTTATCTGTCCATTTACCAACGTAGATTGCAGGTAGATGTGGCAAACGCCTAGTTAGCTCGTGATTGGCTGATATCAATATCTCCGAAATCGTTGGCTTACTGTGATGAAGATGCAAACTATACCTTCAGTAATACATCTCGGTGCTTATATACACGAAGAACCCTCACACCTACTTGAATAGATCATAAGCATACTGAACTATAACGATAATATAACATAACAATACGACTATTCAAGCATACGGATGACGAGCTCGTATCAAATAGTTTATGCAGATCAAAAACACCAAAGATGAGCTTCTAATGTTTTACCTCACTGTCGGTAAATAAAAAGACATCTGGCTATGTGTTATGGCCTCTAAGAGAGGTCCGCTCTAGGTTCGATATTATGATAAACAAAAAGAATGCAACACCAACAGTTGAAACTGGGGATACGAATATAGAAAGAAACACTAACACAACAAAGGTTTATTTACAAGCTTTCTAACAAAGATACATGCAGAATGGTGTCTCCTATTTACATAAAAAAGGTAAAATCTTACACTGCATGAACTAGGGGAACAGTGAGGTAATGAAAGTACTTGCAGACCAGTTTTGCAACTCGAATGGTAGACGCCTTCTTGCCTCCGTATTGCAGAAAATAATGTCTACTCTTGATACTTGAAGGGCAGGAACTACCCAAAACCTCTAGCAGAACGTTTTCTTCTCTGAAGTCTGCTCAACATCGAAATAACTCGGTCGTCCACTCCTGAAGATAACTTGACCAGAATTCGACCAAACTCTCTCGAGTGACTTTTCCTCTCTGATCTTTCGTCCTTCTTCTCTTATCTCACTCTGATGATCTCTGCTGCTGATCTCTCACTGATAAACTGATCTGTGGCTCTTACTGATGATCTCTTACTCTGTGACTAACTGATGATCTGCCTTCTCCTACTTCGTCCGTCGTATTTATACGGCATTCTTGGGGGCGGGGCCTACGGCAAGCATCACAGACTCCCGAGATTACCGGAACGATTTAGAAGTTTCTCGACGAAGTATTGGATCAGAAGTCGCGGCGTTTCTCACGACACTTCGGCGCCTGTTGCGTTCCACAACACTCCTGCCGATTCTAGAACCATCATGAGAACCGGCGCTTCCAACACACGCGCGAAAGCATCCGTGCTGCAGAACTTCTCGAAGATGCGTTTTCCTTTCCTTTACCTTTCTTTGCTATAATGCAATTACCGTTACTCTATGCAATTGCTAATAAAAGGTCTTTTAATAATTTCTTGCCTCCAGATTACACGGGTACAGTAATATTCGAAATAGCATGAAATATTGTTTGGCTATGAGGCTACCTGGGTAGGTGAAAATAACAGCCACTGAAACACTCCCTTGAGGGCGTGAAATTTAAGTTAATGTATGACAACAGTATCGTGGTTTCCTTTTCAGACTACTTTGCATATTTACGTAATTTGTCTAAGCAACAAATCTTAATAATAGCCCAGTGACTGGGTAATTTCAGGAGTATTTTCCCATTTGGTGAATCAAGAATAGGAGCCTATTGTTTGCGTGTCAATGCTTCGTGTTGAAACGGTCAACAACTTTAATGGCTAAATTTCCAGTTATCAGAGTGGATATAGCTTTGGTGTCATAACAAAGTTATTCTTTTACTTATGAAATGAAAATGGACAGAATAAAGTGTGAATGATTATGAAATCTTGTGATCCTAACAGTTATTGGACATAGGTCTAAGTTTACGTTTAGCCTGGGGTATACCAGCGGTGTAAAACATTTATTGAAAGCCCTATCATTCGCCTGTGTTTCAGGTGAGTAGACTGATACAAGCTCGCTTTTCTTGTGCTTTTGTATAGTAATGATTTATATCAAGTGTCAGGGTTCTTGTATACACATACTTTCAAATATGTTACTCAAGAGAGTTTGAATATGATTCACAGTAAGGCAACCATATCGAAAACGTTCATTTTTTTCAGCCATCCACGAACTACGCATGCTCATTACCACATCGTCACCCATCTGTATGTGGGCAGAGGAGTTGAAACCGACTACAATGACAGACTACCATTTGTAACTACTTTCCCATAACCAGCAGGAACTAAGAATTCCGGCCATGATAACAAGATTATTATACTAATATATAAAAAAAGATTTAATATACAAAAATGTTACGAAATCAGAGGAAGAAAAATATAAACTGAGCTGATCTAGTAAACATATAATATACATGAATTAGAATGATGCTAAATGATAAAAAGAAAATCGTAAAATAACACATTACAAAGTATTCCATTATTAGAATGATTAAGTAACCAAAGTATTAAAAAAATCAAAATAATATTTACACTCAAAACGTGTTAGTGATAGAGTACAAAATATTCAACGATGAATAAAAAATAAAAAGTCTTTCAAAACATTACTGATATAAAGAACATATAAGAATAATGATGATGGTATTTAGCATTCATGTATTATAAATGTTCGTGCACAAGTCTACATGACATTTAAAAACAAACTTGCTTTTCCATTCAGTTCTACATATATAGTATAAGTTACTGACCATTGTGTGGAATTTTCGCTTATGTCGCATATTCGTTTTTACTATCTAATAATGGTAGTACACAGTCACACTTCTATTTTGAATCGGTAATGTATTGTGTTTCCTAATAAGCTTACAGATACCTTGCGTAAAAATGCACTTAAATGTTCTTCATAGTCAGTAAGGTTCACCATCACTATTAAGTTACTGGTGGTAGCATGAATTAAGCGTACTTAGGCCTAGGACAATAAATACCCTGTCTGGCTAAAAGATATTTTTTTTTTTAAGTAACGTAGCCTAATCGTCAAAGAAATGGTTTCAAATGTTGTCAAGAATTTTCATATTCTGGTTTGTGCTCGTTGTTCTGGGCAGAAATATCAAGTCAAAAAAACTATGGCTTCAAACCAGCACTACAAAATAGCCTCTACATTAAACGCGTCCATTTTCTGATTTTAGTACAAAAAATAATAACCAACGAACAAAAAACATACCCCAACTTTGAAGTTAAAAAACAAAAAACGTCAAAAAAATAATTTAACGCAAATTCGAAATATACCTAGATTTACAAGGAATTATTAACGACGAAGTCATCAAAGAAAATATAAATGCGCAAGAGTACATAAACAATTGCAGGCGAGGATATACCCTGAAATGCTCAGCACTTTCGCATCTCAATGAAATAATGTAGGCTTCGGCTACTGAAAACTTACGTCAATTTGTTACCATGTGAATTGGACAAAGAACAAAGGATGAATTCTGGAACACATAAGGCTGTGATCGAGGCACGAAAGTTCCGTTAAGTTCCCAAAAAATCAGTTATTGCAATTTAATCGAGCGTGCAGTTTACCCATTGGGTTCACAAATGTTGTATTGTTTCATAACTTATTGCATTATCACTTACAAAGGGGTAACGCAGGCGTCGATTAAATGGGACCAAAAGCACTATAATTACCCGGCTTACCCAAGGCTTGGTGTACGATCTAACAGAGACGGTCAAACCGCGTAAAACACAATGCACAAAAATTCACGCCTGACCTACAAAACGATCACATAATAACAATAGATGGGGCACAGGATCCGATAAGTGAAACCAGCCTGTGAGCGCTACCTACACCAAGATGGCGGTAGCCGGGGATGACTCACCCTAGTGGCGAGAGCTTTCTTCATTAGCCAGCCAAGATAAAGCCAAAAATCACCTAATGGAAACAATTCATTTTTTGGGCCAGTAAGAAGCTAATGTCAGCCTCATATGGTCTGTTTTTTATGTTTTGTAATGATTTGAACAGCAATTTTCATTTATCCTCCACTGACTTTTGTAGTCATGATTTTCATTACTTGATGGTTTAATTCTTTTTGAAATATTTTATTTTACCAAATCTTAATGTAATAATTTTGTATTATTAAAATTCAATATCTGTGTCAAGTTACGGTTTGAAGCGAAGTTGTCATTTCCATTCCTAAACTTACTACACTTTTTCGGTTAAAAAAACCCTCTGGCAAAATTATTCATAAACGATGAAATCAAAGTTAATACGTACTTCTTGTTAATCCTATAATTCAAATCATGAACGGATCATATCGGCTGTTTTTAGTTAAAAGTGTATTTAAGTGTATTTTAAAGTTTAAGTTAGATTATTTATTTGTTAATTGTTTAGTGCTTTTAAAAAATAATAACGACGGTTTTGTTCATGGCCTACTAGAAGAACGAAATTGTTATTAACATCAATTATTAAAATTTTCGTTTTATTTAAATTGATAATGGAGGCATTGAGCTTTGAAAATGGGCAATAGTCACTAAAATAAGGACAAACAATGTTTTCTCGTTGTAATTCTATTTCGTGATTTTAAATACAATTCTCATTTCACAACGAGTCTGCTGCTTCACTAATTGTGACCAGTTTTTTATGATTTGATGTGATACAATTACTAAGATTGGTTAATAAAAGTTAAAAAAGCAAATGCAATGCTGAAGCAGGCATACCAACAGTAAGCACAATCCCAGCGAAGAGGGGTAGGCCGTCGCCAAATCAAATCTTTTATTAACTGCCATATTAGCCAAAGTACGGAAGCCGTTTATATTAAATGTAATTCAAAAGACTGAGCTTTACAGTTACAGATTTGTCGCTTGGCGACGACTCTGCTGTAGAAATAAAAAAATTTCATCAGAGTAATTTTTCGATTCACAACTTAAAACTCATATGAACATTGTAACTTTCTTTAACAGAAAAAATATAAAGAAGTTGTTATTAGTGTTTTGAATGATACTGTTGGCGATCATAACATGTTTTTCACTTATGTCAAGTTTCAGAATTTTATCTTACTCCCAAGTATAGATTAGATAAGGGCGCATTAAAATTTTCAAGATTTAAAGGGAAACGGGAGGAACTTGGCCTCTGGTGACTGCACACCAACACCTCCGTTCAATCAGCTCGCTGGAGATAGGCCTAGCACCTCTGTCACCCTAATTATGTACCTTGATATTTAACCGGCGTTTATTTCATTAACAATGCAACTGACCAAAATAGTCTAGGAGCCAAATGCCTCTATCTGTTAAAATAAAGGATTTACCTACACGATGAGCCCCTTATGTTTCGATGCCTTTATAAGATAGATTAATATATAGCACACCATAATTGGGACGGCTCTTAAAAATCTGGCCTTTCGAACATCTCAGTGTTGCCATAAATAGCTCTCTAGATTAATCTATCTTATTTGCGTTGGCAACTTTCACTAAATGTTATGCCATATGATTGTTTGTTTATATATTCACATAATATTCTGGTAAAATGTCCTTGACACAATAAAGATGGGAATGATATACCAAACAATTACACCTATAGGCCTTTGTTTCATTTTTTAAATGAAACAAATGATGGTTTTGGGAAATTTTACCGAAAAATTCCTTCATCTTGGTTATATATATACATATATATATATATATATATATATATATATATTATATATATATAGATATATATGTGATGTGTGTGTGTGTATATAATATATATATATATTATATATATATATATATATATATATATATATATATATATACATATATGTGTGTGTGTGTGTGTGTGTGTATATATAGATATATATATATATATATATATATATATATATATATATATATATATATATATATTGTGTATGTGTGTGTTGTGTGTGTGTATATATATATATATGATATATATATATATATGTATATATATATATATATATATGTATATATAATAAATATATATGTATATTATATATATATATATATATATATATGTATATATATACTATATATATATATATATAGATATATATATATATATATATATATATATATATGTATATATATGTAATATATATATCATATATATATATATATATATATATATTTTATACAAGATATCAGGTATGATAATCGTTCTATAATTAAAAGTAGTTGTACACATTTACATGTGGCAAAAAGTTTAGTTTACCATTAATGCGGTCTCTAGAAATTTATTTTTTCCGTTGCTATGGCAACCCAGTAATCAGGTTTCCCAGACTTTCAACTGCAAGATATCTTATCGTACATCAGACTTCCTACTGCAAACTGTCGTTCATTAGTCTCAAAATACTTGCAATTTCTTGTATATAACTAGAATTATTGTACACACCTACTTTTTGCTTAAAATAAATCTTATCTCCGGTGCAATGATGTCAGTGGGTGACTCTTATAACTCATTACTTTCTTGTTTCAATTATATATGAACTATAGCCATACACCATCAATAATGAGACTATTGTGAAGCCTAGAGATTTGGGTTTTTGTTAATGCTCAAAATCATCAATCATTATTTCTTTTTTAACCTTTGACACCAACACCTTCACCTTACTTTTATTGTAGGTATTTGTGGATTGGTTTGCTAAAAAGTTCTCATACTAATGGCAAGTACCTTTTAACTATCGTAAAGTTAACATAGTAATTGTAATTATTGACTCCTTTCCTTTCATTATGATGGTTATGAATTTGTTTTGGGCTTTCAGAATATCCAGCTGACTAAATACAGGTCACGATGAATTTTCCAAAAAAGAAAAAGAGACCAAAGACTGTTTAAACAAACTATGATTTATGTATAAAATGTCAACGCACTACAAATGAGTCTCTGAACAATGTGACGTGTGATAGTTTTAAGACAATTGTGAAAGTAATAAATAGTCGATGTGATGATATATCAGAGAGATTAGAAAGACCTTCATAATGAAGACATTCTTTGGGAAGCAACCTAAATGGCACCGTTCATGTCGAGCAACTTGGGATAGTAGGTTAAAATTTAAAGATCCCAACCAACCAGGCACTTCAAGCGTGCGCCCAGTGACAAGGAGCTGTGTTGTTTTCTTTGATTTTAAAAGAATGTGCGTGGTGTATGGATGTGCTAAACTAAGAGGTAGGAATCAGCATCAGGTTTTAATGCGCTTAGCATCATTATCAGTTCAAAAAACTGCATTGTAATGCAGTAAAGTGTAGCGATGAGGACATCTTAATGAGAATACGTGGTGATATTGGAACTAGTGTAGATATGATTGCTTCTCAATTAAAATATCATAAAGTGTGTTATGAGTCGGCAAAGAGCTAACATTATTATGTTAATATTGGTAAATGTAATCTTACTTTGTATGACCATGCTTTTGGGTCATTGATAGATGATATCAATATCCCATTATTGCAAGGCAAATTATGTCATGTTTCTACATTAAATGATATGTATAGGGACCATTTGGTATCAGCAGGGTTAGATAAAGGAATAAGGAAGAGCATCAGCATACCGCAATGACAGCTTAAAGAATAGGCAGCAAAGGCATTGCTGTGATAAGGTTTGTTTTCTCCCTCAAACAGGCTCAACATCTGATACTGTCTGCAATGCAGAAATGTCAGCAGTAGGACTTTTAAGGGCCTGGCTAGAATTGAAATGTGATGTTGATGAAAACTATGTACAAATATGCAATGATGGTAATAATGGTCTCACAGATAGAGACTGATCCTTTTGATATACATATGATCTACAGATTTGCTCAAAAAATTAAATCAGATGTACAAAAAGAGTAGATTAGATTACTATGAAGTCTCATAGGACCAATCATTGGCCATAACTACACCCAGTCCTTACAATTTAGTTACGAGTACACTTCTGCTTTTTTATGCAATTCCAGATAATATAGGTAAAAATGAATTTCTTATTAATCCTCAAGATATTCATGAAAGAGTTTTAAACGTCTCACAAAACACTGTGTCTGCCGTAACCGGTTTGCATACACCCAAGCATGTTGGTTTAGCTGTATATGTGTATCATAAAACTAGGAGCTAAGATATCTTAACTATGCTTAGTCGGTTAGGGTTGTGTATTAGTTACAGTGAGCTCCAAAAGGTCTTAGAAACTGTAGAGGCTGAAGTTGATGAACTAAACAAATGGATGAAAATATATTTATTCCTGCAAATATATTTCAGGCAAGTTCACTCACTTTGCAATTAATAATTTAGATTTCTTTGAATGTACACTTGATGGCTCTAGTATGCATATAACAAGCTCAGAATCAGATACCCCAAGTATTAATCTCTGCTGGAAGTTACTCCGACTTGTCCTAGTCAACTACTTGAAGTAGAAGTTGATTGCCCCGTATGGAAAGTGTTGTATGCTATGCTGAATCATAAACTCATTTCCCAGTTACATCAATTGGGCACTGCCCCGCTTCTTACCCAATTCACCAACTCGCCAGCAGTTGTAGCAGAAGCAGTGAAAATATGCATGAAAACCAGCAAAATGTTGGAGATGACACATACTGTTATTACCCAAGATGAATCTTCATGAGACTATCTACACATTCCGCAAAAATGCACCAGATGAATATGAAAACCGGAGTCATAGGCTAGGGGCTTCCATTTTTTACAAACTATCTAGGAGCAATTGGAAAACTTATGTATGGTTCAGGTTTGAAAGAACTGTTTGTCTTCAGCATTGTACTGAAAGATGGTACAGCAGAAAAAGTCCTCTCTGGTAAAGGTTACTATCAAGCATTAATGCCCACATGTGTATGAGGCGCTGGAAAGCCCTTAGGTTCGATGCATTTGAACATTGGTAATTGAAGAACGAACCAGTATGGATGTTATGGCAGGAATGTCTGAATCAATGTTGTCACTGGGCAGGGAACTAAAAGAGGATACCCCCATAATGCAAACAGAGCACAAACTTCAAAAACCTCTACCACATTTTCAATTTTTTATACACCAGTTTGAATCTTGTAAAAATTACAGCAAGACCTATCAGTTTTGATGTAACTTCTTACATATGATAGAAATCCTAATGTCACACATTCATGCAGAGGGGAGTGGTGAATGGCAGGGGCACTTATCAGCAACTGCAGAAATGGCTGAGTATATAGCAGCGGCTGATCACACCCAATACATTAAAGCAGTAATGTTATCTACATGAAATGGACAACCTTCAAACTGAGACTCCTGAAATTTATGAATGTGGATACTTTACTGTGAAGCGATCTTCTGGAGAATCTAAGATGCAAAATGTAGGTCTGGTCAAGCAGGATTAAAGGGAATAACAATGAACAAGAATGCACAAACCGGTTGGTTTAAGACTCTACCAATTTCAGCTGCAATATCAACTTTCCAATTAGGGTGATGGCAAAATAAAAATGCATACCAAGATGAGTTTTATTATGATGGCAGCAGTGCAACAAAGAAAAGAAAATGTAACTCACGTGATCACATTATATCAGCCATTGAGAGTGGCCAGATTATAACATATTTGTAAATGGCAAAACTCATCTTGTCTCCATATCTGATGACATTGTGGGCAACAGAACAAATCAGTGATGATGTACTTGAGTTCAAAAACATGCAAAAAGTATTAGCTGAGTTTATTTAGTACTGGTAAAGTTAAGAAACTTAATCTTCACACATTCAAAGCTATAACACGTGCAAAATGTAACACAAAAGAGGAAGTAAATGGACTTATAAATGAGACAGTATACTTGCAAACAAATGGAGATGGAACTAGAAAGAGATGGTCACTCTGTGGAACTGAAGGAAGTTTTGAACCATTACTTGCACAACTACCCTCCATCTATTGCCTCTATGAACCCATCATGTGATAGGATTGTACTGAGAACAGGGAATCTAAATCATCACTTTTAGGAATGTTGAAAAAAAAGTGCAGTCTGACTGAGTGGCCTCCAGATACAGCAGAATTGAAGAGCAATTCTGGCATTGTGGTGGATACTACGTATTGCACTAGTGCGCTCATATAAGCCATTCAACAATGAGCAATGAGATACATATGCCTGCTGTATCCTTAGTGCTGTTGTGAGAGGAACAAGTCATAGTGAAATACACATGGTAGTAGTATATGGTATGATGGGAACATGGAAAGTGGAATCAGTTGAAAGATGCCAGTGGATGTTGGATAGACGAGGACATTCACAAATGGAGTATAGTATCAATAGTAGCCATGTCATAAGAAATGGGATAGCATTCTGGCAAGTAACATAAGTAAAGCTCATTTGTTATAATTTTTTGTATGAACAGTGGGTCTAAATCTGGCCCATATCAATTCCAGATGGTGTAACTGTAGTCTTGACTGGTGGGTTTGAAAATAGGCAAGAGGTTAGAATAGTGGAGGAGAAACAGAATACAATGCTTAAAGAAAAGGACAAGGATATGATATCATGAAGTTGGTGTCTCCACACATGAAAGAAGCTGACACAGACATTGTGGTGATAAGTGTAGGTGTATACGTAAATGATTACGTACTTAGCAGTAAGAGGCCTGAAAGAAGAGTACTACATGCAAACAAAAGACTATTTCATCCCTATTCATCAGATCATTGAAGTCACAGATGTGATGAGGCAAAAAATGCTTCCCTTTGTAAAGCCCTAAGTGGGTGTAATTCTACTAGCTTCTTTTATGGTACAAGCAAGAAAAAGCTTTTCTAGTGCTGCGACATATATTCGTAAAGCTGATCTAGCAGTAGCCCACAATCTCAGTGCCCAAACTTAGACAGTCACTTATTTGCTCGGTAAGAGAACATGAAATTAAATTAGCCACCTACAAATGATGCCTTTCGCCACACGTTTTAAGGACCATCTTCCAAGAATGTGTTTTTGTGTAAAAGCCATGCAGACCCATCCATCTCTTCCATCACCACTCGAATTAGGCTAGATGATCCTACCGAGTGGTGCAGTACATCCTGTAGTGATGACAAAAGATTAACTCCCATCATCAGTTCAAAGCACACAATTCTACAATTCCAACAGATGTGCGTGAAAAACTGCCCTTGTAGTCATAAGCAAATGGAATGTGATCTAGCTTGTTCATGCCGTGGGGATATTAGCAAGCGTGAGCGTAAGCAGATGGACATATCTGATGATGATGATGATGCTTAGAGTTTCTCTAACTACAGATATATAATAATTGATGTATTATTTGTTTTCTTGCAAAGTAATATATATATATATATATATATATATATATATATATATATATGTGTGTGTGTGTGTGTGTGTGTGTGTGTGTATACACTATATACATATATATATATACATATAAATAATGCATATTTCATATGAATAATAACCTGTATTATTTGGTCAAAACTGAATGCTACCTCAAAATCCATAATTTCCATCTTCACTAAACAAAATCAAGTAACACCAATTATCGGTCAAGTCAACTGTAATGTGATGTATAATGTTATACATTTGTATCTTGGCACATAATAACAAGAAAACAAATAAAGAAATAAGACACGCACGCAAATATAGATATATATATATTATATACATATATACACATATCATAACATATATCTATCTTATATATATATATTATATAATATATATATATATATATATATATATATATATATATATATATGTCTATATATATATATATATATGATATATACACATATATACATATATATCTAATATATATATATATATATATATATATATATATATAATATATATATAGATACATATATGTATATATGTTATATATATATATACATTATATATATATATATATATATATATATATATATATATATATTATATGTATATATATATATATATATATTATATATATATATATATATATTTGTGTGGCGTGTCTTATTTCTTTATTTGTTGTTATTATGTGCCAAGATACAAATGTATAACATTATACATCACAGTTGACTTGACGGATAATTGGTGTTACTTGATTTTGTTTAGTGAAGATGGAAATTATGGATTTTGAGGTAGCATTCAGTTTTGACTAAATAATACAGTTATTATTCATATGAAATATACATTATTCATGTGCATATAATCACTGACTAATTGTGCAAATCTGAAAAACTTTCCTGTAATTTACCTATAATAAACTTCGTAAATTGTGGCCGATTTGAACAAGCAAGCAAATGGCATAGCAGATAGTCAGAGTACCTAGTGCTGCTGATATATATATATATATATATATATATATATATATATATATATATATATATATATATATATATATCAATTCAGGAATGCGAAGACACATGGATGTTTTAAAGATATATTCATTAAGAAACGTTTCGCACATGACTATGTGCATCATCAGTCTGAAAAATGACAAAATTATAACATTAAAATATTAAAAATACACAGGATTCTTAAAATGACAATTAAAAACATAAAAAGACTAAAAAAGAAGCAAAGTAAAAACAACTGCTGTTACACAACTTCAGGTACAAAGAAAGAAGATAGAATGACCAAAGAGGGAACAAGAAACCTCCATGTGTCTTCGGCATTCCTGAATTGATGTTTGAGGGTCATACTGCAGATAGTATATATATATATATACATATATATATATATATATATATATATATATATATATATATATATATATATATATATATATATATGGCTCTATTTATGGAAATATCGAGATGTTCGAAAGGTTAGATTTTCAAGAGCCGTCCCGATTATGGTGTGGGACACTAATCTATCATAAAAATGCGTAAAATCTGAAGGGGTTCACCGTGTAGGGTAAATCTCAATTTTGGTGACTGGCTCCTCGACTAAAATGTAAAAGATCCACAAAGTTTCCCTGTTTTCCCAACCAGGAAAGTGGTCGCAATCGGAGTTTTTCCTGACGTTTGTTTGTTTGTATGGTGTTTTTACGTTGCAAGGAACCAGTGGTTATTCAGCAACGGGACCAACGGCTGCTCGTGACTTCCGAACCACGTGGAGAGTGAATATCTGTCACCAGACATACACATCTCTGATCCCTCAATGGCATGGTCGAGAATCGAACTCGCGGCCACCGAGGTGGCAGATAAAGACCATACCAACCACGCCACTGAGGCGCTTTTCCCGACGTTTGGTATGAAGAAGCCAATCACTGGGGTGATGGCAGGTATCACATCGTAATGAGTCGGTTACTGTCCGTCGCATAACTGATTACTGAATTTGCCTTCAATTTTCGACGTCATCTAAGAACCCCAGAGTAGCAGAGCCTTGTCGCACCAGCGCCAGTTCGAGCTTATACGAGTCTGTGGTTATCTTTCGCTTGTACCGTATTTGGGCCTAAGAAGGGATTCTTTTGACCAGATGGAGTGCATTAGCGTTCGATCCCTTTGGATAATGCGGTTAATGAATGCTATAGTACCACTATTTCTTATTCTTGCCTGATACCGTTTTTATTTTGTGATAGTCGCAACATCACAATATGGCTGTGAGAGTTCTTAGACTGTCGCTTTTTGATATGTAAATTTTATTTTATGGATATAATAATTGATCCTCTAAAGTCTAAATAATTACCCAAGTACAAAAGAAGAACTGCAATAACAAAATATTTGTTCTTAAATTATCATAACAAATTCGTAATATTCAACGCAAAAAGAAAAAATAAAACATTCTTTCACGATAATGAAAACTATCAGCGCCTAATTTATCCAACAAAGTTCAAGCTACCCAATCAAAAAAGCAAGGGTGAACTTATAATCAGCTGCACCTTATTTAGCAGTTTTGAGATTTTTATATACTCACAATAAGTATAGACTTGATGGAAATTATGTCGATGTCATCAGAATGTAAGTGAAATTTCAGTCTGTGCCTATGAATCACAAATGCCTAATTCAACACAATGAGGACTGCAGAGCCCAATTTTGCTTTTACTTTTTTTGATCTCTGAAGTTATGAAATATTTCCAGACGAGTTTCGCGGAACAATGTTGACATTTAACGAAAGTGACCATCTTCGGGCGCACCGTCAACTTAGGCTGAAAAATGCAGAGGGCCTGGTCGACGCGACAGAGCGGCGCAGACCTTGCTTGTCGTCCTCTCGCTTCATTTGCATATATCGAGTGCGGTAGTCAAGTCACCGGACACATACATGCGTTAGTATGCTATGTTCTACACAACCGTGGAATCAGGGCTTAGGGAAGACTGATTGATTTCATGTCGGTTCTCTCTCTCTCTCTCTCTCTCTCTCTCTCTCTCGTAAGTTTAGGCTGAGATATTTCATAATGTCATATTGCGAATAAGTCTCATGCATGGCTCTCTCCCCCCACCCTCCAAACAACCCCCTTCTCTCTCTCTCTCTCTCTGCTCTCTAAATCTCTCTCTCTCTCTCTCTCTCTCTTAGTACAGGCTGCGTAATTTTATAGTTTCATATCGTCAACAGTGATCAGAGTTGTTCTTAGTTTTTTTTTTTTTTTATTCCTACAAAGTAGCCCATCAACCCCCCCCCCCCACCCCCTTTCCCACCTTTTCCTTACGACCTTTAATTGTGTGTACGTAAGTATGTACGTCTGGCATTGCAAATTTCTTAAAACTAAAATATGAACTTTTAATAATCTTGATTTTTTCGATTGCCACTAGAATTACATCTCCAATTTTTGCGGTGTGTAGCAGAATACAATGAATGAGCACCCTTGTTTTGCAACCAGAGAGAGATTTGCATTAAATTTCCTCTGCAATGGGACGCCCATTTTTCTTGAACGATGATGGATCGAATCGTAATCCTCAGTATATATGTAGAAGTACTTACATTTTAATTTATTGTAAAGTGTTTAGAGAATCTGATACAGTTTCTCCCAGGATTGTAAGAGAAACATATCACATTTATTTCTCTGTGCAAAATTAAACTGGACAAATACTTTCAGCACTTTGTAAATATTTTATAAAGTAAACTAGAGAAAACCACTTGAATTGATCATCGTCTCGTATCTCCTTATACAATTTCAGTTCTGCATTTTATTTATGCAGTTTTAATTAGAGAAAAATATGCAGTCTTTCATTCCACAAAGAACTCATAAACAGAGAGAGAGAGAGAGAGAGAGAGAGAGAGAGAGAGAGAGAGAGAGAGAGAGAGAGAGAGAGGGTGGGTGGGGGAGAGGTTGGATAGGCAGGGTGAGGGATACATTATCACAAAAGCATAATTATTGACGACAAAAAGTCCGTAATCCTTAAACCTTATGTCTATAAATGTTCATGGAAAATATAGGAGACTGCTATACCCATGCGTATAATTCATTTTTTTATCCTTTTATTTGCACATTTATTTGAGCTGCTAGAAGATGCTACAACTAATATTTATGTTATAGAATCGTTATAATTACCTGACCGCATGTTAAGCTTTTTTTTTTCAGAATAACGGCAGAATTCTTAAGAATCAATATTGTCGAATTTATCAAGTGCACTGCAAAATCTCGACATTTCTGTATTGTTCCGTTCTTAACGAAATGTTTTTGTTATCATTTTCAAAGAAACAATTACTGACGATGACCTAAACTAGTCATAAACGTTACTGAAAACATAAGCAATATAAACATGAACTGCCAAAAAGCGTTTTGGAACACTGTAAGCACAAGTATATCTTGCTATAATGATAATATGAACATTCTCAAGGAATTCGGCATCTCATAATACAGGAAATTAAACTTCACAAAATAAATGAATAAATAAGTCTGAATCTAGTACCAAAAAATAAAAATAAAAAAAGTTTCATTACGTAATTATTGGCACTCACACTGATAAAAGGAAATGCAGAGCACAAAAACAGCGTAGTTTCTTTCTCCTTCTGCGGAAAGTAATTAAAATAAGCAGCGCAATTTGAGATGAAAATGACTCAATATTCCATAAAAAGAAAAAAAAAAGATATGTTTCATATTCTCTTTATGTGCGCCAACTGCAAGTTTGGTTTACATTTCAATTAAGGTCTATTTCGTTTTTTTTTATGAGCTAAGTTTGATTTAATAGATGTTTCTGTCGTGTAACATTCATGATAGCGCAAGCAAAGATGCTGCTTATGAGAAAAAGTCTGTTTTATCAGGAAATATTAGTAGCAAGCTGGCGACTACATTTTTTTTTAATATATCATATTACGAAGATCATTTTTAATTAAAGAAACTGTTTCCTAAGAGTCCATTAGCATAATTTTCATTCCGAGTTAAAGTTATCCATCAGCGCAGTGAAAACGACGACAAATACTGCATTTCATAATTACGAGAATTTCGTCATCTTTGTATTTTTGTTCTTTGGATTCTCTTGCCACCACCTTGCTTGAATTCACCGACAGAAGCAGATGACATTAGATACCTTACAAATGACGCTTGAAGGTGGTTTTTAATCACTGTAGACATCATAAGGTTCCGAACATCTCTCGGAGGTTCGTACAGAGATATGGCAGTCTTTTCATAATTAATAATCCTTATGAAAGAATATCTTGGATTTTTGAGAGATGGCCCAGGCGGGGTAACTAAAATTCTTTAAATCGGTATAATTAAATGTTAACTGTAAATCACACTACCTACTCTTAGGCCCCTTTTACAAACGTAAAGCTAATTAAAACTACACTTTCTTTATGGAATGTATGTCAACTGTTCACTATGTACAAAGGTCTAAATTAGAAGCAAAGATGGAGGAAAAGTGTGACATTCAGGCTATATAACCTTAAATAAATTACTCACAAGAATTTCTCTCTAAGATCTCGTTTCAAGTAATTTATTGTGCTCTCCACATTAGCCCAGTCCTTTATTTTCAATAAAACATTACCTATTCGTAGCATATTGCCTCCAAATAAAATTAAAGTGGATACGTTTATACCCGTATGTGTGTGTCTGTGTGGAAGTGTTTCAAGAACATTTTATGCGTGAGTGCGGCATCACCTATGACATGCCTATCAAATTGTCGTCGTGGCCGTAAGACTGTTTTCGTGTTGCGTGTTTTTGCAGTGTGCAAAAAAAAAAATAATCATATGCGTCATATGCTAAATAAATATATATATTATATTTAATATAATATATATAATAATATATATATAATTTCATTTATGTTATGTGTATGTGCATTTATATATATGTATCCTATATTTCTATATATATATATATATATATATATATATATATATATATATATATATATATATATATATAATATAGATATATATGTGTGTGTGTCTGTGTGTGTGTGCGTATGTATACGGCCTATGTTTCTATGCTTATTTTATCACCCTCTTCCCTGATGTTGAAGTATGAATCATAACAATAATGATGATTATAATATAGCAAGAATAATGATAATAAATGTAATTAAAATTAATATGAAATTTATCATTATGATTGATAATATCATTATCAATACTTTACATGACCGCGTCCATAGGAAAAGCAAAGTATGTAATATAATGCATTTTTCTTCATCAGCTAAATACAATTCTGTGGTAAATTTCATGGGTATCTGAACGATACTTGACGTATCCTTGAAACTCCAGAGTATCAATGGTTTTCACAATGCGTGTGTAAGACTTGGTGCACATTTCTATTTAAAAGAAACGTGAATTGCGTCATGGAACTGTATTACACAATCAATATTCTCATTTGATGCCCATTCCCTTATTGTACTCCTAGGAGTTTGAGTGTGTGAAATAATATAAGAATTCCATATACTACTGTCACTACTACTACCATCAACTGAGTCTTTATTCATAAAAAACGTCATACTACAGTATCAATGAGTGGGAGGGCCTTCGGTAATGACGTTTCACTAGCCTCTATCTAAGAGACTGCTAAATTAAACGAAGTATCCCTTTAAATTTCTTTGATTTACTCTGATAAGTGCCTTCGTTATCAACATTAGACATCACGGCATATTTTTGCTAGTCAGGCCGTGGCTTCAAATAGCTATTTCCAAAATAGGATCCATATCCGATGTTTTGGTAAGATTTTATCGACGAAAATCAATTAGAAACGGCCCTGAAATACAATGTAGTAACTATGAAAGAAGCCTTGTTATTAGTAAGCTATCTACTGGGTGCCCTTGTTCAGTCTTTAATAAATCACAACTAGCACTCCGTTCACGTGCGTCTCAATGAAATACATTGAAGATATATTCTTCAAATCTTAAGCTTGAGATAGTCACATATTTCAAATTAGGGCAAAAAATACGGGAGACTTATAGGTGATCCCTATAACATTCAAACAAAAGAATTCAACATTAAAACCTGTACATTATTATCAATGTTGGTCATTCCTTTCACGTGAAGCATTCAGAAAAGAACGTTTGAATTATCCGATTGAACCTTTAACAATAAACCTTGTCAGCCTAGATACCACATAACTATTTTAGGATACATTTTGCAGAATTTGACTTACATGCACTATCTGAATTTTGGTATAGTACCTGTAATATAACTTCTTAATATATTCAAAACAAGTAAAATATTCGGTTTTTTACTCAACATACCCGATCTTGTACTTTCGTCATGAAGGAAGAAAATGAGGAACAGTGGAGAACCATTATCTTTAAATAAATAATTCCTTACGCGAATAATATATGGCGTCCAACCGTTACCGTGTACAGGCATTCCTGAAAAGAAAGAGAAAATGGGTCATTTGACAATATCTTGGACACTTAAAATCTTTACTTAACGATGAGTGTCTATTAGCTTCATCTTTTCATTTCGTCTACAGCCTGATGAATATATATTTTCTTTATTCTTGTCAGCATTGTATTTTTAATATTGGAGTGGACATGTTGCCAGATATTGCCTAAATTTAAATAAGCTAAAAATATGCAGGGATATAGTTCTGATTAACAGCAGACATTTAAGAATATGAGGAGCTTCGCAACATGCAAGTTTATAAGAGCTCTTTATTATATACATTTCAAACTAGTTTTAGCAAACCAATATATTCATTTTTGTTCTGGTAGCTTCCAAAATCTTCAAGAAAAAGGATGCTGAAACTTGATGATAAGCAGAAAAAGCTTTTCAAATGTAAGATATAAAACAAAAACACAAGCAGGGAAAAAATTATCTTTGTGACGCAAACGCGTTCTCTGTCTGAATTAAATAAAAATCTGCTTGGCCAAAGATTTGAAAAGAAATTTAGTCATATTCTATGTGTGTTGTGATACTATTAAACTACCTGTGTTAGGGTTTCGTTTTACATTTAGATTACAAAGCTTCCCCTAGAATTTAATTTAATTCACTATAAGACAAAATAATCAGACACTTTGACTAAAATGCAATGTTTTTATTGAAAGTTGTGTCGGAATGACGACTTATTAAATTACTTGAAAATTATATAGATGAAGTAATCTGGAATATGATCATCCTAGGAATCGGCAGTAAATGAAAAATTGAGGTAATTCCAAAGCTACAAAAGAATGAACAGACCTATCCGGTGGCTGCCAATAACAGAAGCACAGGTAGGAATACATCAGGAGAATAGAAGGTGATAACTTAATCTATTGATCTGCCTTCTTTTTTGAAGACTTAATCGCTTCCCCCATAATAATCTTCTTTTTATTTAAAAGAAGACAGTATCTAAGATCACTTTGAATGTGATTGTTGAAATTTCAAAGAATAAGCGTGCAGTATTCGAAAATAACATGGGTTACATTAACAAGTTGCTTAGGATGTAAGACATACTTATACATTGAGTTTAGGATTTGCCAATAAGGGATTATAAGAAGGTAAAACCCCACCCCCACCCCACCCTCCCCCAACCCTCATGCTACCCTGCGTATCATATGTGGCTAATTGTGAGAAAATGATCAACCCTAATCTTCAGCTTTCAGCTCCACATGTTTCCACCTACAGTCGGCAGCTCAGGCGTATCTAACATTCATTGGTTGGTTCTGTTCAGCCAATTTAGACGTATGAAAATATAGCCAGTTTCCGCCGATACTGAATCTCTGTACAATGTACCCCCGACCTGGCGAAAAGGCGAGGCGCTCTGCTCTCGCCAACCAGATTTTACGGCAGTCGCCAACTGATAATTCATATTTTGCTATTTAGAACGGGTAAAAGAAAATGAACTACGTCAACATATATGTGTCATACGATTTCATCAGCAGGATCACCTCCATCGTTAAGACAAACTCTCAACGCTCTCCTCATCGTTTTCGCAAAGGATTTTTTTAAAAGTGAATTAGGGCGAAAGGAGCTACATCTGGCTCTCGGTTATTGTGTTCCTTTGGCTCTCACTAATTGGAAGAGAGTGTGTGTGTGAAGAGAGAGAGAGAGAGGATATATCCGAGCATTCGATGTGTGGCGGGACAGGGTGCCTTACGCCAGGGCGTCTTCTCAATAAATATCCATGTTGTTCGGAATGTGAATCTCGTTTGCTTTGCCCTCTCATTAC
The DNA here is from genome assembly GCF_015104395.2 of Macrobrachium nipponense. NCBI lineage: Eukaryota > Metazoa > Arthropoda > Malacostraca > Decapoda > Palaemonidae > Macrobrachium > Macrobrachium nipponense. Next base: position 114,347,397 of record NC_087202.1, read on the forward strand.
ATCCTGTGAACTGGAACGAATACTGGAATGCTAAATGGTCAAATGCAAAGGATTTTCAAAGACTAAATCTATCTGCCTATCTATCTATCTTTCTTCTTGTCCAGTTATTCCTGAAATATTCTTGTTAAATTTAATTCGAGAGTAGGTTTCTGTTTTCTCGAACCACAAATATTTGTTCCACAATTCTTGTGTTTTTTAATAGTCTAGTGGATTAGGTCAAAAACTAGTAGGAATTGTGCACTTTTGAACAGATTACCAAAATTTGGTTTCTAGGAGATTTTTATGTGGTCTTTCCAATAAGATGAGGAGACAAGTGATCTGAGCACTCTGTGACCCTGAAAAAATGACATTTTTCAAAATGGCCGCCTTATATTTGCCACTTTTTAAAATTTTTGCCCCGATGTTTGTTTTTAGGAATATAATTAATTATCTTGATACTTTTTGAAGTACAATGACCATAATGCACTGTTTTTTACCAAATAAATAAATAGAACACCTTTCAAGATGGCTGCCAACAAAGTCAACATTTTATAACATTTAATTTAATAATTTAATAAATGTACAAGCTTGATCTTGGGGAAAATGTCTCAAAAGAGTGCATCCAACATATTAATGACAAAAAGGATTTTTAGCTGTAAGGTGCATTACAAGTGTTCCATAGACAGTCAAAAGTGCAGCCAACAATTTAACACAGTAATAGATGCATCAGAAAAAAATTTAATCTTTAGGCATATGTAAAGTGTTTGAAGCTATAGTAAAATGCATTTCTCAAAAATAGTTATATCATATTTGAGTATTCATCTTGTTTTACTCACAACACCACATAATCATAATAATACAGTATATAGTTTGAAATAGTAATATATCTATATGACTAAACTTAATTAGATTTCTCTTAATACATCATCAAAGTTACATTGTCCTCATCACAAACTATAAACCTGAGAAAAATGATCTTTTAACTACATGTACTATTTGTGCATGTCTCTAATGTGAATGGGAAGCCAGCGGGCATAGTTGGTATGATCCATGGAAAACATCCAATGAACTAGCTGTCCAAGGCACTCAACATAGAGATCAAATTGCCTTCACGTAGAGAACGGATATACTGCAATGCAAGTAGCTCCAACTCCTGCACCATATTCCAGTACTGAAACTGAGGTGTACTCTTGACTCTTGAATCAACCCACATGTGGAAAGACATTGGCACTTCATATGGAGCAAGTGATGACAGGTAGGATGCATATGCTTCTTTCTTCAGTATATGTAGCAACAGATGTAACTTGATGCAAATAGCGTGACCTGGTCACGTGTGAGCCTTTTAGAATAGCTTCTGCACGCCCTGAAGTGGTAGCACCAGCCTGGACTACAATACTGCTCCATCCACTTCCATCAAGAAGATCTCCCAACAGCTTCATTACATTGATTTCAATGTGCAGTCCCCCCATCATGATAACAATTTTGCTCTCACCAAACCTCTCTGGAAATGCCCACTGGATTATTTTTGCAATAGCAAACAATGGTTGGTCCACTGTGATTACAGGGACCTGGCCTGGGTTGAGATTTGCAGTGGCCTTTGTTACCAGTTCCATAGAATGTGAAATCATAGCTGCAGTGTGGGCCTGCTCTGTGAATAGTGGGAGTAGAGCTATAGCGGAAGGTGGTCTTATTTGTTCTGTTGTTAGCCTACTTGCGTGGTAGGCTGCCCATGAAACATGGTCATCTGGATCAAGTTTGTCCTTTTCCAATTTCTCACCAACTGTTTCAAGCCAGAGGTCTTCTTGTTCTTTTGCCATATTGGCAATATTTGTGAGCTTCGGTTTCACCTCTCCTTGTCGTGGAACCATTGGCTCTGAACTGGGCATTTACAGTGGAGGAATCTCTGAGTAATCATCTGGCAATGGTAGCAATTTACCTTGGTTTGGTTCAATACAGATTTTGGTTCTTTCAGTTCCAGGATTAGATACAGTAGGAAACTGAATTATGGAAACAGCTGTTCCATGATATGAATCCTTTGATGTTCTTGAGGAAGTGTTATGGTCGATGTTGTCCACTGCCCCAACAGTGAATATGCCCTTTCTTAGAGTTGTAGGACGACACAATCCATCTTGTTCAAACTGCTTGATGACACCATTGGCAAGAGCTGTTGAGAGCTCTTGATGCGTTCATATGATATACAGAGTCCATGACTAAACAAAGTATCAACAAGACTTCTTTGTCGAGTTTTTGCATGGATGAGTAGGGCTGCATAGATCGAAAATGGTGTCTCTCTGCACTTCTGATGTCTTGTAGATGAAGCTTCTCTTGAGGTCTTCTTCGTATTAAAATCAGTAGCTGTGACAGACAAAGGGCTATTTTGGTCATAGCATCATCATCACATTGTTGATCTTTGATACAAGGTCCTTGTAATATCATCTTTACAAGGACAAGAAGACTTCTTGGGACCACATTCTTTTCACATCCTGGCCCAAAGTAACCATCAAATGAGTATTCATGGGAAAGTATATCTCTGCGAACTATTTTAGCTGCATGCATCAAATCGAATACTTCCTCATCAGCATATGTACAAGCAATGCGGATAGCCTTTCCAATATCTCTGTCAAACATCAATATTATATCTCTTCCCTCACTATGGGCCCTGAGGTCTGGAATAAGAGCTAACAACTTTTCTTTAAGTCTAGTCGTATGCACCTTTTGGGTATATGTTGGATCTATTTTAGCCATTCTTGCATCATACATTTTCCCTAGGTCTGCAAGTTTAAATACTGGAAGTGATTCACCTCTCTGTTCTTCTAAGTGTGAAACCAATTCACTTAGAACTAGCCCAGTGTTGAAAGCATCTTTTTGTTCCACTGTCATCAATAATTCTTCTTTTCCCTAACTTTGTTGTACAAATCTGTCATGCATTTGTGGTGATAACAGCATCACGAGCTGGCAAATCTCCAGCAGAAAGTTTGCCGAAAAGTTTTCTGTCTTGTAGTATATGAGAATACTCTCGGACTCTGCGATCAACATTTAGTGACATTGCTTTGATCAAAGGTGCTTCACTCTCATCTTTCTCACAGAAGAAGCATAACTCTGCTTTTGGCATGCTGTCACTGCTTAATCTAAGCTTCTTTTTTGCTGGGCTTGGTTGACAGCCAACCTCCTGCTTTGCTTTCTTTTCTTTAGCCCTCTGTAGCTTCTGGTTGTTGAAAAGGCCTTCACATGACTTGTGAAACTTGGCATCATTTTCTTGTAGCGTTGCTTCAATTCCTTTGCCATTGTCCAGTCTTTTTAATTGTCGATGTCCAATGGAACACATCCAAGTTGTTCAAATTCATATATATTTTCTGCTAACCTTTTGTAACTACATTCACTGTCTCTTCGTTGTGTTTTACCACCTGGGGGTTTAAGTTTCTCATTTGGTTTCATAACCTGGCATAAAATACATAATGTCCAATCTGTTGAGGGTTTAGCAGTTTTCTGCATGGCAGCTCCTTCCACTGGATCTACTTGCATGCACATTTCAGACATTTTCTATGGTTAAACTGTTAGCAACTACAACTACCACCACCACTAGTCTATATACATGTATGTACAACATTCAGGGCGATTGCTTCATGAAGGGTTTGGCTATATAATTGTATTTGATATTTATGCACCTGAAATAAAATGAAACAGGAATTAGATGTTTAAACAGATTGAAAGACATATACAAAAACAGATAGACAGACAGACAGCCAGTCAGAAGGACATATGGATATACAGACAGGATATAAGACAGAGAGATGGATGACACACCTGAAAACATAAAGCACCACCCTTCTATATGGTTTACTCAGGAAATCATGCAAACCATGAAGTATCTATCATCAATGTATGCACAAAAGTTTAATTTGGAGGCAGCCATATTGAATTTTCAAAATGGCTGCCACATATATTTAATTTTTGAGTTACCTGGAAGACAGGTCACACATTAGAACACAGGTTTGGACACCAAGTCATATTTCCGTCTCTCCTACCAACGAATTTATACATAAAGGTAACTTCAGGGCAGCCATCTTGGATTTCCAAGATGAATGCCACCACATGTTGGACTTCTGGTAGCAGCACGTGATAGGACACATTGATCAATATAGGTAAAGCTACTAAAATCTTGTTTTCTACCTGACTTACAACAGAAGTTATAGGCATAGGTCTATTTTAGGCGGCCATTTTGAAAAATGTCACTTTTTGGGGTCATGGAGTGCTCAGATCACTTGTCTCCTCATCTTATTAGAAAGAGTATCAAAAAGTCTTCTAGGAGCCAAATTTTGATAATCTGTTCAAAAAGTGCATGATTTTTTCCTAATCTACTAGACTATTATATACATAATAACTGTGACTACCTGACGGAAAAATCTTATCTATGTTCATTAATGAATGCTTTTGAAGCTAATTAACTTTACTGGAAAAATAATAAGACATTCTTTAAAACCTTCTTCCAGTACAGTAAATTATTTAAAGAGAAGAAGCATCATGCTCAATATTTCAATACTAATGTCAACTGCATTTTCGTAAATGATAATAACTTATCTAATAATGTGGCGAAAGTCTTTCGACCTTTGGTGAAAAATTAATAATGCATTGAAGAATTATATTATTATTACTAAAGAATTTTCAACCGTCATGCTGAAGCGAATACTCATCCAAATGTCGTCCTCTGTGTCATATTGGTATAACTCCTTTCTGAGCCTCCCTTTTCCACGCGAGTCTGAATCTGGTTCTCACATTGTTCTTTGTGAAAGTATTTTTGAGATTTTCTGGAATTTTCCTGTTCGGTCAACGTCCATTCAATTTGACAATCTTTTCTCTCTTTTTATTTTGACCTGTTTACTCTCTCTTTTCTATAGAAAATAAAATTTTTTTTAACCCTTAACACCAAAAAATTATCGTTAACATTTTCCCAATTATGTAAACAGTCAACATTCACTTGCATAGTATATCTCGTATTTTGTTCTTTTTTTCCCCTTTTCCTAACTTTATTTTTCTCTTTACAGTCACTACCTTATTCAATTACCTTGAGCCCAAGTTCCACCACTTTTTGCTATCTGCCATCACCCTTTTTCCCATTCCTTTAAAGCCTCGTTTTCACTCAAACGTTTCCCATCCGGTCCTCTCCTCTCTCTTTTTCTCTCTTTTTTTTTAACACTGCACTTTCTCCTCGGAATCTTTCTTTTCCTCCGGGTCTATTCTTTCCATGCAATCCCATCCCATCCCATCCCATCCCATCCCATCCCACCCAGAGATCAAAATCCAATGATGACTTAATCCTGAGGTCATGAGTGGCGGATATATTTCCCCTCAGATCCCCTGATGAGGCTATAATTAACAGTAAAAGGGACTCCAAGGGAGTGTTTAGGTTGTTGGAGGGGCCCCACAACGACGGAGTTTGCTGGTTTTATCATAATTCCGTCAAGGGGTTTGTTTATTTATCTCGGTTCCCAAGACGAAGTGTGCTCGGCTATACACGCGAGGGGATGAGGAACAGGAATTGGAATATGAGATTGAGGCCAAAGGCCAGTGCTGAGACCTATGAGGTAAGAGAGGGTGGAAAGTAAAACAGAATGAAGGGAATGTGGACGGAAGTACAGTACAAGGAATGAAAGGGGTTCTAGTTAGATGCCGAAGAATAATAAAACAGAATATTGAATTTTGGCCAAAGGTCATGGCATGACTACGCATACTCATACACACGTCCACAAATGTTTTACATACATGTTTTTGTATATATACATATACATATGCCTAAAAATCACAGTACATGCACGTGACTTCATTAAATAAACGAATACCACAGGAAAATGATAGTCAGAAATCCAAGCGCTTTCGTCTTTACTAAGATATTGACAATGTCTTAGTAAAGAAGAAAGCGCTTGGATTTCTGACTATCATTTTCCTGTGGTATTCGCTTATACATATATATATATGCACATTTATACATATATATATATATATAATATATATATATATAAACAATTATAATATATATATAGATATATATATCTATAATATAACACTAATATATATACATATATTATATATCGCCCTAAAACGCCACGTGAGCGAGGGGCTTTTGTGAAATTCCGCATATTATAGTAACATTTCATTTCCCCGTCAAGAGAACTGCTGTTGGTTTGGTTGGTTGTTTGTTTTATGGTGTTTTTTACATTGCATGGAACCAGTGGTTATTCAGCAATGGGACCAATGGGTTTACGTGACTTCCGAACCACGTCGAGAGTGAACTTCTATCACCAGAAATACACATCTCCAACTCCTCAGTGGATTGCCCGAGAATCGAACTCGCGGCCACCGAAGTGGCAGGTCAAGACCATACCGATTACGCCACTGCAGCGTCAGATCTGCTGTTAAACCATCAAAGTGCTCTCCTCTACTTATGTTATCAGTCAATTAGCTTCTCTCATGAAACTCCACATTCTCAACAAAGTCCCTCATGCTACACACACCTTCACCATCTCACACTCAACATACTGCAACCACTCACTATTATGTAAGTTTGTAACTCCTAGAGAGTATCCCTCCTACTTTTAAATAATTTACTAACTCGCCATACTCTTTTCCCACTTAGCTTAAGCCTACAAAGTTGTTCTCTTGCTACTTCCGTGTTCTGTCCTACTACCGGACCCTAAATCGTATGGAGTACAGTCACTCATATAAGTTCATGGATGTCCGGGTATTTGAGAGATTTCCGTTTCACCCCTTTCTGGACGACAGGTGTCTCGAGTGGCGAAACTAGCCAAAAGTTCAACCACCTAACTCTAAATGTATAAATTTTCGGTCTGCCTGTCTTAGTCATTATAGAAAACCGTTGTCCAGAGAGGGGTTGGATGAATTTAAGCTTTAGGCCCGGAGACGTCCATGAACTTATATGAGTGACTATACCTTCCAAAAAATATTTGATGTTTTACCATACAACTACCATATTACAGGACACTGCTGAGCTCTCTTAATGGAACATTTTCCTCACCCTATATCCCATTATCCCAGCCTGCTGTTGGTTTGGTTGGTTGTTTGTTTGTATGGTGTTTTTACGTTGCATGGAACCAATGGTTATTCAGCAACGGGACCAACGGCTTTACGTGACTTCCGAACCACGTCGAGAGTGAACTTCTATTACCAGAAATACACATCTCTCACTCCTCACTGGAATGGCCGAGAATCGAACCCGCGACCACCGAGGTGGGACGCTAATACCATAGCAACCACGCTGCTGAGGCCCTTCATTATCCCAACGGTTACAACTTGCAATTCGTAATCACTTAACTTTTGGCTTCTCCTCCTCAATCTTTAATTTTATCCCAGACTGTTATATTCATATGGATTCTGAAATGTATACCAATACTCAAACAACCTAAGTTTGTTATATTTCCCCTACACTTCAAACTTCCGTAATTTTTTTATACTAATAATCAAGGTGAAAGTGTGAGGAATATTCAGTGTTTTTTTAAAAAATAACGTCATCACTGACATAATTAATAGCATGGCAGTTATCTGTTCTTCCAAGGATTTTCAGGGTATTCGAAAATCTTTTTTAAAAGTTCAAATGTATGCAAACAATTACGAATGTATTTACCTTCAATGGAAAACAAAGATTTACAAAAGACTAACACCGATCAGGTGTATGCAACCAATCACTATTCTATACTGTTCTACTTTAATATCCATATGAAGCCATCACTAGCATTTAAGCAGCATTATCTGTAGAATAAGTGGTCAAGTTGCAATTATAGAATAAGCATTTCCTAGAAACCTGGACAAGTACTTTACTTTCCATAACTCCTTGAAAATAGTTGTAATATTTACCACCCTTGAGGCAAACTTAATATCTAGTAGTAATGTAATTTTCAGGATATGAAGATTACGATTAATACCAAAGTAAACTGACCCTTAAGTTTCATCAGCTCCTTCATACAGTCCTAAACTACTTTGAAAGTACCGTTGCCTGAAAAACAACTTACCGCCTGGTCCCAACGCATTTTAAAAAAAACCCTCTTGCACGGCATAATACAGAAATACAGAATTACCGAGCGTATTAAAGGACACTTAATTTAAAGTTGTAGAGAAATACTTCCTTTCAACACTTACGAAGCATCCTATAACGTTAATTTAAGTTTTCTAGGTACCTTTTGCTTTTAGCAATTATCTTCCATTCCAAACATACTCTGCAAAAAACTTCATTTAGCAAAAACTATTCTGACCTTTTATTTCTTTGGAATAATTCCCTCTGGCTAAAGAATTTGAACTTTTCCCACTAGGTAAAACATAGGATTTAAGTTTATTTGAAAACAAATTCTATTACCTATCAAACCAAAAGCAGCCAATCTATATAGCTGCATGAAACTTCCTTAAAAGTTTCATACCGAAACTTACATCATAATGTTATAGAGCGGCAGCCCGGACCGTTGAGATACAACGAACGAGATACCGACTGTAACCCCTACCGGTATTTAGGAGTAGACTTGTAAACTGTGAAACTGACCGTCTGCCGAAAATATATGGGTGGCTTACTTAACAAGCACACTAATTGCTCGTTAGATTTTGGGTCTAGATCCAATATATGAGATACCAGATGAAACTAATATATAATATATCTGCAGACTCTACTGTTTATAGATTGACCAGTGACAGACATTTTGGAGGGTGGGTTCCCCCTGACAGACGCACTGAAAAGGGGGGGTTAATTGGATCTAGATCCAACTTAGGAGATACCGAGTAAAATTTACACTACAATAGCACTGCACATCCTAGAATACTGTGGTGGTAATGACAGACGTTTTAGTGGGTGGTTACCCCCTGACAGACGCTCCACAACGAGTGGGGAGGGGGAGACAGAATCTGCATCCAACATTGGAGATACCAAGTAAAATTTGTACTACAATTGCACTGCACATCCTAGAATGCTGTGATGGTAATGCCAGACATTTTAGTGGGGAGTTACCCCCCTGAGAGGACACCCAACGAGTGGGGGGAAGGGGGAAAAAGGGAGGGGAGACAGGATCTCCCTCCAACATCGGAGATACCAGGTAAAATTTGTACTACAATAGCACTGCACTTCCTTGAGTACTGCAGTGGTAATGACAGATATTCTAGTGGGTAGTTACCCCCTAACAGACACCCCACAACGAGTGGGGTGGGGGAGGGGGAGCCAGGAACTGCATCAACATTGGAGATACCAAGTAAAATTTGTAATACAATAGCACTGCACATCCTAGAGTACTATGGTGGTAATGACAGACATTTTGTGGGTGGTTACCCTCTGGCAGACACCCCACAACGAGTGGGGAGAGGGAGAGGGAGGGGGAGACAGGATTTGCATCCAACATTGGATATACCAAGTAAAATTTGTACTACAATAGCACTGCACATCCTTCACAGACATAACCTACGATTGGAAGGAGAGATGGGACACCTTGAAATATTTCAAAATCTATCATAGGCAATATTAATATTAGAAATATGGTATAAGTATTTGAAAATCGTGAGCCTGATAAAATGTTAAAGGCAAAAAATTCAAGAAATATTGTGATATTTCAGGATAAGAATTACTGCCGGAGTTATTTTTTAAAATTCCTATTGAAGTATGGAATATTTCACTTTTTTTTTTTCATTAATTCATCACATCTATATAATACTAAAAATATGCGAGACTTACTTTGTGTGAGTCTTGCTAATATATATATAGATATATATATATATATATATATATATATATATATATATATATATATATATATATAAATATATATACACATATATAATATTAGCACTATCCTTTGGTTTGGAGTTATTACTTCACACAAAGTATTTTATCTGAATGGGAGGGGGTCACAATTGGCAACAGCTAAAAGTATGTGTGCTGAGCCATTTTTGAATAATTAAACTAGTCATAAGGTGCCACTTTCAATTCCTCTAAAAAAAGAAATGTAAGATAAGTATTCTCGTTTTAATAGCGTGCTTTCTTGCCTATAGTTAGGACACTGCAGCCAGTCGAGGTTCGTAGCCCAACGTGGTCTTACCATAACTGAATTGTTCTTTAGTTGCTGTTGGTTCGTGTGGATGAAATGAAATTTTTATCGGATATGGGAGTTCGATTGATATTAAGACCAAACTCCCATCATAGAGAGCCCTTTTGACACCAGCACATTCACCAAGAGATGTTGTATCACAAAACAAATAATTACTGGAAACGGAAATGTGAATGAATTGTTCAGGATATCTAACTATAAAGATCAAAACATTTTCCCCCATTTTATTCCCCCTCCCGAAGTTGACGATCATACAACTTGGAGCTCCTGACTCCCAAATTAAGCTGGCCTATAATATCATGTCAATTATCTAATAGTCAGTCCACTTATTTTCGGCTGCTTCACTCAAATTGATCTGTACACTATCACCAAGTATCAGGTACTATATATATTCAGGGAAGAAAATCAAAACTCGAATAAAAATGATACGCAGTTTGATGTTTAAAGCCAGCTGAGTGCGTTTGTCTCTTAACTTCCCGCCGGCACGCACCACAGGCAGCCTATGTAATGTGTTTCAATGCATTTTATAGAAGCTGGCTTTGACGACCATTATCCGCTAATTTTTCTCCCATAGTAATATTTTTTTCTTTATTTGTTCATTATATCCAGTAGACAGGCACTAACATCATATTATATCCTCACGTCTGTTCAATGTATTTACCATTGTTAATATGATTTATAATGCGTCTCCAACAGTCATAAAAATTGGACAACCGAATGTGCAAATATGTCAGCTGTGTGCAAGGCATAGGGCGTCAATCACTGGAGTAGCGATCTCCCTGCCGAGAGTGACTTCGGAAGGCCATATTGAAAGGTCTCGGTCCAGCTCTTAGTACTATATTTTTTCTTTTATTACTAATTACTTTTTTAATTATTATTATTAGTCTTATTATTATTATTATTATTATTATTATTTTATTATTATTATTATTATTATTCGACCCAATTTCACAGAGAAAAATTACCTTACGAAAACACACCCAAGCACTCCAACCATTATGGTCAGGCCTAAGAAACTGCTCTTGGATTTAAGCAGTGTCAAGCATAAATGGTTTGTGTAAATACAGGACTTTCTTTGCATATGGTAGCGAAGCACTAAATAAACAGTAATGTAGTACAATCACTAAACACCAAAACTCACAATGCACTTACTCAGTAGGCATCACACTTGCATACATTCACTATACACACACACACACTCATACACACACACAACACACACACACTTAACATACACTCACACATACTCTCAATAACACGAAACACTCTGAATACCCAACACTCACTAGGCACTCACTATACATTAAATGCTCACTAACACTTAAAAAACACTAAATTTACTAAATACTCATTATACCCCAAACACCCGGTAAACATTCACTAAACACTCACTTAATCCTAAACATTAATTAAACACTAAACATTCACTAAACCCTAAGCACTCATTAATTACTAAATGTTTACCAAACCCTAAATACTTATTAAATACTAACAGGGAATGAACATCCACTCATTAAAAACATAATGAACACTTGCATACTAAACATTTGCTAGACACTAACATTCACAAGACATTCACTAAACGCTCACTTAAAATTCGCAAAACTTTCACTAAAACCCTAAACACTCACTGAATACTTACACACTAATATTCACTAAACACTACCATTCACAAGACATTCACTAAACGTTCACTTAACATTCACAAAAATTTAATAAAACCCTAAAGACAAAACATTCACTGAATACTTACACAATAAACATTCAATAACATTCACAAAACATTCACTAAACCCTAAAGGCTCAGTAAACATTCACTGAATGCTGACACATTAAACAGTCACTAAACCCTTAACATTCATCATAAAAATTCACTAAACGCTTACTCACTAAACCCTAACAATTCGCTAAACACTGACTCTTAAACATTAACGATAGAAAAAATCGACAATCGCACTAATTTTAATTTCTCTTGTTTTCTTTACATTAATGCTAGGTGATTATTTTTTTTTGGTCTAGTTTGCTCTTGTATTTATTCATAATCTTCTTGAAAGAATGGAAATGTTCGAAATAACTTGGTGTGTAGAGAGATTATTTAAAAAACAGAGATCCTCTGTGCCCTTCCTCAGCCAAGTGTATTATATCTGACGAATTTTACACCAGCCGAAAAAAAATCGACTATAGTAACAATACTATTCATTCATAAAACTGATAATACAAAAATGTATCCATGATTTCATTAGCATGAAAGTCAGTTGAAACCAAAGGAAGGTAGTCCTGCTTCGATAAAACAAACCGAGTAGGCTGTAGCACAATTATTATGATCTGTACCCTGACTATAGCGTATATATTACATATGTATTACTATCTATTTAATGGGTGCGTATTACTCTATTTATCAAATGTTATGTACATAGACATTTTACAGCAATAACTCTAGTAATGATAAGAACTTATATGCTACTTTATAGTGCCAGTCTTCCAACCACCGCCACATTAATTTTCATCTCGTAAACAAAGCTAAAGCAAGTAGGGGAGACCGGGGCTAGTTGGCACACTTTTTACAGTTTTGGTTATGGCGAATATAAAACAAAACTTTTTGCAAAATTCTTACCACCATTGAAAAATATTAACATTCGTCTTTATCATAGAGCAAAATAATTGTTGTTTGCTTTCAACATAAGATAACAATAAGCTTTAGAAAAAAATAACTTTTCGTGCCAACTTTTGCCCCACGGGGTAAGTTGGTACACATTATGGGGTAAGTTGGCACATTGATGATTAAAATAAAATTACTACATTGCATTTAAATCAAATAGCAAAAATACTCCTGAATTTCCAAAATACAAAATATAAGGCATTAGTATTACTTCAGATCATCATCTAGTTGTAATTGTGGCAGGTGTGAGATAAATCCTCGTCATAGTCTTCATGCTCCCACATGTTACATGCCCTGCACTGGACCTACATTTCTCCTGGCTTACTAAACACAGGCTCTCTTCAGCTGAGCTTTCTTCTGGATCAACAGGAGCAGTTCTTAAACTCTGTATCACGC
>NC_087202.1:114363620-114376120 GCF_015104395.2 Macrobrachium nipponense
GGTTTTCAAGGTTGATATTAGTGCTAATGAAACTTACATGGTATGGATAAGTACTTAAAAGTTAACATTATGATGTAAGTTTCGGTATGAAACTTTTAAGGAAGTTTTATGCAGCTATATAGATTGGCTGCTTCTGGTTTGATAGGTAATAGAATTTGTTTTCAAATAAACTTAAACCCTATGTTTTACCTAGTGGGGAAAGTTCAAATTCTTTAGCCAGAGGGAATTATTCCAAAGAAATAAAAGGTCAGAATAGTTTTTGCTAAATTAAGTTTTTTGCAGAGTATGTTTGGAATGGAAGATAATTGCTAAAAGCAAAAAGTACCTAGAAAACTTAAATTAACTTATTAGAGTATGTTATAGGATGCTTCATAAGCGTTGAAAGGAAGTATTTCTCTACAACGTTAAATTAAGTGTCCTTTAATACTCTCGGTAATTCTGTATTTCTGTATTATGCCGTGCAAGAGGGGTTTTCTTAAAATGCCTTGGGACCAGGTGGTTAAGTAGTTTTTTCAGGCAACGGTACTTTTCAAAGTAGTTTAGGACCTGTATGAAAGGAGGGCGATGAAACTTAAGGGTCAGTTTCTTTGGTATTAATCGTAATCTTCATATCCTGAAAATTACATTACTATTAGATATTATGTTTGCCTCAAGGGTGGTAAATATTACAACTATTTTCAAGGAGTTATGGAAAGTAAAGTACTTGTCCAGGTTTCTAGGAAATGCTTATTCTATAATTGCAACTTGACCACTTATTCTACAGATAATGCTGCTTAAATGCTAGTGATGGCTTCATATGGATATTAAAGTAGAACAGTATAGAATAGTGATTGGTTGCATACACCTGATCGGTGTTAGTCTTTTGTAAATCTTTGTTTTCCATTAAAGGTAAATACATTCGTAATTATTTGCATGCATTTGAACTTTTAAAAAAGGTTTTCGAATACCCTGAAAATCCTTTGAAGAATAGATAATTGCCATATTATTAATCAAGTCGGTGATGACGTTATTTTTTGAAAAACACTGAATATTCCTCACACTTTCACCTTGATTATTAGTATAAAAAAATTACGGAAGTTTGAAGTGTAGGGGAAATATATTAAGTTTAGGTTGTTTGAGTATTGGTATACCTTTCAGAATCCATATATACATAACAGCCTGGGATAAAATTAAAGATAATTAGATTGAGGAGAATAAGCCAAAAGTTAAGTGATTACAAATTTTATGTTGTAACCGCCGGGACAATGAAGTGCCTCAGCGGCGTGGTTGGTATGGTATTAGCGTCCCGGTGGTCGCGGGTTCGATTCTCGGCCATTCCAGTGAGGAGTGAGAGATGTGCATTCTGGTAATAGAAGTTCACTCTCGACATGGTTCAGAAGTCACGTAAAGTCGTTGGTCCCGTTGCTGAATAACCACTGGTTCCATGCAACGTAAAAACACCATACAAACAACCAACCAAACCAACAGCAAGCTGGGATAATAGGATATGGGGTGAGGAAAATGTTCCATTGAGAGAGCTCAGCAGTGTCCTGTAATATGGTAGTTGTATGGTAAGACATCAAATATTTTTTGGAAGGTATAGTCACTCATATAAGTTCATGGACGTCTCCGGGCCTAAAGCTTAAATTCATCCAACCCCCTCCTGGACAACGGTTTTGTATAATGACGTAAGACAGGCAGACCGAAAATTTATACATTTAGAGTTAGGTAGTTGAACTTTTGGCTAGTTTCGCCACTCAAGACACCTGTCGTCCAGAAAAGGGTGAAACTGAAATCTCTCAAATACCCGGACATCCATGAACTTATATGAGTGACTGTACTCCATACGATTTAGGGTCCGGTAGTAGGACGGATAACGGAATTAGCAGAGAGAACAACTTTGTAGGCTTAAAGCTGAGTGGGAAAGAGTATGGCGAATTAGTTAAGTATTTAAAAGTAGGAGAGATACTCTCTCTAGGAGTTACAACTTACATAATAGTGAGTGGTTGCAGTATGTTGAGTGTGAGATGGTGAAGGTGTTTGTAGCATGAGGGACTTTGTTGAGAATGTGGAGTTTCATGAGAGAAGCTAATTGACTGATAACATACGCAGAGGAGAGCAACTTGATGGTTTAACAGCAGATCTGACGCCGCAGTGGCGTAATCGGTATGGTCTTGACCTGCTACTTCGGTGGCCGCGAGTTCGATTCTCGGGCAATCCACTGAGGAGTTGGAGATGTGTATTTCTGGTGATAGAAGTTCACTCTCGACGTGGTTCGCCGTGGTTTGGAAGTCACGTAAACCCATTGGTCCCGTTGCTGAATAACCACTGGTTCCATGCAACGTAAAAACACAATACAAACAAACAACCAACCAAACCAACAGCAGTTCTCTGACGGGGAAGTGAAATGTCACTATATATGCGGAATTTCACAAAAGCCCCTTGCTCACGTGGTGTTTTAGGCGATATATAATATATGTATATATATAGTATATATATATATATATATATATATATATATATATATATATATATATATATATATATATATATATATATGACTGGTAAAAGTGTTCTGTAACAACAGAATTCCATCTAATAAAAGGAGCCCATAAAAACACCAAATGTAGAGAGCCAAAAGTACTATATTTCAGAGACTGCTGTCTCTCTCTTCAGGTATATGAATGAGAAAAGTTTACAGAAAAGGTGGTATTTATACCAAGAGATTCGTCCACAAGTAAGCCAATTTAGGTCACCCCGCTGATAATCTTCCTTTAATCTTCTTAAGCGTTGGTTGAATGAACACTGCGTCGACGATGTCCGAGGTCCAATTCCCTTTTGAGATGTTCATTACCTGCTTCTCTTTTATTAAGGCCGATTCCATCATTTGACTCTTGTACCGGCAGTTGCTGCTATAAATTACACGTGACATATTCCAGTTTATTCTATGGTTATGTTCATTTATATGATTGAAAATAGCCGAGTTCTGTTGTCCATACCTAACTGACCGTTTGTGTTGTATTAATCTCTGGGGAAGTGATTTACCTGTAAATCCGATGTAAGATTGGTCACAGTCCTGGCATGGGATCTCATATACCCCAGAGTCTTTGGGCGATGTCTTTTGTTGGACGTTAATCAGGGATTTGGCTAAGGTATTTGGGTAGGTAAATGCAAAGGGTTGGATTTCCCAAGGGTGTGAGTTACTCTCTTAATCGTCTCCAGGTGGGGAATTTTTATTTTATTGTTGGGTGTGTCTCTGGTCTTGTCTTTAGGGGGTCGGTAGAAAATTACGTTTGCTTTTTGAATTGCTTTCTCAATTATATGGTCAGGATACTTTAAAAGATGAAAGTTGCTTGCGAATTAGTTCAAATTCTTTTTCAGGAAATCTGGGGAACAATTCGTAAGGCTCTTAAGAATAGGTTGCTAGCTAGACTTATCTTGATAGTATTGTCATGATAGCTAAAGTAGTGAATATATGAAAGTGAGAACGTTGGCTTTCTGTATATGGTAAATTTGTATTCTGTCGTGTCTCTGATTATTAAAACATCAAGAAAAGGAATTTTGTTGTCTGTTTCCCATTCAACTTTAAATTTGATGCTGGGCACTAATGCGTTTAATTTTGAGAGGAATTCATTAAAATTACCCCACTTATTATCCCAAAAATGTTAGTATGTCATCCACGTATCTCATCCACAGCATGTTTTTGGGTTTTATTGCATTTATTACTGTAGTTTCAAAGTATTCCATGTACAGATTGGCTAAAATAGGACTTAAAGGACTACCCATTACTACCCCACCCGAATTTTTGCTTGTAGAATGATTCCCCGAATGAAAATACGTTATTAGATGCACATAATTCAACTAACTTTATTATTTTGTCAAGTGCCAAAGGGAAATGATCTGAATAGGGGGATAATTTTTCCCTTAAAAACTGAAGAACGTCCAATGTACTGGTACTTTTGTGAATAGGGAGTCTACGTCAAGGCTTAAAAGTTTTATGTTGTGAAGTGGTATATGTGCTTCTCTGAATTGTGACAAAAGTCTTCCGAGTGTTTTGATGTGACTGGGAGAAAAAGTGCCTAAAAAAGGAGAAAGGAGGCCAGCTAACCATTTAGAAATTTTGTAATTGAAAGCTCCGGCGCATGAAACGATGGGTCTGAATGGAAGATTGTCTTTGTGAGTTTTGGGAAGACCATAAAAGTAGGGTAATTTAGGATTAATTACTTTAAATTTCTCTAATAGTTTCAATATTCTTTTTGTCTTTGCCAATTAATCTTACTTTCCGAAAAAATTCTGTGGGAACGTCTGGAGGGGATTTTTCGTCAGTTTTTCGTAAGTATTTGTGTCGCTAAGGAGCTGGTTGATTTTTGTCGAGGTAGAAGTCTTTGTCCATTATTACAATTTTGCCGTCTTTGTCGGATCTACTTATTATACATCTAACTTTTTTAGCGAGTGGATGGCTATCATGAATCTGCGGGGAACAGGATATTTCTTATGAAGGTCAGTTTAAAGCATTTAGTAACACTCCTTTTAAACATATCTCTTCACGGCTGTAGTTTTTGTCAGATATGAATTTATCAAAAGCCACTATGAAGTCTAGGTTGTTTTTTGCGGTCTGGCATTAGGGCAAAGGATAAGCCTAAATTTAAAACTAAATGTGATTTACAGTAAGGGGGGTGTTGGATAAGTTTAAAACTTTGTCTTGTTGTTCAAGATTATTCCATGCGCTATTATCTATTAGGTTATTTAAACTTGCGTAAAGTCTGTTGGAATGAGTCACGCTATTATAGGCAGCAATTTACCTCGGAAACAGAAATGAAAATCAGATTACCTGTATACGTGGTCCGTAGTGAGGAGGCGAAGATTAGATTGAGTTCCATATATCACTCTGCGTAGCACGAAGATCGTTTCTCGTATTGGTGATTCTTTCTTCCAGGAAAATCTTGTGTGATAGAGGGAAGGGGTTTGATTGCACATATACCACTTCACAACATAAAACTTTTAAGCCTTGACGTAGACTCCCTATTCACAAAAGTACCAGTACAGGACGTTCTTCAGTTTTTAAGGGAAAAAATTATCCCCTATTCAGATCATTTCCCTTTGGCACTTGACAAAATAATAAAGTTAGTTGAATTATGTGCATCTAATAACGTATTTTCATTCGGGGAATCATTCTACAAGCAAAAATTCGGTGTAGTATGGGTAGTCCTTTAAGTCCTATTTTAGCCAATCTGTACATGGAATACTTTGAAACTACAGTAATAAATGCAATAAAACCCAAAAACATGCTGTGGATGAGATACGTGGATGACATACTAACAGGTTTTGGGATATAAGTGGGGTAATTTTAATGAATTCCTCTCAAAATTAAACGCATTAGTGCCCAGCATCAAATTTAAAGTTGAATGGGAAACAGACAACAAAATTCCTTTTCTTGATGTTTTAATAATCAGAGACACGACAGAATACAAATTTACCATATACAGAAAGCCAACGTTCTCACTTTCATATATTCACTACTTTAGCTATCATGACAATACTATCAAGATAAGTCTAGCTAGGCAACCTATTCTTAAGAGCCTTACGAATTTGTTCCCCAGATTTCCTGGAAAAAGAATTTGAACTAATTCGCAAGCAACTTTCATCTTTAAAGTATCCTGACCATATAATTGAGAAAGCAATTCAAAAAGCAAACGTAATTTTCTACCGACCCCCTAAAGACAAGGACCAGAGACACACCCAACAATAAAATAAAAATTCCCCACCTGGAGACGATTAAGAGAGTAAACTCACTTACCCTTGGGAAATCAACCAACCCTTTTGCATTTACCTACCCACCCAAATACCTTAGCCAAATCCCTGATTAACGTCCAACAAAAGACATCGCCCAAAGACTCTGGGGTATATGAGATCCCATGCCAGGACTGTGACCAATCTTACATCGGATTTACAGGTAAATCACTTCCCCAGAGATTAATACAACACAAACGGTCAGTTAGGTATGGACAACAGAACTCGGCTATTTTCAATCATATAAATGAACATAACCATAGAATAAACTGGAATATGTCACGTGTAATTTATAGCAGCAACTGCCGGTACAAGAGTCAAATGATGGAATCGGCCTTAAATAAAATGAGGAACGCAGGTAATATGTAAACATCTCAAAAGGGAATTGGACCTCGGACATCGTCGACGCAGTGTTCATTCAACCAACGCTTAAGAAGATTAAAGGAAGATTATCAGCGGGGGTGACCTAAATTGGCTTACTTGTGGACGAATCTCTTGGTATAAATACCACCTTTTCTGTAAACTTTTCTCATTCATATACTGAAGATAGAGACAGCATTCTCTGAAATATGGTACTTTTCTCTCTACATTTTGGTGTTTTTTATGGGCTCCTTTTATTAGATGGAATTCTGTTGTTACAGAACACTTTTACCAGTCATTGTCAGCCCATTATGGAATTCAACCGCCTTTCCACGATTCTTCACTCACTTCCAGAAGTCAAGCCAGTTTTCCGCAAGTTTGAAAAAGAACTGAACAGACTACACCGGCTAAAAAACCAAAAACACTTTTTGGAAGAATGCCTCAAAGAACAAGTACTTCCAAAAATGTACGGATTCGGGAGATGGACTCTGCAATCAAACCCCTTCCCTCTATCACACAAGATTTCCTGGAAGAAAGAATCACCAATACGAGAAACGACATCTTCGTGCTACGCAGAGTGATATATGGAACTCAATCTAATCTTCGCCTCCTCACTACGGACCACGTATACAGGTATCTGATTTCATTCTGTTCGACATTGCTGCCTATAATAGCGTGACTCATTCCAACAGACTTTTACGCAAGTTAAATAACCTAATAGATAATAGCGCATGGAATAATCTTGAACAACAAGACAAAGTTTTAAAACTTATCCAACACCCCCCCTTACTGTAAATCAACATTTAGTTTAAATTTAGGCTTATCCTTTGCCCTAATGCCAGACCGCAAAAACAACCTAGACTTCATAGTGGCTTTTGATAAATTCATATCTGACAAAAACTACAGCCGTGAAGAGATATGTTTAAAAGGAGTGTTACTAAATGCTTTAAACTGACCTTCATAAGAAATATCCTGTTCCCGCGGCCGATTCATGATAGCCATCCACTCGCTAAAAAAGTTAGATGTTATAATAAGTAGATCCGACAAAGACGGCAAAACTTGTTAATAATGGACAAAGACTTCTACCTCGACAAAATCAACCAGCTCCTTAGCGACACAAATACTTACGAAAAACTGACGAAAAATCCCCTCCAGAACGTTCCCACAGAATTTTTTCGGAAAGTAAGATTAATTGCAAAGACAAAAAGAGTATTGAACTATTAGAGAAATTTAAAGTAATTAATCCGTAAATTACCCTACTTATGGTCTTCCCAAAACTCACAAAGACAATCTTCCATTCAGACCCATCGTTTCATGCGCCGGAGCTTTCAATTACAAAATTTCTAAATGGTTAGCTGGCCTCCTTTCTCCTTTTTTAGGCACTTTTTCTCCCAGTCACATCAAAAAACACTCGGAAGACTTTTGTCACAAATTCAGAGAAGCACATATACCACTTCACAACATAAAACTTTTAAGCCTTGACGTAGACTCCCTATTCACAAAAGTACCAGTACAGGACGTTCTTCAGTTTTTAAGGGAAAAATTATCCCCCTATTCAGATCATTTCCCTTTGGCACTTGACAAAATAATAAAGTTAGTTGAATTATGTGCATCTAATAACGTATTTTCATTCGGGGAATCATTCTACAAGCAAAAATTCGGGTGTAGTATGGGTAGTCCTTTAAGTCCTATTTAGCCAATCTGTACATGGAATACTTTGAAACTACAGTAATAAATGCAATAAAAACCCAAAAACATGCTGTGGATGAGATACGTGGATGACATACTACATTTTGGGATAATAAGTGGGGTAATTTTAATGAATTCTCTCAAAATTAAACGCATTAGTGCCCAGCATCAAATTTAAAGTTGAATGGGAAACAGACAACAAAATTCCTTTTCTTGATGTTTTAATAATCAGAGACACGACAGAATACAAATTTACCATATACAGAAAGCCAACGTTCTCACTTTCATATATTCACTACTTTAGCTATCATGACAATACTATCAAGATAAGTCTAGCTAGCAACCTATTCTTAAGAGCCTTACGAATTTGTTCCCCACCAGATTTCCTAGGAAAAAAGAATTTGAACTAATTCGCAAGCAACTTTCATCTTTAAAGTATCCTGACCATATAATTGGAAAGAAAGCAAATTCAAAAAGCAAACGTAATTTTCTACCGACCCCCTAAAGACAAGACAGAGACACACCCAACAATAAAATAAAAATTACCCCACCTGGAGACGATTAAGAGAGTAACTCACACCCTTGGGAAATCCAACCCTTTTGCATTACCTACCCAAATACCTTAGCCAAATCCCTGATTAACGTCCAACAAAAGACATCGCCCAAAGACTCTGGGGTATATGAGATCCCATGCCAGGACTGTGACCAATCTTACATCGGATTTACAGGTAAATCACTTCCCCAGAGATTAATACAACACAAACGGTCAGTTAGGTATGGACAACAGAAACTCGGCTATTTTCAATCATATAAAATGAACATAACCATAGAATAAACTGGAATATGTCACGTGTAATTTATAGCAGCAAACTGCCGGTACAAGAGTCAAATGATGGAATCGGCCTTAATAAAAGAGAAGCAGGTAATGAACATCTCAAAAGGGAATTGGACCTCGGACATCGTCGACGCAGTGTTCATTCAACCAACGCTTAAGAAGATTAAAGGAAGATTATCAGCGGGGGTGACCTAAATTGGCTTACTTGTGGACGAATCTCTTGGTATAAATACACCTTTTCTGTAAACTTTTCTCATTCATCCCTACCTTTTTGAAGAGAGAGAACAGCAGTTCTCTGAAATATAGTTACTTTTCTCTCTACATTTTGGGGGGGGGTGTTTTTATGGGCTCCTTTTATTAGATATATATATATATATATATTATAATTGTTTATATATATGTATAAATGTACATATATGTATATGTATAAGCGAATACCACAGGAAAATGATAGTCAAGATATCCAAGCGCTTTCGTCTTTACTAAGATATTGTCAGTGTCTTAGTAAAGACGAGAGCGCTTGGATTTCTGACTATCATTTTCCTGTGGTATTCGCTTATTTAATGGAGTCACGTGCATCTACTGGAATTTTTTAAGCATATGTATATGTAAATATACAAAAACATGTATGTAAAACATTTGTGGACGTGTGTATGAGTATGCGTAGGCATGTCTTGACCCTTGGCCAAAATTCAATATTCTGTTCTATTATTCTTCGGCATCTAACTAGAACCCCTTTCATCCCTTGTACACTTCCGTCCACATTCCCTCATTCTATTACTTTCCACCCTCCTCTTACCTCATAGGTCCTAGCACTTGGCCTTTGGCCTCAATCTCATATTCCAATTCTTGTTCCTCATCCCCTCGCGTGTATAGCCGAGCACACTTCGTCTTGGGAACCGAGATAAATAAACAAACCCCTTGACGGAATTATGATAAAACCAGCAAACTCCGTCGTTGTGGGGCCCCTCCAACAACCTAAACACTCCCTTGGAGTCCCTTTTACTGTTAATTATAGCCTCATCAGGGGATCTGAGGGGAAATATATCCGCCACTCATGACCTCAGGATTAAGTCATCATTGGATTTTGATCTCTGGGTGGGATGGGATGGGATGATGGGATTGCATGGAAAGAATAGACCCGGAGGAAAAGAAAGATTCCGAGGAGAAAGTGCAGTGTTAAAAAAAAAAAAGAGAGAGAAAGAGAGAGGAGGGCCGGATGGGAAACGTTTGAGTGAAAACGAGGCTTTAAAGGAATGGGAAAAAGGGTGATGGCAGATAGCAAAAAGTGGTGGAACTTGGGCTCAAGGTAATTGAATAAGGTAGTGACTGTAAAGAAAAAAATAAAGTTAGGAAAAGGGGAAAAAAAAGAACAAAATACGAGATATACTATGCAAGTGAATGTTGACTGTTTACATAATTGGGAAAATGTTAACGATAATTTTTTGGTGTTAAGGGTTAAAAAAAATTTTATTTTCTATAGAAAAGAGAGAGTAAACAGGTCAAAATAAAAAGAGAGAAAAGATTGTCAAATTGAATGGACGTTGACCGAACAGGAAAATTCCAGAAAATCTCAAAAATACTTTCACAAAGAACAATGTGAGAACCAGATTCAGACTCGCGTGGAAAAGGGAGGCTCAGAAAGGAGTTATACCAATATGACACAGAGGACGACATTTGGATGAGTATTCGCTTCAGCATGACGGTTGAAAATTCCTTAGTAATAATAATATAATTCTTCAATGCATTATTAATTTTTCACCAAAGGTCGAAAGACTTTCGCCACATTATTAGATAAGTTATTATCATTTACGAAAATGCAGTTGACATTAGTATTGAAATATTGAGCATGATGCTTCTTCTCTTTAAATAATTTACTGTACTGGAAGAAGGCTTTAAAGAATGTCTTATTATTTTTCCAGTAAAGTTAATTAGCTTCAAAAGCATTCATTAATGAACATAGATAAGATTTTTCCGTCAGGTAGTCACAGTTATTATGTATATAAAAAACACAAGAATTGTGGAACGAATATTTGTGGTTCGAGAAAACAGAAATGCTACCTACTCTCGAATTAAATTTAACAAGAATATTTCAGGAATAACTGGACAAAAAGAAAGATAGATAGATAGGCAGATAGATTTAGTCTTTGAAAATCCTTTGCTTTTGACCATTTAGCATTCCAGTATTCGTTCCAGTTCACAGGATGTAATGAGAGGGCAAAGCAAACGAGATTCACCTTCCGAATAACATGGATATTTATTGAGAAGACGCCCTGGCGTAAGGCACCCTGTCTCGCCACACATCGAATGCTCGGATATATCCTCTCTCTCTCTTCTCTCTCTCTCTCTCTCTCTCTCGTCTCTCTCCTCATCTCTCTTCTCTCAATCTCTCTCTCTCTCTCTCTCTCTCTCTCTCTCTCACACACACACACTCTCTTCCAATTAGTGAGAGCCAAAGGAACACAATAACCGAGAGCCAGATGTAGCTCCTTTCGCCCTAATTCACTTTTAAAAAAATCCTTTGCGAAAACGATGAGGAGAGCGTTGAGAGTTTGTCTTAACGATGGAGATGATCCTGCTGATGAAATCGTATGTCACATATATGTTGACGTAGTTCATCTTTACCGTTCTAAATAGCAAAATATGGAATTATCAGTTGGCGAACTGCCGTAAAATCTGGTTGGCGAGAGCAGAGCGCCTCGCCTTTTCGCCAGGTCGGGGGTACATTGTACAGAGATTCAGTATCGGCGGAAACTGGCTATATTTTCATACGTCTAAATTGGCTGAACAGAACCAACCAATGAATGTTAGATACGCCTGAGCTGCCGACTGTAGGTGGAAACATGTGGAGCTGGGAAAGCTGAAGGATTAGGGTTGAATCATTTTCTCACAATTAGCCACATATGATACGCAGGTAGCATGAGGGTTGGGGGAGGGTGGGGTGGGGGTGGGGTTTTACCTTCTTATAATTCCTTATTGGCAAATCCTAAACTCAATGTACACGTATGTCTTACATCCTAAGCCCCTTGTTAATGTAACCTATGTTATTTTCGAATACTGCACGCTTATTCTTGAAATTTCAACAATCACATTCAAAGTGATCTTAGATACTGTCTTCTTTTAAATAAAAAGAAGATTATTATGGGGGAAGTCGGTTAAGTCTTCAAAAAAGAAGGCAGATCAATAGATTAGGTTATCACCTTCTATTCTCCTAATGTATTCCTACCTGTGCTTCTGTTATTGGCAGCCACCGGATAGGTCTGTTCATTCTTTTGTAGCTTTGGAATTACCTCAATTTTTCATTTACTGCCGATTCCTAGGATGATCATATTCCAGATTACTTCATCTATATAATTTTCAAGTAATTTAATAAGTCGTCATTCCGACACACTTTCAATAAAAACATTGCATTTTAGTCAAAAGTGTCTGATTATTTTGTCTTATAGTGAATTTCATTAAATTCTAGGGGAAGCTTTGTAATCTAAATGTAAAACGAAACCCTAACCACAGGTAGTTTAGTAGTATCACAACACACATAGAATATGACTAAATTTCTTTTCAAATTTTTGGCCAAGCAGATTTTTATTTAATTCAGACTGAGAACGCGTTTGCGTCAAAGATAATTTTTTCCCTGCTTGTGTTTTTATTTTATATCTTACATTTGAAAAGCTTTTTTGGAAGCTACCAGAACAAAAATGAATATATTGCTTTGCTAAAACTACTTTGAAATGTATATAATAAAGAGCTCTTTTAAACTTCCATGTTGCGAAGCTCCTCATATTCTTAAATGTCTGCTGTTAATCAGAACTATATCCCTGCATATTCTTAGCTTATTTAAATTTAGGCA
>NC_087202.1:114386120-114391120 GCF_015104395.2 Macrobrachium nipponense
TGGCATCCTCACGTAGAATTGGGAATTCTCCAAAGTCATTGTGTGTCCGTATTTAAAAGGTCTACATGGTCATAAAATAACTAAAGTCTTGTTTTACCCCACAAATTCGTCACTAATTAATATATTCAATCTACTAATCAAATATTAGAAAAAGAAAAATTCCTCGCTAAACCAAAAAATCTTTACCTACTGAATTCTCACAAATAATCCCATATCTGACAAACACACTATCAAAAGAGAACTCATAAAGTCTAACAGTAAAAACCCCTTTATGGTTTATATAACTAGCCTCCATAAAATAATAATGACGAACACCCCTTCTATCCAACCCACATACCCTGACAAATTATATCTTCTATCTAATAGATGAATGCTATTTAGAGCTTAACCCTCATTGCAACATCTCTCGTAAGAAAAGAAAAAGAAGAGAAAAAAATAAATAAATAAAAATAAGATAATACAACAATAGTAAGTGAACTTTCCCCTCCCCATTACACAGCGCACATAAGAGAAAAGAAAAAGAAAACCATCAGTTGTTTAATCATCTCGGACGACGTTAAGAAAGAAAAAAAACATATATAATTCAACATCTTTTCCCAAAAAGGAATGTGTACCGTTACAGAATCTGCTAGCGCAGCAACCCTATCGAAGAAGAAAAAAAAAAATCCCCTTATATGACACGTTCTCGTGAAAGTCATAATCGGCATCTCCGAAAAACCGTGCAAATCCCCGAGTCATCAATTCCAAAGGGAAGGTTCGCAACCGGGACTCCTTACAGCAACTTCAGCAAAAAAAGAAACCCCACTATGAACACGTCAGGTGCTGACATTGCAGCATAATCAGACTCGCGACGCTAGAAAACTCATGATTCTCAAAAAAAAATGTTTAGTACTGATCTTCGTAAGCACACCCCCAGAACCATACTCATTATACATAAAACCATCATCTTAATAATAACACCACTCAGGTGACATAAATAATTCCTCTATTTAATTACTGACCCCACGCTAAAAAAAACCATCTCGTTTCTCAGCTAAAGCAAACATTTGCCGAAAAATATTAACCCCGAAATCTTACGCCAAAACGCCGCAGACTTACATACAATAAGAGAGAAAAACATTCGAAGGAAACAAAGGAGAAGGAAAAAAAAAAAATTTCAAAGCCATTCTGTCATCAAATTACAAAAACAGATAACAAGAAAAAAAAGGAAAAATGAATGCAATTGCGCGATCATATATTAATTGCCACGACCAATTCTTTTCAATTTCGAGATATGTGTTAGCTTCGACTGACCTGTTCGTTCATTTAAAAACTACAAACCTATTTCCAATTTTCTCTTCAATGACTTTAAAAGGACCTTCAAACTTCGGGCCTAGTATTTTGTAATTTAACTCATTTCTCACGTTAAGTTTTAAAAATACCTCCTTATCACCGACATTGATCTTGGGATCAGATGATTTACTAATACTCTTTTGAACCATATCTCTGGTTGTGGACTCGAGATTACGGCTAAGACATGCGTGTCTCTCTCTCGCTGTGGATATCAGCGCTTCAACTGTATCCTCCCCCTGGTGAGGCGTAGTTAACAAATCAAATGTGCCTCGCGCTGGATAACCAAACAAAGCTTCAAAAGGGGACATTTTAATTGAATCGCTAACCATGGTGTTAATGCTTATGTCTAACAACGTTAATATACTGTCCCAATTTCTATCATTACCACCTACCGTTTTTCTGAGCGCTTCGAGCACTTTCCTGTTCGCTCGTTTCGCAGACCCATTAGCCTCGGGTCTGTATGGAATAATTGTTACTTTCTGTATTCCCATGAATTCAGCTAAACACTCCAAGGTTTTGTTCACAAATCCCTCCCATTGTCGGTTAATAGAACTTCGGGTGAACCGTATCTGCAAACGATACATTGAAGAATGCTATTGCTACTTCTTCGCTGTTTTATGCTTAAGTGGGAAAATTTCTACTATCCTTGTAAGTTCATCTATTATCACTAGCAAGTACTTGTTCGCGTATCTAGACTCACAAAATTCCCTAAGACGTCCATATGTATTCTCTGAAAAGGTTTACTCGGTATAGGATACGATCCTAATTTGCATGACGTTGTCCTAGCAGGCTTACATGCGTTGCACACCGCACAATTCCTTACGAAATTTTCCCACATCTTTTACCCATATTTTCCCAAATGTATTTAGCCGAACCTCATCATAAGTTTTTCTATTCCCAAGTGAGGACTACCGAACCTGCAATGAACTATATCTAAACCACTGGAATTAGGACTTTCGGGAATTACGATCTGTGTCGTTATCTCCTTTACTTTCACTGGGTTCTCAACTTATATTTAATTTTCCTAACCAACAGATTTCCTTCTAACTCCAAACCCGAAAAAGGCAAGCTATAACGTTTCTTGACTAATTCCCCTCTCAGAAATGCTTTCGCATCTGCTAAGACCTCGTCTTCATCTTGCTTTAGCTCTATGAGGGGTATATCCCATTGTATGGCTTCGTTAGTGACCTGCGCGACTTGACCTTTGGAAACCTTCCACGTCATGAAAACTCCTGCTCAAAGCGTCCGCGACAACATTAAATTTGCCCTCTATATATTTGAGCTTTGCATCAAAATCTCTGATAGTTAGAAACCATCGAGCTCTTTTGGGAGACAAAATCGGGTTTATTAAAAAGATCAAGTAACGGTTTGTGGTCTGTAAGGACTTCTACTTTATTCCCCATCAGTAACATTTGAAATGAACTAAGCTCGACACTATTGCAAAGGCTTCCTTATCTATGGTGGGCCATGGACTTCTCGTTACTGCCTTTTGTCCTGAACTTCCTGCTATAAAAAAGCTATAGGATGAAATTTCCCATCAAACTTTTGCATAAGGCATGCACCTATGCCTTCCTGGCTTGCATCAGTCACTAATGTAAAAGGTTCTTAAAATCTGGAAACTTCAAAACCGGGGGATTCATTAGCGCATCTTTAAGCTTTTGAAAACTCTCCGCCTGGATTCCTTCCATTGAAATTGAACGTCTTCCCGCAACACATCAGTTAGGGGAGCTGCTATGTTAGAAAACCTTTTACGAACCTCCTGAAGAAACCGGCGATACCCAGGAATGACTTAATCTCTTTCTTTGATCTGGGGATGCGAAAATTCGCTATTGCTTTGACTTTTATCGTCTCATTTACTCTAACCCCTTCCTTAGATATGACGTGACCTAGATATGTGATCTGCTTTTTCAAGAACGAACACTTGGCTAACTTGATTTTCAACCCTGCTAATCTAAGCCTCCTAAGTACTTCTGTAAGCACTTCCAGGTGTTGCGCGATCGTGTCCGTTGCGATAGGATGTCATCCATATACACAAAAAACATTTTTGCCCAATAACCCGTGCAAAACTGTGTTCACCAACCTGGTAAAAGTCATTGGACTGCCCGATAAACCGAAAGGCATTCGCGTAAATTCATAGTGTCCCTTGGGCACTGAAAAGGCGGTATATTCCTTGCTACTCTCGCTAGGAGGGACCTGTAAGAAACCTTGCGCCAAATCAATTGAGCTATAAATATTATGTCCCCCAATTTCGACAAAAAGATCTGGTATGCACGCAACTGGGTAGCGGTCAGGGATCGTTTTCTCATTTAAACGTCTAAAATCGACGCATACACGGACCGAAACCGTCTTTCTTAGGTACCGCTAACAAGGGAAAGTTGTAAGGAGACACACTGGGTCTAATGATTCCTTCGTTCTTCCCATCTATTAACTTCTTTCTCTACCTGTTCTCTGATTTTGAAAGGTATGCGATATGCAGGAATATAAATAGGTTTTGTGTTGTCTCTCCAAATTTACCTTATGCTCTAAGACATTAGTCAACCCCAATTTATCACCTTGCAAGGCTACCAGTAATCCCAAATTCCGCCAAGAGCCCGCTTATCGCTTCAACGTGTTCGCTATAATCCGCATTAGCCAAATGTTCACTAAATGTTTGTTTCCTTGATTGTATTTCTGCCTCCGAAAACTCAGGTTTCCCCTCTACGATAGCCACAGAACCAACCGCTATCGCATTTTGTTTCCAATCATGGAAGTCTACTATATATGTATTTTTCTGGTATCTCCTAACTGTATTCATTACAGTTTAATAGCTCCACCCACGTAACCCCATTCTTGGATACACTGTTCACCGATGCCGTGCTAACAACTCCCCTGAGCTTTTCACTGTTTTCAATAACACACACATCTGTGGTTTTCTCATTTCCTTCAATTTAACTTTTACCATAACCTTTGAACCTGGTAGTAACATAATGTCTTCAAATAAAAAAACCACCTCTATATTTGTGGTTAGTATCTCCCCTTGCCACCGCCCCATACAAATTACCACCCTCAGTATTATCCCCAGCATTGTTAGTATCAGAAACACATCCATATTAGTATCATCACCAGTATTGTTAGTATCATTGTTACCACTATGAACTCTGATAGAACTCCCGTAATCATCTCCCAGATCACCAACGTGTGTTTTAACATTACCTTTCCCATAACACTCGTATCACCGCAATTAATACCACCGAGCACCTCTCCTCTTTCAATAACCTCCATGTCCTCCATTCTATTCACGGTCCTCATATGGTATGAGGTAATTCATTTTCCCGATTGTTATCCCATATTCACCCGCCATGGATCGAAATCTTGTGTCTTCTACAAGCAGGATGACCCAACAAGATTTTATTACCTAAGGCAATTCCTTTTATTACCAAAAAAGGTTTCTGTTAACACTCTGTCACCGAGAGCAAAACCTTATTTGTACACAACCCAGGGTGTTTAATCTATGGGCTTGCACATCACACCACCGTCTCCGTAGAGGGCTGCAAAGGGTAATTGGAGAACATGGATTGATACAAAATTATAGTCCATTAGATTTTATTGATGCCCCAGTGTCTTATGAAAACCGGGATATCCACATCCCCCTACTGTTCCATAGACTATGGGCTTGGGCTCTGGGGCGT
>NC_087202.1:114396120-114417658 GCF_015104395.2 Macrobrachium nipponense
CTGCTGCCATCATAATAAAACTCATCTTGGGTATGCATATTTGCCATCACCCTAATTGAAGTTGATATTGCAGCTGAAATTGGTAGAGTCTTAAACCAACCGGTTTGTGCATTCTTGTTCATTGTTATTCCCTTTAATCCTGCTTGACCAGACCTACATTTTGCATCTTAGATTCTCCAGAAGATCGCTTCACAGTAAAGTATCCACATTCATAAATTTCAGGAGTCTCAGTTTGAAGGTTGTCCATTTCATGTAGATAACATTACTGCTTTAATGTATTGGGTGTGATCAGCCGCTGCTATATACTCAGCCATTTCTGCAGTTGCTGATAAGTGCCCCTGCCATTCACCACTCCCCTCTGCATGAATGTGTGACATTAGGATTTCTATCATATGTAAGAAGTTACATCAAAACTGATAGGTCTTGCTGTAATTTTTACAAGATTCAAACTGGTGTATAAAAAATTGAAAATGTGGTAGAGGTTTTTGAAGTTTGTGCTCTGTTTGCATTATGGGGGTATCCTCTTTTAGTTCCCTGCCCAGTGACAACATTGATTCAGACATTCCTGCCATAACATCCATACTGGTTCGTTCTTCAATTACCAATGTTCAAATGCATCGAACCTAAGGGCTTCCAGCGCCTCATACACAAGCATGTGGGCATTCAATGCTTGATAGTAACCTTTACCAGAGAGGACTTTTTCTGCTGTACCATCTTTCAGTACAATGCTGAAGACAAACAGTTCTTTCAAACCTGAACCATACATAAGTTTTCCAATTGCTCCTAGATAGTTTGTAAAAAATGGAAGCCCCTAGCCTATGACTCCGGTTTTCATATTCATCTGGTGCATTTTTGCGGAATGTGTAGATAGTCTCATGAAGATTCATCTGGGTAATACAGTATGTCATCTCCAACATTTTGCTGGTTTTCATGCATATTTTCACTGCTTCTGCTACAACTGCTGGCGAGTTGGTGAATTGGGTAAGAAGGGGCAGTGCCCAATTGATGTAACTGGAATGTGTTTATGATTCAGCATAGCATACAACACTTTCCGTGCGGGGCAATCAACTTCTACTTCAAGTAGTTTACTAGGACAAAGTCGGAGTAACTTCCAGCAGAGATTAATACTTGGGGTATCTGATTCTGAGCTTGTTATATGCATACTAGAGCCATCAAGTGTACATTCAAAGAAATCTAAATTATTAATTGCAAAGTGAGTGAACTTACCTGAAACTATATTTGCAGGAATAAATATATTTTCACCATTTGTTTGTTCATCAACTTCAGCCTCTACAGTTTCTAAGACCTTTTGGAGCTCACTGTAACTAATACACAACCCTAACCGACTAAGCATAGTTAAGATATCTTAGCTCCTAGTTTTATGATACACATATACAGCTAAACCAACATGCTTGGGTGTATGCAAACCGGTTACGGCAGACACAGTGTTTTGTGAGACGTTTAAAACTCTTTCATGAATATCTTGAGGATTAATAAGAAATTCATTTTTACCTATATTATCTGGAATTGCATAAAAAAGCAGAAGTGTACTCGTAACTAAATTGTAAGGACTGGGTGTAGTTATGGCCAATGATTGGTCCTATGAGACTTCATAGTAATCTAATCTACTCTTTTTGTACATCTGATTTAATTTTTTGAGCAAATCTGTAGATCATATGTATATCAAAAGGATCAGTCTCTATCTGTGAGACCATTATTACCATCATTGCATATTTGTACATAGTTTTCATCAACATCACATTTCAATTCTAGCCAGGCCCTTTAAAAGTTCTACTGCTGAGATTTTTACATTGCAGACAATATCAGATGTTGAGCCTGTTTCAGGGAGAAAACATACCTTATCACAGTTATGTCTTTGCAGCTTTTTCTTTAAGCTGCATTGCGGTATGCTGATGCTCTTCCATTATTCCTTACCTAACCCTGCTGATAACAAATGGTCCCTATACATATTATTTAATGTAGAAACTTGACATAATTTGCCCTGCAATAATGGGATATTGATATCATCTATCAATGACCCAAAGGCATGGTCATACAAAGTAAGATTACATTTACCAATATTAACATTATTAGCAACCTTAGCTCTTTGCCGACTCATAACACACTTTATGATATTTAATTGAGAAGCAATCATATCTACACTAGTTCCAATATCACCACGTATTCTCATTAAGATGTCCTCATCGCTACACTTTACTGCATTACAATGCAGTTTTTTGAACTGATAATGATGCTAAGCGCATTAAAACCTGATGTTGATTCCTACCTCTTAGTTAGCACATCCATACACCACGACATACTTTTAAAATCAAAGAAAGCAACACAGCTCCAGGTCACTGGGGCGCACGCTTGAAGGGCTTGGTTGGTTGGGATCTTTAAACTTTAACCTACTATCCCAAGTTGCTCGACATGAACGGTGCCATTTAGGTTGCTTCCCAAAGAATGTCTTCATTATGAAGGTCTTTCTAATCTCTCTGATATATCATCACATCGACTATTTATTACTTTCACAATTGTCTTAAAACTATCACACGTCACATTGTTCAGAGACTCATTTGTAGTGCGTTGACTTTTTTATACATAAATCATAGTTTGTTTCAACAGTCTTTGGTCTCTTTTCTTTTTTGAAAATTCATCGTGACCTGTATTATTCAGCTGGATATTCTGAAAGCACAAACAAATTCATAACCATCATAATGAAAGGAAAGGAGTCAATAATTACAATTACTATGTTAACTTTACGATAGTTAAAAGGCACTTGCCATTAGGATGAGAACTTTTAGCAAACCAATCCACAAATACCTACAGAAAATTAGGTGAAAGTGTTGGTGGCAAAGGTTAAAAAGAAATATGATTGATGATTTTGAGCATTAACAAAAACCCAATTCTCTAGGCTTTCACAATAGTCTCATTATGATGGTGTAAGGGTATAGTTCATATATAATTGAACAAGAAAGTAATGAGTGATAAGAGTCACCACTGACATCATTGAACCGGAGATAAGATTTATTTTAAGCAAAAAAAGTAGGTGTGTACAATAATTCTAGTAAAATACAAGAAATTGCAAGTATTTTGAGACTAATGAACGACAGTTTGCAGTAGGAAGTCTGATGTACGATAAGATATCTTGCAGTTGAAAGTCTGGGAAACCTGATTACTGGGTTGCCATAGCAACGGAAAAAATAAATTTCTAAGAGACCGCATTAGTGGTAAACTAAACTTATTGCCACATGTAAATGTTGTACAAACTACTTTTTAATTATAGAACGATTATCATACCTGATATCTTGTATTAAATATTATATATATATTATATATAAATATATATATATATGATATATATATATATATATAATATATAAAATATTATAGAATATAAATAACCTAGATGAAGGAATTTTCGGTAAAATCTCCCAAAGCATCAAGACTATAGGTGTAATTGTTTGGTATATCATTTCCATCTTTATTGTGTCAAGGACATTTTACCAGAATATTATGCGAATATATAAACAAACAATCATATGGCATAACATTTAGTGAAAGTGGCCAACGCAAAATAAGATAGATTAATCTAGAGAGCTTTTTATGGCAACACTGAGATGTTCGAAAGGCCAGATTTTTAAGAGCCGTCCCATTTAATGGTGTGCTATATATTTGTAAGTCCTAGGGTTATAATTAATAGCATAGTGTGATGCGCTGTGACTTTTTTGGAATGCATGGAGAACAGAGCCGAAGCACGGCCCGAGTAAAGCTGATAAATGATTTCTGTGATGGCTTGATATGAAACTGCATAGTTAGGCGAGTCAATGTTCGTCAGTTCATGGGTCTTTGTTCAAAGTGCCTTTGGGAAACTGGCTGCGACCAGTAATATGAGGCGTTAACGAAGTGTGCATTCATATGTGCGTGCGTCTCTTCCTTTGATAATGTATCACCAGCCAAGTCTATGGGGAGACTTGCATAGAGATTCGAGGGAGGAAGGCAAAGCTACGATGGCAGTGCCTAAGTGTTTATTTATTAGTGAGTGAGATATTCCGGCTGCATGGGTGAGTTGAATTACTTTAGCCAAGTTGAATTACTTTAGCCAAAGGAATGGCTTGTTTTGATATCTTGTAAGATGTTCCATTTTATTAACTTTGTCTTTAAACTTATGTGTACTTATGTGTGTGTTTCTCGTGTCTTTGAAACAGACGATTCTGGCGAGGAACTATGTGTTCTGGCAAAGGGGGGACTGAGAGTCCTAAGGGGGACAGAGGGTCCCAATGGGAGAATAGACAATTGGTGTGACAAATACTGTTTTAGACATTTTGATGTTGGGGGTTTAACTGAGTTAAGTTAGTCAGTAAGACTTGGATCATTATCTTTTACCGTTGTTAAATAAATGTATTTTTGTAATGCAACTCTCTCATTGATTACGTGTTAGAATGGAGAGAAAGAGGTGGAGAGAGAGAGAGAGAGAGAGAGGGATCGCTTAGAGAGAGAGAGAGAGGGATCGCTTAGAGAGAGAGAGAGAGAGAGAGAGAGAGAGAGAGAGAAAGAAAAGTCGCGAGCCGTTGTCGCTTGGAGAGTAGAGAGAGAGAGAGAGATTGTGTGTTGGTTTGCCTGATGCTCGAGTTACACGTTTACCAAATAAATAACGAGATTAATATCCCGTTAACATATTAATCTATCTTATAAATGCATCAAAACATAAGGGGCTCATGGTGTAGGTAAATCCCTTATTTTAAAAGATAGAGGCATTTGGCTCCTAGACTATATCGGTCAGTTGCATTGTTAATGAAATAAACTCCGGTTAAATATCAAGGTACATAATTAGGGTGACAGAGGTGCCAGGCCTTATCTTCAGCGAGCTATTGAACGGAGGTGTTGGTGCACAGTCACCAGAGGCCAAGTTCCTCCCGTTTTTCCTTTTAAATCTTGAAAATTTTAATGCGCCCTTATCTAACCTACTGGGAGTAAGATAAAATTTTGAAACTTAACATAAGTGAAAAACATAAGTTATGAGCGCCAACAGTATCATTCAAAACACTAATAACAACTTCTTTATATTTTTTCTGTTAAAGAAAGTTACAATGTTCATATGAGTTTTAATTGTGACTCGAAAAAGTTACTCTGATGAAATTTTTTATTTCTACGGCAGAGTCGTCGCCAAAGCGACAAATTTGTAACTGTAAAGCTCAGCCTGCTTTTGAATTACATTTAAGTTGAAAACAGCTTTCCGTACTTTGGCTAATATGGCAGTTAATAAAAGAGTTGATTTGGCGACGGCCTACCTCTCCTCGCCGGGATTGTGCTTACTGTTGGTATGCCTGCTTCAGCATTGCATTTAGTTTTTTTAACTTTTATTAACCAATTTCAGTAATTGTATCACATCAATTATCATAAAAATTTGTCACAATTAGTGAAGCAGCAGACTCGTTGTGAAATGAGAATTGTATTTAAAATCACGAAATAGAATTACAACGAGAAAACATTGTTTGTCCTTATTTTAGTGACTTGACCATTTTCAAAGCTCAATGCCTCCATTATCAATTTAAATAAAAAGAAATTTTTTATAATTAACCTTAATAACAATTTCGTTCTTCTAGTAGGCCATGAACAAAACCGTCGTTACCATTTTTTAAAAAGAACTAAACAATTAACAAATAAATAATCTACTAAACTTTAAAATACACTAATTAAATACACTTTTAACTAAAAACAGCCGATATGATCCGTTCATGATTTGAATTATAGGATTAACAAGAAGTACGTATTAACTTTGATTTCATCGTTTATGAATAATTTTGCCAGAGGGTTTTTTTTTTAACCGAAAAAATGTAGTAAGTGTAGGAATGGAAAAGACAACTTCGCTTCAAACCGTAACTTGATACAGATATTGAATTTTAACATACAAAATTATTACATTAAGATTTGGTAAAATAAATATTTCAAAAAGAATTAAACCATCAAGTAATGAAAATCATGACTACAAAAGTCAGTGGAGGATAAATGAAAATTGCTGTTCAAATCATTACAAAACATAAAAAACAGACCATATGAGGCTGACATTAGCTTCTTACTGGCCCAAAATAGTATTGTTTTCATTAGGTGATTTCTGGCTTTATCTTGGCTGGCTAATGAAGAAAGCTCTCGCCACTAGGGTGAGTCATCCCCGGCTACCGCCATCTTGGTGTAGGTAGCGCTCACAGGCTGGTTTCACTTATCGGATCCTGTGCCCCATCTATTGTTATTATGTGATCGTTTGTAGGTCAGGCGTGAATTTTTGTGCATTGTGTTTTACGCGGTTTGACCGTCTCTGTTAGATCGTACACCAAGCCTTGGGTAATTATAGTGCTTTTGGTCCCATTTAATCGACGCCTGCGTTACCCTTTGTAGTGATATGCAATAAGTTATGAAACAATACAACATTTGTGAACCCAATGGGTAAACTGCACGCTCGATTAAATTGCAATAACTGATTTTTTGGGAACTTAACGGAACTTTCGTGCCTCGATCACAGCCTTATGTGTTCCAGAATTCATCCTTTGTTCTTTGTCCAATTCACATGGTAACAAATTGACGTAAGTTTTCAGTAGCCGAAGCCTACATTATTTCATTGAGATGCGAAAGTGCTGAGCATTTCAGGGTATATCCTCGCCTGCAATTGTTTATGTACTCTTGCGCATTTATATTTTCTTTGATGACTTCGTCGTTAATAATTCCTTGTAAATCTAGGTATATTTCGAATTTGCGTTAAATTATTGACGTTAATTACAAAGTTGGGGTATGTTTTTTGTTCTGTTGATTATTTTTGTACTAAAATCAGAAAATGGACGCGTTTAATGTAGAGGCTATTTTGTAGTGCTGGTTTGAAGCCATAGTTTTTTTGACTTGATATTTCTGCCCAGAACAACGAGCACAAACCAGAATATGAAAATTCTTGACAACATTTGAAACCATTTCTTTGACGATTAGGCTACGTTACTTAAAAAAAAAAAATCTCTTTTACCAGACAGGATATTATGCCTAGGCCTAAGTACGCTTAATTCATGCTACCACCAGTAACTTAATAGTGATGGTGAACCTTACTGACTATGAAGAACATTTAAGTGCATTTTTACGCAAGGTATCTGTAAGCTAATTAGGAAACACAATACATTACGATTCAAAATTAAAGTGTGACCGTGTAGCTACCATTATTAGATAGTAAAAACGAATATGCGACATAAGCGAAAATTCCACACAATGGTCAGTAACTTATACTATATATGTAGAACTGAATGGAAAAGCAAGTTTGTTTTTAAATGTCATGTAGACTTGTGCACGAACATTTATAATACATGAATGCTAAATACCATCATCATTATTCTTATATGTTCTTTATATCAGTAATGTTTTGAAAGACTTTTTATTTTTTATTCATCGTTGAATATTTTGTACTCTATCACTAACACGTTTTGAGTGTAAATATTTTATTTTGATTTTTTTAATACTTTTGGTTACTTAATCATTCTAATATGGAATACTTTGTAATGTGTTATTTTACGCTTTTCTTTTTATCATTTAGCATCATTCTAATTCATGTATATTATATGTTTACTAGATCAGCTCAGTTTATATTTTTCTTCCTCTGATTTCGTAACATTTTTGTATATTAAATCTTTTTTTATATATTAGTATAATAATCTTGTTATCATGGCCGGAATTCTTAGTTCCTGCTGGTTATGGGAAAGTAGTTACAAATGGTAGTCTGTCATTGTAGTCGGTTTCAAATCCTCTGCCCACATACAGATGGGTGACGATGTGTAATGAGCATGCGTAGTTCGTGGATGGCTGAAAAAAATGAACGTTTTCGATATGGTTGCCTTACTGTGAATCATATTCAAACTCTCTTGATAACGTATTTGAAAGTATGTATACAAGAAACCCTGACACTTGATATAAATCATTACTATACAAAAGCACAAGAAAAGCGAGCTTGTATCAGTCTACTCACCTGAAACACAGGCGAATGATGGGCTTTCAATAAATGTTTTACACCGCTGGTATACCCCAGGCTAAACGTAAACTTAGACCTATGTCCAATAACTGTTAGGATCACAAGATTTCATTATATTCACACTTTATTCTGTCCATTTTCATTTCATAATTAAAAGAATAACTTTGTTATGACACCAAAGCTATATCCACTCTGATAACTGGAAATTTAGCCATTAAAGTTGTTGACCGTTTCAACACGAAGCATTGACACGCAAACAATAGGCTCCTATTCTTGATTCACCAAATGGGAAAATACTCCTGAAATTACCCAGTCACTGGGCTATTACAAATTACGTAAATATGCAAGTAGTCTGAAAAGGAAACCACGATACTGTTGTCATACATTAACTTAAATTTCACGCCCTCAAGGGAGTGTTTCAGTGGCTGTTATTTTCACCTACCCAGGTAGCCTCATAGCCAAACAATATTTCATGCTATTTCGAATATTACTGTACCCGTGTAATCTGGAGGCAAGAAATTATTAAAAGACCTTTTATTAGCAATTGCATAGAGTAACGGTAATTGCATTATAGCAAAGAAAGGTAAAGGAAAGGAAAACGCATCTTCGAGAAGTTCTGCAGCACGGATGCTTTCGCGCGTGTGTTGGAAGCGCCTGTTCTCATGATGGTTCTAGAATCGGCAGGAGTGTTTGTGGAACGCAACAGGCGCCGAAGTGTCGTGAGAAACGCCGCGACTTGACCTACTTTGTCGAGAAACTTCTAAATCGTTCCGGTAATCTCGGGAGTCTGTGATGCTTGCCGTAGGCCCCGCCCCCAAGAATGCCGTATAAATACGACGGACGAAGTAGGAGAAGGCAGATCATCAGTTAGTCACAGAGTAAGAGATCATCAGTAAGAGCCACAGATCAGTTTATCAGTGAGAGATCAGCAGCAGAGATCATCAGAGTGAGATAAGAGAAGAAGGACGAAAGATCAGAGAGGAAAAGTCACTCGAGAGAGTTTGGTCGAATTCTGGTCAAGTTATCTTCAGGAGTGGACGACCGAGTTATTTCGATGTTGAGCAGACTTCAGAGAAGAAAACGTTCTGCTAGAGGTTTTGGGTAGTTCCTGCCCTTCAAGTATCAAGAGTAGACATTATTTTCTGCAATACGGAGGCAAGAAGGCGTCTACCATTAGAGTTCTCCTTTTGTGAAGCCATCGCTTCGAGTTGCAAAACTGGTCTGCAAGTACTTTCATTACCTCACTGTTCCCCTAGTTCATGCAGTGTAAGATTTTACCTTTTTTATGTAAATAGGAGACACCATTCTGCATGTATCTTTGTTAGAAAGCTTGTAAATAACCTTTGTTGTGTTAGTGTTTCTTTCTATATTCGTATCCCCGTTTCAACTGTTGGTGTTGCATTCTTTTTGTTTATCATAATATCGAACCTAGAGCGGACCTCTCTTAGAGGCCATAACACATAGCCAGATGTCTTTTTATTTACCGACAGTGAGGTAAAACATTAGAAGCTCATCTTTGGTGTTTTTGATCTGCATAAACTATTTGATACGAGCTCGTCATCCGTATGCTTGAATAGTCGTATTTTTGTTATGTTATATTCGTTATAGTTCAGTATGCTTATGATCTATTCAAGTAGGTGTGAGGGTTCTTCGTGTATATAAGCACCAAGATGTATTACTGAAGGTATAGTTTGCATCTTCATCACAGTAAGCCAACGATTTCGGAGATATTTATATCAGCCAATCATGAGCTAACTAGGCGTATGCCACATCCTACCTGCAATCTACGTTGGTAAATGGACAGATAAAATTAAATAGACTATGGTGTACAATATATTTCTTAAAAGGATTTTTGATGTGATTAATTATTATTTTCATCAAGGAGAATAGCAAG
This sequence comes from Macrobrachium nipponense, assembly GCF_015104395.2. NCBI lineage: Eukaryota > Metazoa > Arthropoda > Malacostraca > Decapoda > Palaemonidae > Macrobrachium > Macrobrachium nipponense. Next base: position 114,406,014 of record NC_087202.1, read on the forward strand.
TCGAAAGTGACAGATGAATGATTATTTTGGCTATAAGGGAGACACAAGAAAGTAGTCATGATGTACAACAAATGAAGCTTAAAAACTCCAAAATAGTACAGTCAAGATATGGTAAATTTTCCATTCTTGTAGTATCTGGCATCTATTATCAGTTACTTCTGTTACTAAAGCGCTCACTTTATTTTCCTTATCACGGTATTCTCATGCTTATATTGTTCTTTCTTGTCCCTTAGGAACCATTCCAACTCTCCAGCGGACTGTTGGGACTGAGAACATTGCTGTTACAAAGCGGTATGTATCCTGCGTGGAGTGAGTGTTGACGTTGTAGATTTCATATTTAAATCGTTTGAATAGTGACAGTATACTTTACATTTTCCATTTACATTATTATTCTTTTAAATCATCCAATATAAAGATTTTTATGTCGAATGTAAATCTGACATATATCAGATATTATTAGAAAAAAACATAGAATATTGGATATTAACTAGTCTTGGATCTCAATTCATGTTTTATTTGTTGGGTTTAGAGAACTGGCATTGAAATAGGGAAGTTATTTGCCATAGGATTTGTCATGTCAGGCACTGAAGGGGATAAGTCAATATTTCTTTCGAACACATATCCTTGTATCGGGTATGTTCTGGTTTGCTTAGCTTTAATATTTTTAAAAATATTATATGATATCACAAAACAACAAGAAAATAGTTAACTTTTCATTCAATCTAAAATTATTAATTTTAATTAATTTGCTTCATTAACCGACAATTATCGTATCTGTCCCACGTACTTAAATGTATACTAAGGGTACGAGCCTCATTTATCATTAAGTTGAAACAGAGTTGCAGAGGCAGCAACTTAAAACAATAAAATTTAGCGAATTATTTAAATGATCATCATGTCTCGCTGTTATTTCCATATTTAGCTAACGATGCGCTGCAAAGTTTCATAGCAGCCAGAATCATCTCAGAAGTTCAGTAAGTTACTGTGTAAGGGCCTTTAAAGTTTTTTCCGTCCTTTACCAGTAACAAAATTGTTGATCTACAAGGTAAGCTAGTAGAGCATGAAAACTACTAACATTTGTTTCAGTTTTCGATTCCCCAGAAGTGACTTACATTTCTGCTAGCCTTAAAGCAGATTTAGAATGGTCTGGGAAGTGGGTGTAGTCACTGGGTCATGAAACAGAATTCCAGCTAGCCTGAACGAAGATTTGGAGAGGACTGGTAAGGTGGTGTAGTCCACTGGGCATTGGACTGGTAAGGGGTGTAGACAGTGGGGCATAGGACAGACCACCAGCTAGCTTTATGCAGATTTGGAATGGACTGGTCTGATAAAGAGCGTAGCAAGAGGGGCATTTGGAATGGAATGGAATGGCCAGGCAGAAGGAAGATTTGGAATGAAATGAACTGGTATGGGGTGAGTCACTGGGGCATTGAACAGGCCTCCTGCAAGCCTTAATGCAGACGTGGAATGATATGGGCTGGGGATGGGTGAGGTCACTGGGGTCATGAGACAGATCTTCTGATACTGAAAAAAGATTTGGAATACAATGGGCTGGAAAGGGGTGTAGTCACTTGGGCATGGGGAAGACCTTTTCGCCATCGTTAACGCAGATTTGGAATGGAATAGACTGGAAAGGACTGATGCAAATGACATTACTCCTTCTAGCCTGCATGAAGGTTTGGAATGGACTAGTCTGTTAAGGGATGTAGTTCAGTGGGGATGGGATTGAATTCCTGCTAGCCTAAACAAAGTTTGGAATGGATTGGTAAAGGTTATCGTCACTTCGCTATAGGACATACGTGCTGCTAGACTGATCAAAGATTTGGAAAGATCTTGTTGTGGGGCAGACCACCTCCTATCCTTTAATGCATGACTGGACTGGTAAAGAGTGTAGCCAGTGGCCCATGGACAAACCTGCTGCTTGCTTTAATGCAGATTTGGAATGGACAGGAATGGTCAGTGGTGTAGTCAGTGGGCGTAGGACCTTCCCCTACTGGCCTGATCAAAGAATTGAAATGGATTGGACTGGTAAGGGGTGGTCCATGGGACAGACCCCCTACCAGCCTGAACAAATATCTACAATGGACTCGACCGATAAGGAGTGTAACCAGTGGGGCATATGACAAATCCTTCTGTTTACCTTAATGAAGATTTAGAATGGACTGGGCTGGCAAGGGGTGTAGTCAGTAGGCATGGGACAGATGTCCTGCTAGTCTTAATGCAAATTTGGAATTGAATGGACTGGTAAATGGTGTACCCAGTGGGGTATGGTCGACCTCCTGCTAACCTTAAGCAGATTTGGAATAGACTGGACTGGTAAGGAGTGTAGTCAGTGAGTCATGGGGTAGAGCCCCTATTAGCCTGAAGAAAGATTTAGAATGGACTGGACTGGTAAGGGGTGTACTCATGGGGAGGGCATGGGACAGACCTCCAGCTGCTTTCATGCAGATTTGGAATGGGCTAGACTGGTAAGGGGGTTAGCCAGCAGGACATGGGTCAGACCTCCTGCTTGACTGGTTAAGGGGTGTGAATCAGATGGGCATTTGTAATGGAATAGAATGGAAAAAGTGTAGGCACAGGAGCCATGAGACAGACCGCCTGCCAGCCGAAAGAAGATTTAGAATGAAATGAACTGGTATGAGTGTAGTCACAGGGGCATTGGACAGCTGCCTGCAAGCCTTAATGCAGATTTGAAATGGAATGGTCTGGATATGGGTGTGTCACTGGGGCATGGGACAGATCTCCTGATATACCAAACAAAGATTTAGAATAAAATTGACTGGAAAGGGGCGTAGTCACTTGGGCATGGGGCCGACCTTTTGCTATCCTTAATGCACATTTGAAATGGTATAGACTGGAAAGGGATGTAGCATAAGACATAATTCCTTCTAGCCTGAATGAAGATTTGGAATGGACTGGACTAGTAAGAGGTGAAGTCAGTGGGGGATGGGACTGACTCCTGCTAGCCTGAACAAAGCTTTAGAATGGATTGGTAAAGAATATAGTCACTTGGGCATTGGGTATACTTCGTGCTATTCTGATCAAAGATTTGGAAAGGTCTTGTAATGGGTGTAGTCACTTGGGCATGCGGCAGACCCCCTACTAGCCTTGACGCAGGGTTGGATTGGTAAGGGGTGTAATCTGTGGGTCATGGGATAGAACCCCTATTAGCCTGAACAAAGATTTGGAATAGACTGGACTGGTAAGGGGGTGTAGTCAGTGGGACATGGGACAGACCTCTAGCTAGTTTTCATGCAAATTTTGGAATGGATTGGACTAGTAAGAGGGGTAGCCAGTTGGGCATGGGTCAGATCTCCTTAATGCAGATTTGGAATAGAATAGACTGGAAAGGGATGTAGTCGCTGGGGCATAAGACACTAATCCTTAAAGAAGATTGGAATGGACTGGTAAGGGGGTGTAGTCAGTGGGGCATAGGACAAAATTCCTGGTAGCCTGAACAAAACTTTGGAAAGGAATGGTAAGGGGTATAGCCACTGGGGACAAACCTCATGCTAGCTTTATCACAATTTTGGGATGGTCAGGACTGGTAAGGGGCATGGGACAGGCCCCTACTAGCCAGCTCAAAGATTTGGAAAGGTCTTGTAATGGGTGTAGTCACTTGGGCATGAGACATACCTCCTGCTAGCCTTGACACAGGGCTGGTCCTGGTAAAGGGTGTAGCCAGTGGGTCCTGGGACAAACCTGATGCTTGCTTTAATGCAGTTTTGGAATGGAATGGACTCGTAATATGCGTAGTCAGTGGGGCATGGTACAAAACTCCTGCTTGTCTTAATGCAGATTTGGAAAGGACTAGACTGGTAAGGGTGTAGTCAGTAGGGCATGGGACAGACCTCCTGCTAGTCTTAATGAAGATTTGGAATGGTCTGGACTGGTAAGTGGTGTAGTCTTTGGGTCATGGGATAGAACCCTTATTATCCTGATCAAAGATTTGAAATGGACTGGTAAGGGGTGTAGCCAATGGGCCAATGGACAAACCTCATGCTAGCTTTAACACAATTTTAGAATGGACCAGATTATTCTGAATATCTGAAAGAAATCTGTGTTACCGCCCACCTTAACTTTTCTTTCTTACATCATTAAACGTTACCATACGAAATCAGGGATTGCAATTGCTTGCTCGTGAGGCTTCCTTTGTGTACAGAAATGTTAATGAATATCTCATACTTGATATCTTTAGTTCTACAGCTACTGGAATACTGTTCTGTTAGAAGCTGCCTCCATCAGGGAACTTGTATTAGCACCTTCAGTACTTGGAACCAAGAACAGGCCGGTACTCTGCTTTTTGCACATCGCTGCCCAAATTCTGTTTAGGTACAACCTTGTCTTGATGCTCTTAATGCTCCTTACCATTCTTTTGATGCATTTCTGCGTATTTACAGATCGTTTAAAAAATACCAAATAGCAGTTTCAGGAATCAAAGCAACATCGGTGTTTGATGAACGAAATGGTTTATCGTCATGTGAAATTCCACTTGCCTTTTCACTTGAACTAAAAAAAATCTGCAGGAAGATATCTTCAGTGATAGTGAATGATTTTCTATCATAGATATCCCAGTTGCACAAAATTTCGAACAGCAAATAGTTTCTTGGCGTAAAGCAAATTTCTTGATTTGAATTTTTTTTTTTATGTAATGTCAACCATAGAATCTCTTTGTGCTAATAACTGATCCAGAAGACAGATAATATATCATTTAAATATCGCTTATATAAAAGCAGGAGGAATAATCCATAAATAACAATTACCAATAAAGAACGACGATACCCTAACTCATTGACGCAAAGCAAGATAGCAGCATTTTAATTTCGCGATATTCTCCTACATTATTCGCATGATTTTCTTAGTAATGCGGGAAGAACGTCATTGTTTTTCGGAGGAAGTGAGGAAGCGGTTAATGGGGGCAGGTGGGGTGGGGGGGGGGGGGGAGAGTTGTGGAGTAGAGGAAACGGATTTTGAAAAGAGCCTTTCAATTGTTCCCATGAATTTGGTTTCCCATTTCGACGTATTCCCGGGTATGAATCTTCAGGCGAGGGTTTTTCTTTTTTACATTTGGCGTGTTCACTATTATCTCTTCCCGAACAAGGCGCGAGAAACATTGTGTAGCCAAAAGGAGACTCATTTGTTAGAGTGACGGAGGGAAATGTGTTGTTGTTGCGCGAAACAGTTCGTTCTAAAGAACAAACCATTCATAATATAGACCCGAAGCTGCTGCTGCTGCTGCTGAGGCAGTCGATACGTAACGTTTTCCCTTTCTCTCCCCCGTTTCTCTCTCTCTCTCTCTCTCTCTCTCTCTCTCTCCTTGTCGTTTGTTTGTTCCCTCCTGCTTGGACTGTGTTGCGAGATATGGAATAAAGTGGGAATACTTCTAATTGAACTGTGATAAACGGCAAGTGGCTCCGTTTGGTTTATAGCCAAAGTATAATTGTCATAGTTTTAAAATATCAGTTTTATGAAAGGATCACAGAAACTGCGTATTTGTTTTTCAAATGGAGTAAACAAATGCAAAATAACTTCAGTTCCGATTTGTAAAGGTCTCCATATTCATGAAAGACCTTCAGTGGATAATATGCTTTGTTTAGTTTCTCACTGGTATGGTTAACGCAGCGCTTTTTTCTTCTTTATTTATTTTTTTTAAATTTTCGTAAACATTGCTATTTTGTTGAAAACTAAATGACTAATAGCGTCTGAAGAGCAATTTGTAACGCTACTTATTTATGTTGTAAAATCAAGAGTTAAAAGCAGTAAAACAAGTTAACATTAATTCTGTTTGTGAGCGTAATGCTTATTATCATAAAAAGATTTGCGCTTGTTTTTGTGTTCAGCATGTCCGTTGATTTAGTAAAAAGAGAGTGGAACATAAACCCCATGGGTGATACAAACAGTTAGGAAGTATCAGTTTTCCACTTTTGAATTAAAGGTCCTTATCACCTTGCAAACTTTTTGTTCTATATATAAATTCCTTATTACCTTTCATTCACTGATTTTCCTTTACAGATCTAGTATTACGTATGTCTCTTCTCAGTTAAAGGTCTTTTCCTAAATCAAACAATAATATCGTTTCTCTCGTACTTTTAATAATTCTCTTACTCCTTAAGAGATTATGCTAACAGGTTTCCGTGTCTTTATTCAACGATACTTGACACTCAGACGCGTCTTTACTCTGCTTATTCTGAGGACCCGTCTTTGTCAATAAAAGACGATTTATTGACATTCCATTCAGATGCTGATTCCTTTTAGAGTCTTGTGTTATGTAAACTAGAATTTTTCTTCCAAGTGCTCTGGTTGCTAAAAGGGTCTTGCTTAGTTTATAGGGAAACGATAAACATAAATGACTTCCACCTTCATTTTTGGCTTACAAATAGTGGTTACCTATTAAAAAAAACTTAAATAGAAAAATCTAGGTATAAGACAGAAAAATATTATTTCATACAGGTTTTCATCAACATTCTTGTGATGCGCAAATAGTATAAAAGCAATTAGAAAATAATTTTTTAAAAGCATAGTAATTTTTTAAAAGTATAACATTGCAATAAAACTGTTGCAGTTACATTGTCAACAAAACCACGTGTAATTAACTGACGAATTCTCACATCGTCAATGAAATGAAATCTACTACTCGCAATTCTTGACGTCTTCAGCAGCCTCTGTTTGTCTCTGCCGTCTGCATCGTATCGGTCGAATATTCCTCGACCATTTCCCCTTCCAATAACCCACGTGACCTCTGGGAGTTCATGGGAAAAAACAAAAGCTTCCCTCCTCCTTATTAGATTAGTGTGGCAAGGTGGGACCCTTTACTACATTATGATGGATCCGAGATTGTCTATATGCAAATACAATTCTCTCGTGATAATGACGTATCTTAGCTTTGGATTAATTATTTTTTTTTAACATCGTGTTTGGGAACGTTCTCGGGTATTGGCGAGTCTCAGGCATTGAAAAGAATGAAGGTTGAGGGTCAGGCCCCGACTTGCTCCAAAGGTTTTGTGTGTGTTTGTTTGTGTGTGTGTGTCTTTGTGTGTTTTTTCAAGGGTTTCGAGCCATACTAGATTAGTAAAGTATTTAGTTATCGTGATATGTTTTGTAAGCTTTTTCATTTTGTTTTAACGAAGGTATTTTATTCTAATTAACCAGATACCATACAAGGCGAGAACCTTAAATTTCTGAATGAATATATAATAAATATATATATATATATATATATATTATAATATATCTATATAATATATGGTATGTATATTATTATATATATATATATGTATATATATTTATATCATCATATATAATTATTATATAATAACAGTACACACCCACCATAATAAATAATATATATATATTATATATATATATATATATAATATAATATATATATATATATATTAATGTGTGTGTGTTGTGGTGATGTATGTATGGTATGTAATGTAATGTAATGTAAGGTATGTTATGTATGTTTGAATGTATGCTGTTTTCTTGAATCAATTGGAAAGTATATTTTCAAGCAAATAAAAATAATACAACCGTTTCGTTAACGTTTTTGATGTCCTTTAATTATCCCCGACGACGGTTTTAAACCACCGATCAATACGAATTTCCATCTCAACATTAATCAGGGGCGTAATCAGTGCGTTACCAACATGATAATTCACGACAGCATACTAATCTTTAAATGCGCCGCTCCAACAACGGCTAGGCGCATAATCTTTTCAGGACAGAAACTAATCAGCGGGAAGATTGAATGGGGCTTCGATATGCAATATATAGAGTAAGAGGCTTTTGCCCAAAACTGATTGGCCGGAGAGAACGCGGCCAACTGGCTGCTGCTAATAAGTTGATAATGTTGCAGACGATTCTGATTGTAATGCGCCGCTATGTTTTGCTTGGCTTACTTGCTGTCTCTGATTTGAATTGAATTATTATTTTTGTTTTTAAACCTTTTGTTTCTCCGGGTTTTATTATGACCATTATTTTTTGTTGTACCATCTTTTATACTATCTTCAGCAAGTATATGGATGATTGCTAAATAATCATTTTTTTTTGTATTTTTTATGATTGTTATCTTATGCATCTAAGATTGTGTATTTGTTATTGTCTATTCTTTGTATAATTCCAATGTATATGGGCCTTGAGGTGAAAAATAAGATTTATTATTATTATTATTTTACTATTATTATTTTAGTTTTTTATTTTTTTTGCTCTATCACAGTCCTCCAATTCGACTGGTCTGGTATTTAATAGGTGGTGGGGTTTCCGGGTTGTCATCCTGCCTCCTTAGGAGTCCATCCCTTGTTTTCTTACTTATGTGTGCCGTTTCTAGGGATCCACACTCTTCTGCATGAGTCCTGGAGCCTACTTCAGTCCTCTAGTTTTTTCCTAGATTTCCTTTTCAGGGGATCTTGGGATCGTGCCTAGGGCCCTGCCCTTAATGATTTATGGGTACGATTTCCGACTGGTGCATATCCCCTAATTCTTCTTATTTCTATTTTCAAGATCGTTGATACTTATTCCAATTTTTTTCCCCTCTCTTTCTCTTCAAACCTCTGGTGTCCCCATGGTATTGCGACATCAATGGGGTGGATACTTTCTTCTTGAACTTTGTCAATTCAAACGTCACGTCTGGTCTTGTTTGCACGGTATCGCCCTATCCGTTTTTCTGATACATAGTTCCAGAGGATTTTTGCCTGGATCTTTGTTTTCTATCACTCCCGTCCGGTTGGTGCTCGTTACCACTTATTACTGCAAGGTAGCTGATGTTTTCTTGCATACGGCAATCCAAGTGGAGGGCTTTTTGCCCTACTGAATCATTCCTCTTTTTGTTTGTAACTGGGTTCCTGTGCAAGTGCCGGGCATTCGCGTTGCTATGTGGTTTATGGTTTTCATTTTTCGTAATTGCCACTTCCTACATATGGGAGAGATGTTATTTCCATCTATCGTTCTTTTGAAAACCTATCTGGGTTCTTAGGGCCCTGATTTCTTGTGGCCGCTGTTTATCCATTCCACTTCAGTTTCCTTTTTACTTTAGCTCTCCCCTCTGTAGCCATTTGCCAATTGTCATCGCTTGGCTAGGTTTCTTTAGTCTGGTTCTCATGTAATTGGTCCGTGCAATTGGTTTTGTTTGTTGTGGCCAGTTCCTCTGTTCTTGGTCTGTCTTTTCTCCTGTCTCTTGTATATTTCTTGGGTCTTTCGTCTAACTTTTATTAGTCCTTCTTCCCGATGCACTCTTTAGCCACTACCGTCTTCACTGGGTTTTCGAAATATTGGCCCCAGTTCCTCTGTTTTCGATGTTGACCGCAGGTCCACTCTATACTTAGTAGTCCTCTCCCTCCTTCCTTTCGTGTTATGTATCGTCTGTCCGTATTTGCTCTTTGGTGTAGTGCTTTGTGTATTAGATCATATGATTTTCCTGGGTTTTCTGATCTATGCTGCCGGAGTTCTGCCTTCGTCCCATTTCCACTATTTACTGGGGGGCGCTGTATCTGATTACTGGCATCTGGCCCATGTGTTTATGGCTTTTGTTTATCATATTTCCGGACATTGAGTTTTGACATTATTACTTATTTATTATTATTAGTTATTATTATTTCATTATTATTTTATTATTATTATTTTTTTATTGGTTTCAGTAGATAAAACCCATTCACATGGCACAGGCAACCAAACCAAAGATGCCATTAGTTGGAATTCAAGACTTCCAAAGAATGTTGGTTTCGACCTTTCCACAACGCAGTTCCCCACACTGCCAGAAAGTAAACCTGATTTCCATGTAATACAGCGCATAGTGATTTTTCAATCCCCCTGGGGGAGGACCCGAAAACCCGCCGACATCTCGGTGGCAAATCGGGACAACTAACCACTATTACCTTGCAGAATGGACGGAATGAAGCGGACTTTGGGAGTATTAAAGTACTGTTTGCGTTTTGGTTGTTGAGTTTAAATCAAAACATTCTGTTTTTTTTAAGGATTGGAAAATTAGAAGAATAAATATTACCAATTTTAGTTTCACTGTTTATATATGGACATGATGAGTATGTGTTTAGAGTTGTAATATGTAAAACTAGCAGCAAAGTATCGCCAGTGTTGTGTCAGCGGGAATCAACGTCCATGGTTTGAGACTTTTTTTGTCTGTTTTTAAATAATCATAAAGTTTTGTCATTTTCTGCTTGGATGGTGATTTCAGAATTACAGGGGTGAAGTGATTAAGAATAGCAGTTGAACTGTCTTACTTCTTCTTTTCTGAGCCACTTCGTTTCATGGGTAAACTGTCTTTAACTTAAGACATATACTATACCATGTATATATTTATATATATAATATTTATATATATATCTATTATATGTATATATATACTAAATATACATGAACAATATTTAAATAAATCTTCCTCTCTCTCTCGTCTCTCTCTCTCTCTCTTCTCTCTCTCTCTCTCTAATATATATATATATATATATATATATATATATATAATATATATATATATATAATAAGTCATATCACATTACCAGTGGATTCATATACATTAACATCGAGCTCACAATGTATAATGAATCACTGGGTAATGTGATATGACTTTTAATATAATGGCTACGTGCTGACAAAAAGCCCTACAACGTTTACCGAGGGATTCGATGGGGTTGATGCAATCTTCCAAACAACGAATACCTGAGAGCGACAGGTATTTGTAGGTGAGAAGGCGGCGTCATAAACTTTAATAGCCTCTGTCGGTGACGGTGTTGGGGTTAAAGCGTTCCACTGTTGTCCTGGATTTGGTTTGGTTTCGATGGTTCTCTCCCTGGGAGCCAGACAAAATCTTCTTCTCGAAAACTAAAGAATTCCCCTTCGGTTAAAACTAATATGAAAATATATTAATTCCGAGGTAGAGGCGAATTAGATATTAAAGGACATTTGTAGCTCAATGTATATATATTATAATATATATATAATAATAATATAATATATTATATAATGATTATATATATATATTATAACTTTATATATATATCATATATAGTTTATCTGCTAAAAAAGTAAGTTTAATCCTATTATGTTTCGAATTCAAGAACATGTTTGTTATTTCTGTTATCACCTTCCAATTTGCATGAAAAATGAAACCGGAATTAAGATATAATTCATAGGTAAACATACCTTGTGCCTCAGCTTCTTCTGGTTTGCCATACCAGGTTTTGTATACTTTGTCCTGATTCAAAATTGGCTCAATCATGCTTTAGGTACTATGTATCTTAAAATCACGAAATTGTATAATTTAATGAAAGTGTTCAAAATAATGACTTCTCAGGCGGTAATAATAGGACACCTCAGTAGAAGTTTTATTGCTAAAGGGATAGAGTTTTAGGCGTCTTGTTCTAGACTCCCCACTCAGCTAAATCAACGGAATAAAAGGAAAAAACTTTACCCTCCAAAATGTTTTGTAATTACCCACATATTAGCTTTCAATTGTTTCCTTCTTCAAGTATTAGGCTTGTGAAATTATATTTGACCATGGCGCTGTTTTTCCCTTCTTTTCATGATAGCCTCAACACATTCTTGCTGCCCTTTTCTTCAATTTGCTGAGAGCCTTATGAACGATAAATACTACATTTTTCAGTAAAATTTTCTAAAATCAACTCCCTCATGGA
>NC_087202.1:114418158-114443158 GCF_015104395.2 Macrobrachium nipponense
TATCAACCTTGAAAACCAATAGTTTAGTGGCTCTAAAATCTTCATACCACCAATACACTCACACCGACTAGTGGGTTGAAAAAGTATTTTTACAGTTCCTTAGATAAATGCAAGGTATCAGGACACCAAGGTCAGGTTATTAGGTAATTAATAAATTTATTTCTCAAACAACCACATTAACTTTCATTAATACTAACAGCATTATGCAAGTCAATGCAAATCACGTGCAAGAGTCCAGCCACTTGACATGGCGTGTTTGAATCCTGTTGCCGGACATCAAAATGGCTGCATATTTTCATTTGGATCCAAGGCTTGAGTTAAGGCCCGTGTTGAGAGTACCCGAAATATAAATAGCGAGGCATTGTGGTTATTACAATAACATGTAGGCATAGGTAACCGGTTAGCGCGTTCCTCGCTGTCGCCAGCCTAACTCTTTCCTCACCTCCACACCATCTGCAAGAAAACACGGCAGCAGAAATGGGCAATAAATGTGAAGTTTCATTTGTAGCAAATCTACTTTGCTCAAAAAAATTCATTCAAGTGGCTTAGTATAAAGACAGCAGTAAATTAATGAAAACTTCAGCAAAATGAACTTTCTGTAGCAAGAGTTTTAACAAGCAAAGCTATCATATTAGTTTATGATAAAAGTATATTTAAATTTTAATAGTTTTAAAATAATTTTACAATTTAGAACTTAAATACACGAACTGAGCAAAACAAAGTCTAGAAAAATGACCAGACTTACCACCAAGTTATTTCAAAGCAAAAGCCGTCTTCTGGCATACGATCAAATTTACCGTATGCCAGAAGAAACATCCTCCACCCACCAGGGGCCACGCCCCTGATGGGGGGAGGATTGGCTTGCAAAGTGACTTTCGAAAAAAATTAAATTCAAAAGAAACTAACCATTTGTAGTGGTATATTATACCCAGATCCTCTTCATAGTTTGAACGAAAGGCCAACTTTCTGCAGCTTCTGAAAAGAAAACTATGTGACGAGTACTTAGCAGGAGTTCATAGATATCCCCTTCACGTGCTCAGAGAAACTTAAGCGTCTTGGAAAACAAATTTTAGAAATGACTTCTGTTAAGCAACCTAATAACTAGTAAGACAAAACTAAAGAATAGTTTGTCACTTTTCAGAAACAAAGTTCACTTGATACACAATGTAGCCTTCCCCAAATTCATCTTATATGGACAGTTGTGTAAAAAAGTTAAAAAAAAAACCTTTTTCCACCATTTCACATACCAATGAAGACAACTTAACGTAAAACCCACCATTGAAGATAGACAACAGAGACGAGCAACACCATCAAAACTTCCCGTTGAACTCTATACTACGCGAAATTTGACGAACAACACTCCACTAACTCAGTCGGACTGTCGGTGTCGGATGCCGACCATAACCAGTCTTAACTCTTAACATCAGCTCGAGTTGCCAACCAAGGACGCTGGACACTGAAAACGTCACTGCTCTCTCTTTTCCCTTTTAATTTGGTCCCAACGACTCAGAACTTGTTTTAAGACTTGAAATCCTACTCACACAGATTGGTTGAGATTTTGAGTGAATGTGACCATAAGAAAAAATACCTTTCGTATGTGTTGGTTGAAATTTAACTTTGTCACATATTCGCTGCAACCGTCATTTTTATCTTTGAAGAATCTACTAAATATACCGACATTACGTAGATGACACCTTTTTGATATTCGAGTGTGAACAGCAAGCCAACCTGTTTCTGAATTCCATCAATGCAAAACATAATAATAAGATAAAGTTCACTATTGAATTAGAGCAAAACAGCCAGTTACCTTTTCTTGCTGTACTCATTTCACGACTAAGTACTGATTTTGATATCACGGCGTATAGGAAACCAACATTTACTGGTCTAAGGGTAAATTTTCTCAGTGCTTGTTATAAGACTTTTAAATTTAATACTTTTATCACTGTTTTTTCGAGCTTTTAGACTTGCCAGTACATATGAATTATTTCATAAAAAAACTTTTTGTTCTTAAAGAGTTTTTTAATGATAATTGTTTTACCGATAAGTTGTTCTTCACCAAATTAAGAGTCTTTTTAAACAGAATATATATATATATATATATATATATATATATATATTATATATATATATATATATATATATATATATATATATATATATATATATATATATATATGTATATACGAAAAGCGGAAAGGCTGGATGAAATTTATATAATGCCTGGAATGAAAGAGTGAGAAATATTAATATGATTTTAACTTTCCTCCCTTATCACTTCATTATTACTTTCGAAAATACAAAGAAACAATTGTCTAACAACAAACTTCAGAAGCAAGCTCCTCATAATACCTGAAACTGGAGATATCTAAGAAAATGGAGAGATCACCTTGGAATGAAGAATTCTGATAAACTTTTAACTGAAACCACCAAAAGAGAAAATAAATCGAGCAAGAGTCAAATGTCATGGCCGACCAATAAACTCTCCAATGATGAAACATCCTCTTTCGATTAGTAAAGGCGACTTGCCAGTGACATAAATCCTGGTAGCGCCGCAACCTCTCAGCCAACCAGACAACCAGAATTTATTAGAACAATCTGGACGTCGGTAGCCAAGCATGTTGTTCATAGCTTTCATCTCGACAGCCCCGGAACCCCAAAGCCTCCTTCGCGTGTGTATGCTGCTTCTTTGTCAGGGCTCCTCCTACCTCTCCTCCTCCTCCTCTTCCACTCTTTCCTCCTCCTACTCCTTTTACTCCTCTCCCTTTGATATTTCAACCTAACCAACACACAGCAACGTTTCCTCCTCCTTCCCCCCCCTTTCCTACTCCTTTTACTCCTGCCTCCTCCTCCTCTTCCTACTCCTTCTATTCCTGTCTTCTCCTACTCCTACGTACTCCTCCTCAACCTACTCCTTCTACTCTTGCCTCCTCCTACACCTCCTCCTCTTCTTCCTACTCCTTCAGCCCTTGCCCCCTCTTCCCTCCCTCCTCTTCCTACGCCTTCTACTCTTGCCTCCTCCTCCTCTTCCTACACCTTCTACTCCTGCCTCCTCCTCCTCTTCCTACACCTTCTATTCCTGCCTACTCCTCCTCTTCCTACTCCTACTCCTGCCTCCTCCTCCTTTCCTACTCCCCTTACTACTCCCTTTGCTCCTGCATCCTTGATATTTCACACTAACCAACAAACAACAACATCTCCTCCTCCCCCTTCTCCTCCTCTCCCCCCTCCTCCCACGCGTTCCTCTCCTTCCCCTACCTCTTTCCTGGGAGCTCTAATGTAAGCCCAATTGCGGAAACTTTGAGAACGACGTTAAATGGGCAGAGAAAAGGCATCAAGAGACATTGCCCTTTGGATCCAATCAGCCACCTCCCATGACAAGCATTTCCAGGCTTACGGCGACATGGGAGAATAGCACTGTCGTGCCTCCCATTCCCGCGGATGGTCCTTCTTCTTCTTCTTCCCTCTTCTCTTCCCTCTCTCTCTCTCTCTTCCCGCCAACCACAACATCAGATACCCCGACAATTTCATGGGATTCCTTCCAAGAACGTTTTCTCTTTACCGCGAAGCTCCGAACTTTCAAAAACCCCGGATTTTAAGACCTGCAAGTAAAAGGGTGTTAGCTAAAGGGAAAGGCCGAATGTGCAGCCTATGGATCTCGGGGAGAAAATACACACGAACCAGCCAACAGGGGAAAAACAAAGGACACTGTCCCCAGACCCAGAACAGAAAACGGGAAATGCAAACGAAGACGAAATAGCTTCCGCAGATAGAGCCAATTCAAAGAAGTGAAACGGAACCCAAAACACGAAAAGAAACTCCCTCCTCTGCCCGAGCGTCCGAACCATTTCCGAAGGAGGCGGATTCCCAAGGGAAAATCGCCCAAATCTAGGAAGGCCCGATCCCATCTGCCATTATTGCCATCAAGCAAATCCCGGATCATACGTGAGCGCCCCCCCACAAAAGACCCGCGAGCCACAAACTCGCTGGACAAAAGAGTTTTCGCGCCAAAAGCTCCAGGGTTGTCCAAGATACCGCCGAGACGGGGATGAGATGGGTTTATTTTCTTTAGGGGAACAAAGTTAATCTTCCATCCGATCGAACGAGTATTTGCCATGTCATGCGATTTAGAGTCTATAAAAAGCGGCTGATTTTTCGTCCTTATCTCCAGAATGTGATTGCATGCATATGCATATAAGGCACTGACACATTGTATTTCTGATATATATATATATATATATATATATATATATATAGTATATATATATATATGTATGTATATATATATATATCTATATATATATATATATATATATATACATACACCTTCCTTAATTAAATAACTCTCTAAAACTACCTAGTATAATAACTACAACAGTTAAATCATGCTTATTATTATTACTAAGTATGAAGGACTACGGTAAAAGGTTCGGTTAGTTCACGTAAAAGAAATAAGTCCCTCGTTAAAATGAAGAATATTATTGTCATGCTGAAATATTGGCATGTTAACCTGATTTATAATGTCTTTCGTGATGAGATAAAAAGCGAAAGAAACTTCAATAAGGTTGCTCCACAAAAACTGCAGTTCTTGGGAAAGCCAGTTGTGATGATGTCAAACGCTTCAAAATGGGTCAAAACATTTTCCAGTAATAGGATTTCCATGAAATTCATCGCTCTAGAGAATAACAACGTTTTAAATTTACAAAAAAAGTAATGCAGATAAAACATATTATTTACAAAAGGCGTTTTGATAGCTTTGAATCCTAGACAACCAAATGAGATTTTGTGGTAATAAAGTTCTTGGTAGTTTCTCTTTGGAGAAAATGTGTGATGTAATATTGCGTTGTGGGAAAAAAATTAAACTTCTCGACAAATTAATGTTATTTTCAGAGTCGTGAATGATAGCTAATTGTTATTGTCATTCTGATGAATACGATTCTACAAGGATATTTGAGTATTAAGGGAATCACAGGTCTTTCCAATCATATTTTGATTAAAAAATCCGTTTTTTGATGGCTAAAATAGTTAAGGGTACTAATGATAGACTCTGATTCAAGGTGGCCTGACCCGATTCTAGCCCTGGCATGTTGGCTATTAGATAGCAAACAGCCATCTTCTAACGACTGCTGATAGATTCGCACCCGTTTATCTACTCAGGAACTCAATCAACGAGTTAGATAATAGTCGTAGGTCCTCCTATGAGAGTCAAATCCGAGTGATATATAAATACTGTTCGGTATATCTGATCCGAAATTCATCAGATGAACGCTATCTTCATAACAAAGAGGTGGGGGGAGGTAACGCTCTGATTCAGTTGCGATAAGAGCAAATACTTATTATAAATGAGTCCAAAATGTATTTAATGAGGGTAATAACGTTTATGAATTTACAATTTACTTCATATTGAGCGAGTCAGTTGACTGAGGATAACTTTGAGTCCTTGACACATTATGTAATCGCCCGTTTATAAGATAATGGTTAACTATTCACACTTTGAAAAGCTGTACTAGTATTTTCTCAAGGACACTAGAATAAGTAGTAGCAAGCGATATAGGCAATTAAATAATATAATTGTATATATACATATATGTATGTGTGTATATATAGTAACAGTTGAAAGGGGTTCTGTCAACCAGTAGGCATCTATCTGCGAGGTAAAGGATAATCCTTTATTCCCTTTCTAGGTATTATATTATAGCCACGACGTTTCAAGACATAAAAGTCCCATTTTCAAGCTATAGAAAGATAAAACAAAAGTTAAAATTACAAACTCGGAATAAGAATTAAAAGTTAAAAAGTTATACAAATGATATAAAAGACAAGTACAAAAGTTTTAACCATAAGGTGCTGAAAGCACAGACCGAGTGACAATTCGGGCCGGGCTCAGCTTCGACTTGAACTCACGAGAGATACGGAGATGTGCGCATGTGCATACAAACACACATCTCCAAACAAGCCACTAGATTTTCCCCTCACGTATAAGTAGTAAACATTGTATTCCTAACTTTTAATGCTGATTAAAATGTGCTAAAGTCTACGGTCAAATATAGCCTTGTTTCCCAGGAAAAATTTAAATAAACACACTATACTTTATTAGAAATAATTTTTCTGTACTGTTTAACATGCGCATTATTTTCTACATTTTCATTCTGATAAATAAATCCTAAATATCCTAACCTAATTTTTCTGCATCTTTACACAATGTAAAACATCCTTTTCAGACCTTTTTAGCCTCTTCCATAGAACTTTCCTACCAACCCCCCTTCAACAAGAACAGCAACAATAACAACTACAACTAAATCAACAACAAAGGAGTTTGTAGGCTTACTCCCCGAGTACGAGAACATCAGAAACAAAATTCTAACTAACTGCTCTTTATTCTGGTAGCAGAAGTAAATACCCAATTAACAGTAATCCGCTATCACTCGAGATAACTTTAAAAGCTCCTAGTTATACAACTTATATAAACCTTTTCTACTTTCATAGGGAAGATTTGCTTTATTGATATAAACATGGGAGGAGAGTCTAATGTTATATATACAAGCAGACGGGAGATGTCATAGATTGTGGTAACTACAGGGGAATTAAACTAACAGAGCATGGATTAAAAAACAGCAGTATGGTTTAATGAAGAGGAAGAGGGATGGTGGATGCCATCCTCATAGTAAGACAGCTACAGGAAAAGAGGCTAATGGGAAACCAGGAGCTCTATTGTGTATTTATAGACCTACAGAAAATATATGATAGAATCCCAAGAGAAGTGATGTTTTGGTGTTTAAGGAAAAGGAAAGTTCCAGAAAAGTTCGTTAGGCTGGTGGAGATGATATATAAAAGAACGAGCACAAAAGTGATAAAAACAATCAGGGATACAGAAAACTTTGAAGTTAGTGTTAGATTACAATTACACCCTGGGGTCAGCATTAAGTCCATTTTTGTTTGTGCTGGTCATGGATGTGTTGAGTGAAATGATCAGGAATGAAGAGCTGAGGGAGTTGTTGTACGCTCATGACCTGGTGATTAA
This sequence comes from Macrobrachium nipponense, assembly GCF_015104395.2. Classification (NCBI taxonomy): domain Eukaryota; kingdom Metazoa; phylum Arthropoda; class Malacostraca; order Decapoda; family Palaemonidae; genus Macrobrachium; species Macrobrachium nipponense. Next base: position 114,425,177 of record NC_087202.1, read on the forward strand.
TGCTGAAAATGAGGAGGACCTACAGGGAAGGGTTGGAGTCTTTAGAGAAGGGTGGCTTAAAGGTGAATGTGAATAAAACAGAGGTTTTTTTCTTTGGCTATTTTCATTTTTTGTTTTTTCAGAATAGCAGTTTAATTGTTGTCTGGTTGGTTTTTTCACGATTACTTTTCATTTACTAAATCACTTATAGTTTATAAAAGGAAAATAACAAAGGTAAAGCAGTATCAAAAAAAATGTTCTAAAAAACTTTTATTCATAAACATCACATTTTGTTTTAAAAAAATGAATGCTAATAACATAGATGAAAAAAAATTATTAAAAAAATCACATTCAGTTAGTAAAAATTCACTAAAAAAAATAAACGGGAATAAAATGTGTTTAATCAGATTATAAAACTTCAGAATATATGTAAGTTATAGGCAAGGAAACGTAGAAAAATCATTTTATCGTCAGGATTATAGCGCGTGACTACCTGTAGTAAGCGTTTGTTTATGTTCTTATACATAGTGGTAGTAGATCTCTCATCTCCTCTTTCCATGTGAAGCACTTTTGTTTGGGACAAAACTTCCTCCTACATGAGACGATCTATGAGTTTCCATAGGTTATGGTGAGGTTGTTGAGCATTATTTGATAGAGAACTATGAAATCCTTCGAGACTGTTGTTTGTTCGAGGCATAGACCGTTGAGTTCTTAGGTTCATATCCCAGTGGGAAATTGGAAATAATGGACTAGCTCTTCTGCGATTTCCACCTCTTCCTCTGATGACTCAGATGTAATTTAATTTACCTCAAAATACGAGAGAAATTCTGAAGGGATATCCTCATCCTCCGAAAGTTCCTCAAAACCTGTAGACACATCTTCAACTGGTAAAAATGCAAGAGCAGAGAGACAACGTATCTTAAGACAAAATTCGGCATCATTGTGGTATCGAACTTTATACCCCAAATCAACAATTTTCCTGTAATTTGCTTGGCAGAAGTGGAAGAAACATCCACTCACATCAGTGTCAGTAAAAGTACATTTAATTACGTTAAATGATCCTTTTTCAAAGTTACTCATTATAGTTAATGGATTTTGTTGCAGCAATTCTTGAATTTTTTTGTAAATCATTTTATAAGTTTCCTCTGTTTTGTTTGGAAGAAGGCCATAAATACGAGGAAAACTACACTTCTCTACTAGGACACGGATGGTAAAAAGTTGATAAAAAATTGCTGGTGACACCTTAAAGGTGCTATCAACAGCCCAGTTTCTGTACCTCCTTAAATGTTCAAACCCTACTTCAGTAGCAAATATCAGAATGCGATTATGGTCATCGGCTCCCGAATCATACTGTAGCAACTTTTCCCCTGGTGAAAGATGTTGAAGTTCTGTTGGAATACAAAACCCTGACCTTTCCATAGGGATTGCAGGAGCACTGAAGTTCTGCTGCCTCCATCGACGAATATTTCTACTTAGATGCTGGACGTTTTGTACTTCAGCTCGTGTGCAAGCATCCAACGGCGACAAGCAGCTTGAAACTAACGATCTTGTAGATAAATTTTTCGAGGAGACATCTTCCTTTAGCTTTGCAACAGCACTTTTTGCTTCAACTGTACTTTTAGAGGCTGCATGATTATGTTCGTTGCAGGTCTATATCAACTCGTAGTTTTCTTCTTTTGATTTTGTCTGTACTCTAGCTTTACACGATTTTTGTTTCCTCTGTGTACACTCCCAGTAAATTACGGATTTGTCACTATTGTATCCATTTCGATGATACATGTACTGAAGATCATCCACTAAAATATCGTTGCCACGTTCACTCTTAATAATTGAAGCCATTTCTAAGGATGTAGAAAATTAAAGAAATGTTCGCTATCGAAGTCTCTTGAAGTTAGTAAAAGTAATAAAGTATTGGCTATGAACTTCCCTGCAATTCACCTAGCTGAATATCATCTAAACGAGTAATTTTCCAAAACAACTAATTTCTAATACTTTCCCAAACAACTAATTTTGGATATTTTCGAAAACAAGTAATTTCGGGTAGTTTCCAAAACAACTAATTTAGACAGGAAAACATTTTTCGAAACAATGGCAATTGTCCGGATGGCAATTGTCAGCCTAGGAATTGTCCCATACCTAATGGGCTGAAGAAACGAATATCTGAATATGCAAGAATATATATATATATATATATATATATATATATATATATATATATATATATATATATATATATCTGAATATGCAAGTATATATATATATATATATATATATATACATATATATATATACATATATATATATATATATATATATACATATATATATATTCTATATATATATATATATATATATATATATATATATATATATATATATATATATATATATTCTTGCATATTCAGATATTTGTTTCTTCAGCCCATTAGCTATGAATTTAAATTTCATGACAGCTGGAAGAAACCCCACCAGATAGGACAGAATGTAGGCGTCCTACCCCAATATCATACGATATGGTTTGGGGGGAAGATAGAAGAAAGCTGTTGGGGCAAAAAGACAGGTCATGACAGGATATGGGCAGCTAGGTTAGCAACTTAGCCTTAAATTAAGGACCTATTCCCTATTTATGATGGCCGTTATTTGCTTCCTTCAAATACTGCCATCCTGTGCTGGCCGCCAGCATCCCGCCTGACCCAAACATGCCTTGGGTCACTCTCACTCTGTTCCCAGCCACCGGAGAGCAAGGTCGCTCCACCTCTTAACCGCCCTAACCCTGGGCTTCTCTCTTCTTACCCACTGTCACGTGACGGGTCTTCAAAGGAGAACAGCCTGAATCCATCTCCAGCAAGCAAGCTCCAGGCACAAATGGAAGAAGGTACATCCTGAAGTTGCAAGTAATGCTGGTGTTCTTTTCCTATCCTGAATTTATCTAATCTTTTTCAGTATTTTCAACTTTCCGTTCTCCTAAATATAGTCCCTTTGTTCCTACATCCTAGCACGCATATTTTCCCTCATGACTTGTTCCAAGCCTACAGTAATTTTGTCCTGTGAAATTATCATAGCATTCCCATCATAGTGTTTCCATCTGCTAACTATTATGAATTATCATGTTGCTACCTGGAATTCTTGTCCAGAATCCTTTTGTATAGCTCTTCGCGTTCTGCCCTTGCCATTGCGAAGCCACGTGCAAGATACTTCTGCAACGAGTCAACAAGGGCCACGTTTCAGTGCCCCTCAAGCATTGCGAAATTGGGATTTTATTTTTACTTAGTAAGTACAGATAGAAATTGGAAGAAAAGCAATTGAAGTTAGAAAACATCATGTGGTCAACGGATTCTGAAATTTCATCTTTAAAATAGAATTAGAAATATATAAGTGTCATAATGGTGATATTGATGTGGTAACTGTGTTGGGGATCTTCATGTTATATGTCTTTTTTGAGCATTAATCAAATCACTAACAACACTGGAATAACGATGAAAAAGTAATGCAATCAGAACTGAAAGATATTTTCTTATCTTTGCGCAGCATTGAATATGATACAATAGTTATTATGTTTTTTATTATAATTGTCTAAAAACAAAAAACATAAAACTTTATGTCTTAATTTCAAATTTGAGTTTTACACAGTGGTTCTCAGCCTTTTTTTTGGCCCATGCACCCCTCCATCATATGTCAGAATGTCATTCCCCACATCCCATTTTCCAAAATTATCTGCCTCAAAAGGTGTATTCCAAATGATATGCAATAAAATACTAACACAAACACACAAGCTAGCGGAGAGAAAGCCAAGCGTGGCCTCTCAGTAGTGCGGGCCGATGCACACTGCGTTTTGTGTGGTCCTAGAGCCAGATTGAGCCAGCCAATCTATGGTTACAATCCCTCCCCCACAACTGAAACTCTGAAATTCCCCCCTAGGTGGGTATCCAGGCCACGCATCCCCCCACATCCCGATTGAGAACCACTGTAACATGTGAAATATTTTCCCAGACAAACGTTCTCTCTCACCTTTGCTACACAAAACCAAAATTACCTACTTGTGAACGACGAATTTTTCTCGCATTAAAAGAGATGATTATATCCAAACCCGAAGAAGATTAACCCAAATTATGGAAAATACTCATTCACTTCTTCTCCTCTTCAGGAAGGATCGAGGTTAACAATTAGCGAACAATCTTCCTCCAATTAGTGTCTGGCCAAAGTTAACATCGATCTTTTTCAAGATTTATCGTCTTATTTTTTTTGCTTTTTATATCCTTTCCTCCGGATCCATTAAGTATGTCCCTTCAAGATCCCAAAAAATAATTGCGCCAACCTACAGCCAATTAGGGAAACCATTAGGAGATGAGCTAATAGACTTTGTACTTAATATCTTTAAAAGTGGTTTTACTTCTCCTGTCTAGTTGGTAGATGGCGCTGGTGGTCGCTATAGGTAATGTGGGCGTATGTGTTCGGATTGGAGTCATTCGTAACAACTTAGGCTCTATGGTATATATATATATATATATATATATACTATATATTATAATATATATATAATTATTATATATAGAGTCGATATATAGATATATATATATGTAATATATATATATATATATATATATATATATATATATATATATATATATTTAATATTTATATAATTATATATAGTATATATATATCTATCTATATATATTTATATATATATATATAGATAGATTCGATTACAATATATATATATCATATATAAATTATATATATAGATAGTCTATATATATATATATATATATATATATATTTATATATATATATATATTATATATTATCTATATATATATATCTAGCTATTATATATTTATATAATATCTCATATATATATAGATATATAGATATATATATATATATATATATATATATATATTATATATATATATATCTTATATTCCATATGATATATATATATATATACATATAAGTGCGTGTGTGTGTGTGTGTGTGTGTAACCATCGTAATCAATTACCATAGAGCCTAAGTTGTTATGAATGACTCCAATCCGAACACATACGCTCACATTACCTATAGCGACCACCACCGCCATCTACCACCCAGACAGAAGTAAAACCACTTTTAAAGATATTAAGTACAAAGTCTATTAGTTCATTTAATAGATGTGTGTGTGTGTGTGTGCATGTGTGTATACACTTTCATGTTCTCAGTAATTCTTTAAGGATGATGATGCCGCTCCGTGCTCTTTTTCCATCAGACTTTGGACGGCGGTTAGGGAGCGATCCTAGGACCTTGCAAACGTAAACCGACGTCTAATTTGGCTAAGGTTTTTGTTTCTTTACAAACTATTGAAAAATCGAAATGTTTCTAGTCATGTATCCTAGTGACGAGTGTTAACAATAAAACCTATAAAGCCACGATGTTCTAAGAAAGGTTATATATGTAAGGTGAACATAAATAATACAGAATGGTTTATATCTCTTTCTCTGCCTCATGATTAACATTCTGAAACTCTATTTTGAATAACTACTTATGATTATGATTTCCTAGAACTGCGACTTAAATCCATTTTCTGTGAATTCATTTCTCTCCAAGAATTTATTGTAAAAGCTGCCTTGAATATTGAACGAATGTCTTAGCTATTGTTTTCACTGTATAAATGCACAACTTTGCTGCTGCCTAACTCAAGTGTCATTCATCTTTCTGTTCCAATATTTTTACCTTGTATTCTGTACCCCTTTCCTTTCAGGTATCGGATTGCGCTTTTTATTAATGATGATCATACATTACCAGAAATTAATTATGCAATGTCTATTCATTACTCTATTTGATAACAATAGATTTTGCATTGCTGTTACCGCAAATTCTGGTAATAATAATAATAATAATAATAAACTTCACTAAACATAACGGCTGTCTAGATGCCGTTGAATTTGTATCGTAGTTTCTCAGTATTTCGAATGAGTTTCTTTATAGTAGAAGGTTATTTATATAACAGCTGTTTAAAGTTCATTTATGCCTTGATTTTTCGGTAGCACTCTCTCCACTTCCCGCAAATCAACGAAGAGACGTGACGAAGAGAAGGTTGTGGCACATCTTAGGCGCCTCGAACAAGAATGTGATACCCTTGGAGAGCTTCCCAATTAGAAGAATGACATTGCTCTTACCCTTAATTAAGTCTGTACAGGATAGGGGCTATGCCTACCGCTGACGTACTATGCACAAGAAACTTGTAAGTTATAATGGTGGTCATCTTCATATCCTAACCAGAACGGACGCCACAAATGCCAATCTGACGGATTACCAGCTCTTCAATGACGAGCATGCCTTTCCCCAGATGAGGTTGAACTGTCACTTCTTGGAGAGGCCAAAGCCCGAGGGCAAACTTGGTGAAATCAAGGTCCTCCTGAATTTCATCTTCTTTCTGGAAGACCACGGCCTCTCCTCCTAGTGGAGGCTTTGACAGAGTAAGGATAACTACCTCAACCTCTTAATGACGAGAGAAAAGGACATCACAAAAGAACTTTACATGAGGGAGGCCATTATAATCTGTCAAGCAGATAAGACATCAGCCTTTGTCCCAATTCACTGAGAGGAGTACTTCCTGAGACTTTACAACATACTTAGAGGCTCCTCCAAGTCTCGCCACTTCAAAAGGAATCCCATCGATGACATTAGGAGGGAGACCAATCTTCCTAATAGAGGTAATTGATACTGCTGCAAATCCCGTACACCTGCCCAAGATTATGAGCAACATCTACAGCAATTTAAAAACCAACAAGGCCAACAGTCCTCACTACCCCATAGTAAGCCAATGTCCAATTCTGACCTGCACCTGCTCGAGATCTGCACTAAGGATGCCCTTTCATTAGTCAACGAGAGCAAATGTGGATGTGGATCGATGGCGTACCAATGGGTTCTTACCTTGGTGTGCGGTTTGCCAACTTTTATAAGGGCGTTGTCAAGCAGTCTGTCTTTAGTAGAATCGCCAAACCAGCTGTACACGTTCAATAAGTTAATGACACCTTCGTCATAGTCGCTGATGAAAATGAACTGGAGACATTTAGGTGCACCTTTAAGGAGGAATCAGTTGTCTGCTTTACGTGTAAGAGAGGCGTGGACAAAACATTCGTTTTTTGGATGTCCGTATTGCCAGATCAAACCGAGGTTTTCACATGTAGGTCCACCATAAGCCAAGTGATAACAAAATCTGCCTCAGCAGCAGTAGTGAATATCTGGAAAAATGAAAATTCTTGGTCTTTGATGCCAACGTTTGGCATGCCCTCTCACACTGTTCTTCTACTAATGAGCTTGAACATATTGCCCAATCCCTAGAGGCTAATAGATAGATACTATTACCTTCTCATCACCAAGGTGGTGAGAAATGTTGTGAACAGGTGGCATTGTCAGGAGAACCACTCCCGACACGAGAGTGAGAGGATCATTCAACTGTGCTATCGGGGCAATATGAACGCTAAGAACAAAAAGACGAGGGAACCCTGAAGAACATTATCAGTCCTCATGTAAAACCAACTGAAGTGGAAGAAAGACTACATTATGATCACTACAAGGATCAACAGGCTGCCCAGTACCACATGAGGAACAGCTCCATCGTTATCAGCGAAGAGGGGAGGAGTGGTATACACCTCATGCCCTGAGAACTGATGCTGCCACTCAGACAATGGGATGACTATGACTTGATTCTATAAGAGCATCACTATTCCCCTACACAAAGGGGCAGTATAACAGCACTTACACGAGGGAACATAGCAATGCTCCACAAGACCAGCAGATTGTAAGGAGCACATAGATCCTTGACAACATCAATGCCTAACACCACCACCAATATAAGAATTGCCCCGTTATGTTCTGATGGAAACCATTGCTAAATGTAACATGGGAGACTCTTCTTCCTACCACCATCAGGAGAATAGCCCCTGGGTTAACCCTTCAACCGCTCACTAGTTCAGGCACCACGCCCTATGATAATAACTCCCAGGACCCTGCACCAGCCAATAAGCATCTTTGTCGGTCAGCCAGACTCGAGTGGATAAAGTCATTACACTTCCAGCTGATGGAAGATTCTTCAGGGATTTCCCAAGCTGTAACATTTGCAGTGCTCCTGAGACACAAAGGCTACTGCAAAGGGCTTTCCCGGCCAAGAATATTGCATGACTCTCTTCATAGAGCCTTTCATCCTGATCAAATCATCTTAAGTGTTGGGGCATCCTCAGAAGTGGCACTGGAATGATGAGACCAAAGGATCATATACATGTGGAGCAAGGTTATTCTTCATCGGGAACCTTGATGTCTGCCAACCCAAATAGTATACATTAAATTTTTAGACATCTTTTGTGATCTTGAAAACTTTCTGTCAAGGCAGGAGGGTGGCCTAGTACACCTTAAATTATGAGCAATCTTAATATATTGATGATTGTGGTCTCTGTTAGTCCGACAGAGTCTACAGGTCCATTTCAGTCCTTTTAATCTTTCAGCACCTTACCACACCTATCCTGCTACCTGATCATGACCCATATAGGCTGTGTGCCAAGAGGAGCAATGGGTTATTATTCTCCAGGGTACCCATTCTACTTGTTAAGATAGAGAACCAGGCTGATGGCCCTTATAGAAACTTCACCCAAATATATCAGCATCTATCTCTGTTGCAAGTACGTCATGGAAAGAAATATTCCCCTTTGAATTTATCCCACAAGTAAAATTAAGGAAGCTGCATTCTTCAAACGTTCTTCAGAAAAAGTTTGTGCCATCATGGCAGAGCATATTCTACGATAAAGGATCCGGACCTTATGATGAAAAATAAATAAATAAATAAATAAAACTGTACTCATTGTTTCATTTTTTTTCCTTAGGTGTTCTGTATCATATACAGGAATTTCGTTTGTCTCTTAAGAATCCAGAAACTAAGGTATTAAGGAAAATAATTTTCTTGAGTCTGCATGGTGAGTATATGCTTCTTTAGTTTTTATAACCCCTGGAATAATATGTATTCGGATAATCAGTACATCAAACAATTACCAATAATCAACGTTTCAATTACTTGATTAGTCACCCATTTAGATTAATCATTTAGTTGCCACTGGTTAAGCTAATAATGACTGGGAAATACAATGTTTACGTAACTGAATTTAGAGTTCAAACAAATAAGCATTTGACCCTTTCACTGTAATCAGTTGTGATGTAATCATATTGTTCACTAAACCTAAAATATAATGCACCAAGGAATGTTAATCCTACGACGTAATTTAAGCAAAATTGGATATCTCGTCGTTTGTTAAGGAAAGATTGCAACTGCTGTCTTTAGAATCTTATTAATACAGTTCCTGGTAATAAAAGGGAAAAGAATTTCAGATAATTTACTATTCATGAATACTTATTATTATATTTGCGGATATTATATTATTTATTATTATTATTTAGCTTTGCTTCTTCACGATTCGAATCAGCATAGTTATTGTTTGTCGTCATCAGTGAACTGCAACCTGTTGATTAGCACTTTTATGCTAAAGGTATGAGAGAGAGAGAGAGAGAGAGAGAGAGAGAGAGAGAGAGAGAGAGAGAGAGAGAGAGATCTTAATTTTAAGTAATTAGCTTATTCTGTGTTAGTAGTATACAATGGGTAGAGGATTTAACTCATAACTATCATTAATAAGGATCTCTCTCTCGTTAAAATCAGCACTTCTTGCTTTATTACCACGTACTTCAAAACTTATAGGTGGTTTAACTACAACACTCAGTGAGATAGCATCTATATCGGTATGATTATCCATTCGGTCAAAGGAAAGTCGAATAAGTCTTAATCTCTCTTCATCAAGATGTTTCAGAAATCGATTACAATATTGTAAGAATGGTGAATAATATTCTTGCCCATAATCATGTATATTTATTATCGGTTTCTGAAGCATTTTCATGAGGAGACATAAAGCCATATTTGACATTCGCTTGACAGAAAGGCTGATTATACCTGTAGACACACAGCCTCACTAAACTTTGTAATTATAACACCTATAATGTATAAATGAATCAGGAAAATATGGAACGAGATTAATTATATATAAATACAGGCAAAACCTTCGCAGACCTAAATGTTTGAAGTACCTGGTAAAGCAAGAAGAGCTACTTTTAATGAGAGAAAAATAAATGACAGTTCGTTTGTGAATGAGAATTATCTGCAATTGTCATTCAGTGTTTGAAATAGAGAGGTATATATTTATTAATGATTGTTATCGGTTCGGTGCATTTACACATGATATACTAAAACGTAGTACAAGAGAATCGTTTAAAATCAAATTCTCTCTCTCTCTCTCTCTCTCTCTCTCTCTCTCTCTCTCTCTCTCTCTCTCTTTCAGCACTAGCAGTGCTAATTATTCCGCTAAGTTGATTGATGACACCAAAGCAAATATTTAAGATTATAATTTCGACACCAGGGCCTTTGAAATCTAAAAGAATCTTTCAAATATTCATTCACATGACCTTTCGTATGGGGCCAGATATTCTGACCCCATAATCCTTCATAAAAAAAAAAAAATTAGTTATCGACATCACAATTCCTAGAAAACGCAGGTAAATGAATTTGTGAAAGTAAATATCCAATATTTATAAGCTGTAGAAGTTGGCTCACGCGAAGTCTCGCGATAAATTGAGGTAGTTCTAACCTCAAAGCTCATATACGTTTCGCTAGGAGCTATATTTATTCTTTAATTTACGTTATAATGGCATAGCCCAAATTTTCATTTTCATGTACGTCGAAATCGCCATTTGTTTGGAAGAGAAGCACTTTGTTATGTTTTAATATACTTCTGATGGTTCTCTCGTGCGTATATATATATATATATATATATATATATATATATATATATATATATATATAATATATATATATATATATATATAATATATATATATATATACATATCATATATATATATATATATATATATATATATATATATATATATATGTATGTCTGTGTGTATGTACTTATTAAATCCACCTGTCACTTTTTAACAGATGAGCTTGTAACTGTGAAAATCACGATGCCAAACTTCACACTTTTTGGTTGCGTATACAAACCATATGAAGAACATGAGAATTTCAGATTTCATTGTGATTCATATATATATATATATATATATACGTATATATTAATGCCTATGTTTTGATCAGTCTAAGATTGATTTTTTTGCAGCTACTTCCATGTAAATTTCATAAATGTCAACTATTCAGTTTCTGTGATGAAAAGGAATAACTCTATGTTGAGTCGATCAATATTTATGTCACTTTTTAAGCAACACCTTCTACTTACAACATCCTAAGCAACAGGTTGCTAAGAGAAAAGGGAAAATATAAGGTCAGCTAGTCTTATTATGATATGCAGATATGTCGGAAAATGTCGTATTGACATGAAATGTCAATATTTTCCGAAAGTGTCGTCCAAAATTAGAATAGAATTTCTATCTAGTTCAGGAATCCTGACTTCGACCTTGAATAAGATTCTTGGCCCAACTTGTAAGTCCTATCAGATATTGCAAAGAATTCCTTAAGGATCTTCATCCAAACGCAGTATGAAATCCCAATTATGGCTGAAACGTCGACTTTTAATTAGTAGGTGACCTCCATTGGACCATTTTGTGGCCTTTTACCCAAGAATCCCTCAAAATCATAAATGAAATGTCCGTTCTTTCGGTTGTTTCTCTAAATAAAAACAATATCAGAATCTCAGTTATGTCATGTCTTTAAATTTCAGATAATTCAAGAAATCTTTACATGATAAAAATGCGTAAATAACATCGAATCCACATATAAATTTACTTAAGCCGATATAAAATACATGTTCGCCACGGAAAAGTATGGACAGGCGAGTTTTTCTTTTCTAGCATTGCACTGACAGAAACAATAATGATAATACTGATATCTTTTATATATATAAATGTTAATTAGTACTTTTTTCCTCTGTTAATCGTAAAGCAAAAGGATAATTTTGAACGGAAATGTTTCAAAATATTATCGTAGTCCCATGCCCCAACCAATACCTCTCTCTTTTGTAATCAAGCACGCACACACACACATACACACACACACACACGCACACACTCGTTGTCACCCTCTATATGACAATTGACACCTGGGTTTTGAAACCTCCTGATGGCGACGGAAGTCCTGTCACAGCCAATGGAAATCACATTCCTGTTTTTATCCCTGTGGCGTCTCATGTGTTTCCATCTTCATTGTACGAGATGCCTCTCCCGAAACCGTCATCCGAGAAGGGCCGTCTGGAATCAATATATCCGATGGGAAGTCCCACGCCTGTCGCTCAGTCAGGTGTCTGGAACGTGTATGTTTAGCCGCCGCCTAAGTATGGTTAGGGGATGTAGTAGGCTCTGGATGCTCTCAAGGGAACATCCCTCAAGGGAAGGTTGAGTGATGGATGGAAGAGATGTCTTCAGGATTACCAACCTAGAAAACAAGGTTTGCTCACGTGGCTTACTTTTGTTGACCAAATGATTGAGAATTTACAGTTACATACACGAAGAAAACGGAAAACTTATTAAATTCATTATTGTAACCACACTGACACCAACGCATGAGGGTGAATAACTTATATATATATATATATATATTATCTATATATTATTATCTATATTATTTTTAATTTTATATATATATTATAGATATATATACACATATATATGTATATATATATATATATATATATATATATATATATATATGCATGTATATATAATTTTTATCACAACGCCTCGATTCATATACATGCATTAAGCTACAAATGTCCTTTAATATCCAATTCGCTCTTCCTCGGAATTAAAATATTTCCATATATGGTAACCGAAGGGGAATTTTTTAGTTGATAATAATTTTGTCCTCTCTTGGATTCGAGCAGAGGAGAAATCAGGACTTCATTGACGTCACTGAAGTACTGATTTCCTCTCTGGTCGCTGGTTCGAATCCACGAAAGCACGAAATTATTATTAACTAAAAAATTCGGTTACCATATATGGAAATATTTTAATTCCGAGGAAGAGCGAATTGGATATTAAAGGACATTTGTAGCTTTATTGTATGCCTATGAATCACGGTAATGTGATAGAAATATATATATATATATATATATATATATATATATATATATATATATATATATATATATATATATAGGTATATATATAGATAGGTATATATATATATATATATATATATATATATATATATATATATATATATATATATATATATATATTATATAAATATATATATATATATATCTATATATATATATATATATATATATATATATATATATATATATATAATATATAGATATAGATATATATATATATATATATATATTATATGTATATATGTATATAATATATATATATATATGTATATATATGATATATATCTATATCTATATATATCTATCTATATATACTATATATATATATATATATATATAATATATATATATATATATCATATATATATAGATATATATAGATATATATATATATATATATATATATATATATATATGTGTGTGTGTGTGTGTGTGTGTGTGTGTATGTATGTATGTGTGTGTGTCCCATTCGAGTGTATATTTACAACTGCTCTCTCGTAAAATTTTCATTTCTGTCGTCCTAATGCTAATATCGTTTACACTTATTATTCTCAAGATTATTTACAACAACAAAAGAAAAAGACCCCCGTCATTACAAAACATTATCCCTTCACAAACACTGAATTCTTTTTTTTATTCGCATTTTTATTTAGTCGCGAGACATCGAAGACAAAAAACATTGAAAGCAAAATCTGGATAATCCTTTTTATTTTTACCGGGTCACGTCCTCTCTCTCTCTCTCTCTCTCTCTCTCTCTCTCTCTCTCTCTCTCTCTCTCTCTCTCTCTCTCTCTCTCTCTCTCTTCTTTATCTTTTGACTTTGTGGAAATCATGTCGTAGAAACGCACAAAGATAAACATTCCCAAAGGTGCCTTTCGGGGAACCGTGGTAACTCGATTCTCTCTCATGTTCATGTTTCTTTCTTCATATTATATTTCTATACACGGTCAAAGCCGTCAGTGCGCCTCAAGTGGTTCGTTGTAGGCATTACTAAAGGGTGTTTGCTTCGTCACTTCGGCCCCCATAGCTGCACCCTCTTTGTAGCCTTTTGCTTTATTTCCATTCCCACTTACAATCTTCTGTCTTGCTGTCAACATCTCACTTTGCCGTTCCAAAGGTATAGTGGTTAGTGTCGTGGAATCCCACTGAGATGAAAAATGACTGGCTCTGCGTCATGATCTGTTACTGCTGCAGTGTCGGGTCTGCTGTGACAGGTTGAAACCAACATTCTTTGGAAGTTTGAATTTCTAGTCAATGGCCACTGTGTGCTGGTTCCATGTGAATAGGTTTCATCTAGGTACATAATAATAATATAGTTCTTAGATACTTGTTCTCCATGTCCTTTATGTTCGGGATCTCTTCATCTTGCCGCCCAACCGCTCAATTTCCTATTTTTTCTGCCTTAAACAATGAAAGGCCGAAAATGTCCTAGTACTTGGAAATACAACTAGAGTCTCATAAATAAATAAATCTTTTTATCTAAGTACATATATTTTTTTTTCTTTTATATTTCAAGGACAGTCACACTCAGAAATAAATTTCACATTACACACTTATTCTTATAACCTCATCTTTCTACGCAATATTTTAATCTTGTTTCATGGACGTACGAGTGCCGACAGCATAATACATATAATGGAAAACAGACATCTACTTAATTACCGTGTTGAGAAAAATTGTCAACGATGTCATTTAGAAACGGACAGGGCAATTATAATAGTGTTTAATATGAATATAAATAATGTGTCTTCTTAACGAATTTTTTCTAGCCTGATCTCTTTAAGACTCGGTATGAAAATTATTCCTTTTTCACTCCAAAATACGTTCCTTTCTATTTAAGATTTCCTCGCCATAGATAAACATTCTGGGAATTGGTCTGAAGGCGTCATTTGCATTATCTCTTCAAAAACCGTTGTATAAAATCTAACACACAGTTGATAACATATTTAATTCTTTATAGATAAAGAGAAGAAGTCTTATTTTTTATATGAATAATAAGACTATAATTTATTTACATTCTTTATATAGTCTTTATATTGCCAATATAATCCACAGTAGAAAAGAGAATAAAACCCTCTAATACCTCGATAATTTCGCCTTCCGCCAGGCCTCTTCAAGAGTTTCATTAAAACTAAACAGAATAAGAACATATATAGAAATCATAATTTGTTTCCTCTCTGGAAAGGAAACTACGAGAACAGATTTCAAAGTTAAAATTATTTTAAGTTGTTAACAGCATAAGCTAATGGTTAAAATTTAACCATTCACAAAAGTTAAAAACGAGAATTATTCGACGATTTTGTGATAGGTCATTTCAAACCTTTCCCTGAATTTGTACTGTTGGGGAACAGTATGAAGGAATAAAGCGTCTAATTTATATATCCTAACTAATACTGAAGTATTTTTGTTTGCTGAAACTTATGCAAGCTGTCTCTAGCAGATTTTTTGTCGTCATATCTTTTTCTTTGAATGATATTTCTGTTTTGCTCCAAAGAATAATTGAGCCACAGTTTTGCACATGTGAATTAACAGCGTAGTCTGGAGAATTCTTTATATTGATATATAGTTGAAATGCGAGCCTCGAATAATAAGCAGACGAACTTTTCTTGTGCTGATAAGTAGCGGAATGTTTATAGTTCTGAATCATCATGGGACTGAAATGTTACTCTTTCTGTTTGTCAATAGACAAATATCATTTTTTATTATTAATCGAGTGAAGCTGCGCTTGTTATTTGAATAAATACCTGGGCTTTGCCTCCTGGCTACAAATAAATAATTTTTTTATATTTTTAAAAAATGACGGATGATCATTCCTTTTTATATCTGTTAATCAGTACATGAATGTTATTTTCTTTATCAAAAACATCCATGAAATTTTTATATATATGTACATAGATAAAAACTTGAGCCTTTATTCTTCTGTTAACAAATAACTAAACTTAGATTTTTACAGTTATCTAACAATTGGACTATTTTCTTTTTATTTAAGCAAGAATGACTTTTATTTTTAGGTTGATACTTACGTGAACTTTTATTTTGATATTTACATGATAAACGGATGAGCGTAAGCGACTTAACGTCTAAAATGAACAGAAGTGATTGTTTATAGAAAGTCTCCAACCCCAAGCAAACAAAGCAGACAAACAAAATCTCTGAAAAACAAGTCAGCCGCACATCCATAATGCCCTCCGGAGGGCGTGTCGGTGGTGGTGGTGGTGGTACTGCCGCTCCATGGCGGACTCCGAAGGTAATGCGACCTTCATTTGTTTGAAGTCCCAGGAGCGAAGTAGAGCAAAGTTTCTTATGCTTTGCCCGAGTGTATATTAATGTTTCAATTTTACCTCGACAGAAGTTCGTGGCTGGGGATAGAGGAGGTTGTTGGCCCCTAATGTGACGTGGATGGAAAGGGCGTTCTTTTCTATTGTTTTGTTTCCTTGTTAAGTCTTGAATTCTGCATAGGTGTTGATTAACCTACTGTTCTTAGTTGGTAAACTTTTTGCCGTTGAATGAAAATGATCAACTTTACCTATTCTTCCGGCCAACGTAAGAGGGCAGTGTCGCTAGTGTACCTCTGTAAGCATCACTGAAGGTTTTTTTTTTTTTTTTTTTTTTTCTTTTTTTTTTTTTTTTTTTTTTTTTTTTTTTTTATATGTTCCTTCGGTCCATGGCTCCTCCCAGTTATTCGTCGTTCCTTTATCTCCCTTCCCGCTTTCTTCGGTCTTGCTGTCCAGCACCTCCAACTCCCTATTTTCCATGATTTGAGCGCTGGATGTCTTTAGAGAGCGCAAGTGTTTGGCTTTATTGCCAGAGTTTCACAAATGACTGTAATCAAATCATTATCCTCTTGGTATCAATAATGAAATTTAGTTTAATGCTAGCGGTATTTAGGTGCTAGAGTATGTAGGAGGATTGTATACCTTGAGTGTTGATTAAATAATTAACTATTATCTATTTCAGTTTTTAGTGAGACACACGCGCACGCACACACACACACACATATATATATATATATATATATATATATATATATATATATATATATATATATATATATATATATATATATATGTATATATATATATATATATACGATATATATAATATCCTTTACCTATCCATTTATGTATTTACTTGGAGGGCTTATCTTTTTCATTGGAAAAATTACATTTCCCGTTATATTCACACTTACAATGCTTCTAGTACCATTATTATTTGTTGATGCTATACGTGGCGTATGGATAGATGTCATGATCATTTTATATTATCGTTATCTCACTTTGCAACTATAAAAGTAAAAATTCATTACTTATTAAATATTCAATATCCTACTCAGATAACCATAATTTTACGGACGCACTTTTGTCTGTTTATCCATAAACGTGAAATATATATATATATATATATATATATATATATATATATATATATGTGATGTTTGTGTGTGTGTGTGTGTGTGTGTGGTTTTTTAGTTATGCTTTTATGCG
Organism: Macrobrachium nipponense; assembly: GCF_015104395.2. Lineage (NCBI taxonomy): Eukaryota > Metazoa > Arthropoda > Malacostraca > Decapoda > Palaemonidae > Macrobrachium > Macrobrachium nipponense. Next base: position 114,442,786 of record NC_087202.1, read on the forward strand.
TGTATTATGTATGTATGTATTGTATGTATATGTGTGTGTGTGTGTGTGTGTGTGTGTGTGTGTGTGTGTGTGTGTGTTTATGTATGTATTTATGCATGTATGTATGTATGTATGTATGTATGTATGAAAATGTGTGCGTGCATGTGTGTGTATTGCATATACTCGTATGTATCTATGTATGTTATGCTTCTTTGTGTGTGTGTGTCTAATTTCAATTGTCTCCACTTGTTACCTTTAGCATTCTTGTGTAAAAATATGTGTGAGAACTGGCATGAGAAGACATTTTCATGTTTTGCAATAATTATTTCCTAAAAATTCAGATGCGCCATTTTTAAACAAATCACCTTTTTGGGTCTTATGCCTCGTTTCTTCT
>NC_087202.1:114448158-114503158 GCF_015104395.2 Macrobrachium nipponense
TACAAATTCCTAGTCGTTTATCAATATATTTCAATTTTCATTATTGGCAAATGATTTTTTTTCCCTGAACTACCAATAAATTTGAATCGCTTCGCCTCGATTTTTGTTTCGGCTGTTCCTGTTTTATGGCCTGGGGGAAATCCTGAACGCTCATTTAGGGAGAGTAACGCTGCGGCCACATACGCCAGGGAGTCCGTATGCCAACGTCTTCGTCATTCACTCTGTCTTTGGATATACTGTAACTATAGTAGATTCACATCAACCGTGCATTTGATGCCTAGGCCCGCCCTCACGACGCTCCTGATTGGCTGTTGATGAGCTAATGACAGGGCTGGAAACTCTCAGTCTCTCTCGAGAGTTCACATAGGCGTATCCCTCGGAAGAGGTGGAACATAGATCCTACCCATGTGAACTCCCGAGAGAGACTGAGAGTTTCCATCCCTGTCATTGGCTTATCAACAGCCAATCAGGAGCGTCGTAAGGGACTGGCTCAGACATAAAATGCACGGTTGATGTGAATCTACTATAGAGACTCCGTGGGTAGGTCGTGCTGTCAATGCACCTCATACTAAAGGTATTATTAAAGGTTGTTTACAGCATCCCTTCGACCCCTGGGTGCTGCAGACTCTTTTTAGCCTTTTACTTCACCACTGTTCCTACTTCCTATCTTCCATCTTGCTGTCAAACGCCTCCAATTCCTTCTTTTTACTGTCTCAAGCGAGGAATGGCTGAAAGCGCCCCAGTGTTTGGCTATAAAGTCTAATTTTCATAAATCTGATGAAATATGAATAAGAGTCCACAGTTTCAAGCGATTTTGAATATTTAGTAATTATACGAATCTGTCTTAAAAATTACTATGATATAGCAGAGTATATTACTATAGCAATATACTCAACTATATAATTGTGAATTTTTATGACCGATTATTCTTCACGAGATTGTAAATTTCTTAATAATTATACGAATATTATATCAGTGAGGGTTGCCCATAAAAAAATCTACAAATAAACTACAGTATCATTAAATTTTAGAAGCTGCTGCTGGACTCTACAGACAGGCAATGGATTGGCATTAAGAACCTAGTTAAAGAATAGCCAGATACATAGGTAGTTTCATTCTTACTTTCTCCCAATCTATCTTGCAGCCCACAGTTTGTAAATGCGTTGTCATCTACCCTAATTAAAGATTAGCCAGAAATAATGACGGATAGTTTCGTTCACTCTCACTGTCTCGATTACAGACGAAACAAATCATCTTTGATTTAATCGGATCATTCGTCGTAAGTAGGCTTTTCCCTAAGGGTAGGTCCACCAGGGGACCTTTTCCGCTTGAAGGCCTTTCCCCTCCGGAGGACTTGTAAGAATATCCTGCAGTCACGCGATCAGTTTCTGAACTCGTCGATTGTTTACCATCTATATGTTTGTGATTGTCAATGGCGTCATACCTGCTTCTTTTCCCATTGGTGGTTGTTTTCACTTGTTTTAATCCCGACCTTTATCTTTGAATTTCATTAGCCATTTCTACCCATCCTTAAGCTACTCTTCACATTTCCTTTCTTTATTCTTGTTCGTGCTCTTCAGCTCGAAATGTTAATCAATTTATCAACAATTTTTAACTCTGCGCATATCGGGCGATGAAATATAAGTGGGTCCGTATCATGATCAGTTACTGGTGCAGTGTGGGGTCTGCGGTGGGGGGTTGAAACCAATATTCTTCGGAAGCTCGAATTTCAAGTCAATGGCCCCCGTGTGCTTCTTCCATAAGAATAGGTTTAATCGACTGAAACAACAACAACAACAACAACAACAATAATAATAATAATAATAATAATAATAATAATAATAATAATAATAATAATAATAATAATAATAATAATATCGAAATAGAAATTCCATAGCTCTAATAAATTCAATCTCCGTAAAATGAGATCCCCATCACTTTATAACTCTGTAATATAAAGCCAAAATATATATTAAAAAATGTACTGCCTAGACATGCGAATTAAGAGGCAGCTATACATTCGGTTTGTCAGAACTTCACTTCACAAATCTAAATCTGTTACTTCAAGTCTTGTGAACAACGAACGTTGAAGAAAGGTGCAATAAAAAAAATATTCACTTATGTATGATTACAATAAAGATTTTATCTACGATTTTATTTGAGCCTTCGCTCAATGCAGGTAATTTTCCTTAAATTTCTTCAAACGGCAGCTTACTACAATATGACATTATAGGCCATGATAGTATTTGCGAAATATTCATAAGATATGCAAAGGCTTTGACCCCACAAAATTGCTCAGATCTTAACAACTACTGAGGCTAGAGGGCTGCAAATTGGTGTGTTGATCATCCACCCTCCAATCATCAAACATACCATATTGCAGCCCTCTATCTTATGTAGTTTATTTTTTCTTTAAGGTTAAAGTTAGCCATGATCGTGTGTCTGCAACAACACAGGCCACCAGTTTCATTGGCTGCTGCTGAGAGTTTCATGGGCCGTGTCTGAGAGTATCATACAGCATTAAACGCTGTTCAGAAAAACAGATTGGGCCGAAGACTCAAGTTTCTTCAGCTAAATTTTCCTTGTTTATTTATATCCTAGTACGAGTTATGATATAGAATTATAGCAGAATGCATCACTTTTATTACCAGCGGTGATATGAATGAGATATCGGGCCCTTTTACTATACAGTCATTTCTATAGTACTCGTGAAAATATAACCTGAAAACTATATTAATGCAAAACGATAATGAAGGGTAAGATTATAATGCTTCGGAAATGTGGATAAAACGTAGATTACGAAATATCTCGCAGACAAAAAGGAATATCTTTTTCAAGAATACGGGCAGAGAGCAACCATGAAACATTCTTTTCTTGTTGGAGAACCTGCACTGTATCGGGAAGAAGATGGCAGCGGATTGGAAAGCATCATCAATATCGTTGAAATCTTGAATGAATACAATCAAACCTTTAAGTACGCTTAGGAGACAATCTCTTAGAAAACGTTTTCCCTCAACATTTCTGCACATTTGGCATTAATAAATAACCTCAATATATTTTTTTTCTTTTATGGAAAAGCAAAAATAAATTTCTGCTCTGCTTTTTGGGAGGACTGCATGATCAATCAGGTGCCTTGGGAATGTACATAAGAATATGTTCATACATATCCACATACCATATTAATGTTCAAATCCTTTTGAAAATCGTTACCTGGTGTTCATATTATCTATTCATTTTGCGAAAGGTTACAACTTACTTGGAAAATAATTATTCGATCAATTATTGGATCACTTATTTGATCAACTTTCACGTGGACGCAGAACCACAGTAACCAGCGTCTCTGGTACCAGACGAAATCATTTGAAAAAACTGAGCCCTTGTATGTGATGCCGCTTTCAAAAGGAATCCCCCAGAACCTCATGAATAATAATCGAATTGATAATGAATATGGCTTTTGCTTATATGAGAGACAAACAGAAGGAACGCCATTCCGAATGCATCATTTTTATCTTACCAAGGCGAGTGATAATGTTGAGAAGAGAAAATTAGTTATCTAGACAGAACAAATAAGTTTTTCGGAATCAGGAATTTTGAAGAATTTTACGTCTTGGATCAAAGGAACAAAACCCACAACCTCTCCATGGAATCAATATTTTTCAGTGTTTCAAACTTTACAAAAGGAACTTTACTATGGAATGGAGTTCCTAATGTCATCAATTGCATTGCGTATCTGAAAGAAACTTGATGTCGCAGGTATCATGTAAATGAAAGCTACCTTATTTGCAATGACCTTTTAATATCTGATATATCCTAGCAAAGTAATATATACGGGGAAACCATAAGGCATGAACAGACCATTATTAACCATGAATAAATAATGATGGACTTTAAAAACGTTTCACAAATAAGATTTCAATTACCCTCCTCACAAGGATCATTCATAATCGGCCCAGAGCAAAATTATTATTATATTCGGTTGCACGTAAGTTAATCACTAATGTTATGAAATTCAGGAAGTGTAAAGATTATGGGCCATAAAATTCACTTTGATGGGTCAAGTTTGTTTTATTTAATTAGAAAATGATAACGATAAAGATAAAATCAGAAGACTATTGGTTGCTTGCCTTAAGTGTAGCGTGTAAGAGACCAAATAGAATTGGAAATTATCTATATGAGAAAAAAATGGTCGTGTATCGAATAGAAACTTAAGCAAAAGAATTACCGTAGTTCAAACACGAACTAATAATGTTATAGTATTGTTGTATAATTGCAGAGGTTAGAAATGGACGGTAATATGACAGATGTGTCCGAAAAACTAATATTGACCAAAGAGATTGGAGAGAAGCTGCAGAGGCTGAGAAAGTGCGTAGAATTATTGCAGCTGAAGAGGAAAATCGTCGATGAATATTACAAAAAGCTGTTTCGGCAAAAGCTGATCAGTCTCGGGAATAAATGCGCCATGATTTCGATGATTTGTGGGAGGAAATCTTGGTACTATACTATATATCCTCAGGAGATGATTGCTAGACACAGGCCAGATTAAGTTAGTTACCATTCTTTCTGAAAAGAGGTTCATCTTCAATGACTTCATTAGTCCCATAGGCTGCTTTAGAAAATAATAGCAGAAGAATTTTGCTGTGCTCATTTTTATAAATATGACCTTAATGATTGAATAGCAAGTAAATAATATAAATTGCTCCTCTCGTAGTGACGATACGGTAGAAGGAAACTGTAAAATACCCCGAGAATTGCAAGATAGTTTATTTAAACACATTTTTTGCCCTATTCATTCGGAAAGATAAAATCCACAGACCGAAATACGACACACAATGAATAACGAAATCGAGATCTTGTTCTGATTGCAGGCACCACTAAATGCATACGAAATCACAAAAAAGTTCAACCGCATTTGATTCCAGATTCAAAAGGAATCCCATATAAGCCCATGAATATTAATTATCTCGAAGACGAATCTAATTTTCTCTTATATATGTGTGTGTGTGTGAGAGAGAGAGAGAGAGAGAGAGAGAGAGAGAGAGAGAGAGAGAGAGAGAGCTTCCATCAGTGCACTTGTGCTTGTGTGGAAGAAACGTATTTCAATTTAATTTAGTTTCCTTTACATAGTGAAAATAAGTGTTGGCTGGTGATGCGGATAAAGTTGCAAAATTCAGGAAGTGGTTGAATAACGATCTGCCACTTCCTGCATAATTGAGGTAACAGATAGAAACGATTAAATAAGCAATACAAGTGTTTCAGACTCTCTCTCTCTCTCTCTCTCTCTCTCTCTCTCTGCGGTCCTCCTGAATGCTTTTGCTTACCTAAGCAACGTAACATATGTTCGCTTCTTAATCGACTATATCAGGTCGCCAAAGGGCGGAGGGAAAGGAAGAAAAAGGAAGGAGTGAGGAAAAAATACAGATCAGACGTGAGTGATTAGTAATCTGTCAAATCTCATACAATTAGAGACTTAATCCGTGGAGACCGTCTAGTTTTTAATTTTTAAATAATCATGCAATTTGACATTATTAATCATTCATGTCTGCCTGTATTTTTTCCTCACTCCTTTTTTCTTCCTTTCCTTCTACCCTTGGGCGACCTGCAACAGTCGAGTGAAAAGCATGAGAGTGTCTTGCGGAAGTTATGGGGATACAGAAATTAAATACTCTTCCATATAGGCCAGAAGCTAATAGGTGGTGAGCGAGCCAATAGAAAGGTGCTCAAGGCTCTTAAGGTTACAGTGGGTGGCAATGATAAGAACTGGGACAGATATGTGGGTGCGGTGAGACGTAACATAAATACAATGGTTAGCGACACAATTGGTGTTGCGACTACTGAGGCATTGTTTGGTTACCAGGGCGAGGTGTATTTGTTGTCTATGCCTTCTCGTTGTGCCTATCAAGTTAAATCGCTAATTGCTACTGCTAAAGAGAGACAGTACACGTCTGAGTAGGAATTTTGACTCAGACTAAAGAAATTGTCGCTAAGAGCAATACGAAATCAGATGGCGTAAGCGTTGCAGCGGGGAATATTGTATTTTTAAGTTTAATGTCAAAAATGAATTAAATTATAAACTGTGTCCCAAGTTCGAAGGATATACAAGGTTAGAGAAGAGAAAAGGGAAAATAGAGTTGTAGTTTTGGATGAGGATACGGAGTGACTAAGGTAACGCATATTTCTAAATATATATATATATATATATTATAATAAGTATATAATAATATATAATATAATAAGATATAATATATGAAAATATATTAATTCCGCGGTAGAAGCGAATTAGATATTAAAGGACATTGTAGCTCGATATATGTATATGAATCACGGAAATGTGATATGACTTATATTATATATATATATATATATATATAATATATATATATATATATATATATATATATATCTATATATATATATATATATATATATATATATATATATATATATATTGTTACAACCCTTGGGAACTGTTACAACCCTTGAGGTTGTTATAAAAGTTCTTATTATAATTTTTGTCAGTAATAAATGTAACTCAGTGCTAAAGGTCAGCGGAAACAAACACTCAAGAAAACTTAACAATATTTAATACTTAACAAATACAAAATTTAGATCAACCTTGTCGGATATGACAAATACCATAACTTGATAACAACGAAGGACGAATACCAGTCCTTAGAATCCCACTGTATTCCCTAAAACTAAGAAGCTAAGTCCTAACAAAGACAGGAGAAATAACAGTTATTAATGAATAAACTTGTTTGGATCCAACAATTTTGTGGCCAACCAAAAACTACCCGTACTAATTCCAAGAAAGAAGGAAGACAGAGTAAATAAAACAGGAAAACTATTATAAATCCTACCTATCAGCACAATGCTAAGCACACAAAACCTTGTGTATAATAGACTCACTAGGTGACGTATATAGTCACGCCACAAATATGAGAAAATATATATGTATATGATTAAATAATGCAAATGATATATATAGTTGTTCTCACATCAGTGGATGCATCAAATGAGAGACAAAACTAGGGCCGTGATCCACTCGCCAAATCAGCTATTAGGGCAGGTCCTGAACGCCAGAGTAATACCATAAAGGGAAGGTGATCCCAAACGAAAATCAGAGACACTCTGTCTTACCTGACGTCAGCCTCCCTACAGGCCATCTCACGAGCGAGCAAGCTCCCAAAACCACAGCAGCTGACTGGAGACCTAAATGCCGGGAGAAAGAAAGCGACAGCACCAGTTCCCTGGGAATTCCTCCTCATCAGGGAAAGGCAGGACTGGCTCAAGTCACAGGTGACAGGAGCACCTGCGAGTCCTGACTCGAAGTACACAAGCCGCAGGTCGAGGCAGAAGACACTCAAGTCGCAGGTGACTAGAGAACCTGCAGACAAAAGACCAAGACGAGGATCAAAGCGTAATCCAAAGAATCGTCGTCCAAATAAACTGCCAAATAACCGTCATCCAAAGTCCAAATCAGTATGCAGCTCAAGGTATAATATCAGGGGAGTGCTCTAGCCCGAAATGAACTCTGTCCGAGCACCAACGTCCAGACATCACCAAGACGCGTTCATAAACACACGTATATAAAGAAAAACAATCGTTAAAACGATAGTTTCAATAATATAAACAAACGGGGAGGAGGCGCCTAACCACGCCACTAAGTAACGTTAAATTCAAAGCACTTTACGCTAAACACTTAAAATGACCAGACAACAGACACTTAAATTTCAAAAACAATATAAACAAATACCCAAACAAAACAAAGGCTATTCTACCACAAAATGATTCTTAAAAATTAGTAATTAAACCTTAAATCTAAAAAAACAAGGCTGATCTAAATTTATAAAAGACAAATAAAAAAATAAAACTAGTCTTTTCTAATATGTATACATATATATATATATATATATATATATATATATATATACATATTATATGACTATATATGATATATATATATATATATATATATATATATATATATATATATATATATATATATACTGGTAAAAGGAGCCCATAAAAACACAAAATATAGAGAGAAAAGTACTATATTTTAAAGACTGCTGTCTCCCTCTTCAGGTAGATGAATGAGAAAAGTTTACAGAAAAGGTGGTATTTATACCAAGAGATCCATCCACAGGCAAGCCAATTTAGGTCACCCCCGCTGATAATCTTCTTTTAATCTTCTTAAGCGTTGGTTGAATGAAAATCTTGTCGATCGTATCTGAAATCCATGCTCCTTTTGAGATGTTCATTACCTGCCTCTCTTTTATTAAGGCCGATTCCATCACTTGACTCTTGTACTGGCAGTTGCTGCTATAAATTACACGTGACAAATTCCAGTTTATTGTGTTGTATTAATGTCTGGGGAAGTGATTTACCTGTAAATCCGATGTAAGATTGGTCACAGTCCTGGCATGGGATTTGATAAACCCCAGTGTCCTTGGGAGATGTCTTTTGTTGGACGTTAATCAGGGATTTGGCTAAGGTGTTTGGGTAAGTGAATGCAAAAGGGTTAGATTTTCTGAGGATCTGAGTCACCTTCTTAATCATGTCCAGGTGTGGAATTTTTATTTTATTGTTGGGTGTATCTCTGGTCTTGTCTTTAGGGGATCTGTAGAAAATTTAATGTTTAATTAGATTTCTTTGCTTTGGATTTTCTAGGATCATGATTTTTAAAATGTTGTGAGGCATGTCCATAGTGTTTTGTGATTTTCCTTGCTTTCTTTTCATGGGTTAATTATTTTTAACACGGAAGATGTGCATTATTTGGGGTCTTTTGCATTATCTGGATTTCTTTATCATTTGTAAAGAGCGGCAGTTGCTTTAATTATGGGGGCAGTTTGGAGATTTGAGAAAGAATTATAATGTGTTACAATTTACTGTTAAGGGATTAGTGGTGACTTAGAGGTGATAATTGTTTTCTTTATAGTGCATGCTACAATTTCAAATATTGAGAAGGGGACCAATTCTTCCTTTATTAGATGCGACTAAATCACAGGTTCAAGCGGTAATGGCAGTTGTACGGGGCCTTTTTTCTTTCTTTCTTTCTTTTTGTGACGTTTTGCCTTTGGGGGCGTTTGAATTTACATTGCAGAATGCAACTTATGATTGGAGTTTAATTTATTTTTGCTGGTAGTGGTTTATATAAGCACTATGGGTTAATAACAGTATATTTAGTAGACAGGGTGTTAATTGCGAAGATACCTAAGGTGTCAAGGAATTATATATATATATATATATATATATATATATATATATATATATATATATATATATATATATGTATATATATATATATGTGTATAATATATATATATATATATATATATATATATATATATATATATATATATTTATATAAAATTCCTTGACACCTTAGGTATCTTCGCAATTATATATACACTATATATATATATATATATATATATATATATATATATATATATGTATATATATATATATATAGGTATATATATATACATATATATATATATACATATATATATATATATATATATATATATATATATATGTAATATATATATGTATATATATACATATATATACATATATATATATATATATATATATATATATGTATAGTATATATATATATATATATATATATATATATATATATATTATACGACCTATTCCTAGTACATATAATAATAATATTGTGATGTTAAAGGGTTACGTATATAATAGGAGATAAGTTTCAGTCAGTAGCCATTGATTATAAGGGTAAGTGTACATTAGTTCATAATAATAAGTATATTTGTGACAATAAGGGAATTGTATTGAAGGACATTACCTTAGAGGGTTGTGAATTTGAGTATGACACACGACATGGCTGTTGATCAGTGTGGGTTTAGACCGAGCCCCAGTAGCTACACGCCGATGCCATTGGAAATAGTTTCGGCGATTTATTGTCATCGTTGTCGGTTAACTAAGTTATACCTGAATGCATCGACTTCGCTCCTGTTGGAGGATCACTGCTGGTCGAAGGAGAGTGCAGGATTGTCTCTACTCAGTTTCTACTGATGAGTAGGAAGATCTACAACTCGTCAGAGAGGATCTTTATGCAACACTTCCGTAATCATCACGGGCTTCTGAAACTACCGTCTGTACAAGAGGTTACTATATAGTAACATTGGCACCGTTGAAGCACATGGAGGGCATTGACTATGTTGAGTGGATAACTAACCATTCGTCCGTCCTACCTTGTGTGTTGGGTGTGTTATTGATCATTATGTTGATCATGGCCGTGGCAATTCTTTTGAAGTGCGAGAAACTCTGTTGCTTCAAGGAGAAGCGATCTCCTCAAGCACGGATGATGGTGAATCATCAAACGGCACTGTAGTGGTTCAATAAGAGCACTTCAGGTCGAGGACGACCTGTGAGTAGGTGGACGAGCCCTGTTAAACGGAGTGCAGGGATATTTGAGACAATAAGGCCTCCTGCGATGTTGACCGGTTTCGCAGGTGAGAGGAACGTGTCCTGGATGTCTGTTTTTCAACATTTTTCGTTGTACATACGTTCTTTTGCAATGTTTAACAAAACTTGTAGGTGGAAGGATTGTGTCTTGAGGGTTTGTTAATTCAGCAATTCGAATGCGGTCACCTTTAGTCTAAATAGAGTCACGTAGATGGATGGAATGTTTCGTTCGTCAGTGCTCTAGTTCGAAAAGCCTCTAAAAGTTTGGTGAGTTTAAGCCAGATTTCTGTGTGCCCAATGAAGTGTACGTTCGTATGTACATTGTGAAAAACGCTCGGTGAAATGCGTTCTTGTGAAAGGCATTTCATTGAGAGGTGAAAAGCCATAGCTAAAGGTCATATTGGACACACTGGGAATTGGCATTTCCATAGTCCCATTCACTGAAAGTGAGTAGAAACTTAGGAAATGATTAACTTTCATAAGCCTTCCTATACAGACTTGATCATTTTAGTGATCATTCTTTTATGATTTAACATTTATCTCAAGTGGTTCTGTGTTTGTGAATTGGGTGAACATTAATTTTTAATGGAGTTGATTCCTTTCAATTGGGCCATGACTCTCATAAGGTGAAACCTTAATCTCGCTTATAATAAGCCCTTTATGGGAATGAAACTGGGGACTAAGTGACTATGTGTCTTTACAGGCCACATGGGTACTGTTTTTATTAGACTTTGTATTCTTTGTAGGAAGCGGGAGTTAGTTCCTATATATTATGGTTTATTGCAACAATTCTCTTCTTTTGAATATAACGTGCATGAGTTTCCATTTACTTTCTTCTTCTTCTTCTTCTTTGTTAGATCTGCAAAATAAATGTCCATCTTTTATATTCTGGGGTTTAATATATACAGAGAGAGAGAGAGAGAGAGAGAGAGAGAGAGAGAGAGAGAGAGAGAGAGGCGGGGAATGCGATGCCCAGGAAGGGATACATACCAATGCTACCAAGATACTTTGCAGCTCTTTTAAGGTAGGCAAAGTTTGAAACGCCTTGAAAATAGAGGCGTAACATACATATATATATATAGTATGTATATATATATATATATATTATATATATATATATATATATATATATATATATAAGATATACATATATATATATATATATATATATATATATATATATATTATATATATATATATATATGCATATTTCATCATCATCTTCATCATCAGCCGTTGTTAGTCCTTCCACTCCCTTCTGCTTATGGTCTTTCTATGCCATTCTATATCCGCAAATTTTCTTAGCTCGTCCATCCATCGTCTTCTCTTCCTTCCTCTGCTTCGTTTGCAGTCTCTAGGGTCCCATTTTATTATTCTTTTCATCCATTATATGTCCTGCCCACGCCCATTTCTTTCTATCCTCTACTTTATTTTGCTCTCGTATCCATGTTGCTCTTTTCTGTCTCTTAGTGTTCTTCCCATCCTTATTATTTCCATAGCTCTTTCACCTGTAACTAGATTATGTTCTAAGGCTTTAGTAAGGCTCCAAGTTTCTGATGCATAAGTTAATACTGGTTGGACCATCTGATTAAATACTCATTTTGTTTACCAAAAACTCTCCATCCTATGCTTACCCTTCTTTTAATTTCGGTCTCATGTACTGGGGAAACACTTACTGTCTGTCCTAAATATGTATAGTCATTAACAATCTCTAGAGGTTCGTCCATAACCGTTATTTGTTGTCTCTCTGCATTTTCATTTACCATTATGTTAGTTTTACTCATATTCATTTTCAGTCTTACATTTCTGCTTTCTCTATTCAAATCTTCAATCATCTTTTGTAATTCCTCCACTGATTCACTGAGTAGAACTATGTCATCTGCAAATCTCAAGTTTTTAAGGTATTCCCCATTAATGTTAATTCCTACATGTTCCAAATCTAAATTCTTAAAAACTTCTTCTAGGCATGTTGTGAATAATTTAGGAGAGATGGGGTCTCCCTGCCTACCTCCTTTCTCAATTGGAAATTTCTCACTGTCTTTATGTAGCTTTAGGATTGTGTACTACCTGTACAGATATCTTCAAGTGTTCTAACATAAGAATCATCTATTCCCTGCTTTTGAAGGGCTTTCATTACTGCTGAAGTTTTGACAGAATCAAAAGCTTTCTACAAATGCCATCATACTCTGTTGATTTTTCCTTTAGCTGGTTAATTACATGGATATGGTCAGTTGTTGAATACCCGCTTCTAAGACCTGCCTGCTCTCTTGGTTGATGAAAGTCTAGCTGTCTTTCTATTCGGCCTAATATGATCTTTGTAAATATTTTATATATTACTGAGAAGAAACTTATCGGGCGGTAATTTTTCAGGTCTTTTGTGTCTCCCTTTTTATGAATTAATATTATGATAAAGGTTTTCCAAGCTGTAGGTATTTAGCATTCTTCCAAGTATTTCGTGTAGAGTTCAGCGAGTTTTACTATTATGAAATCTGCTCCATCTATTATTAAATCAATTGTTAGGCTATCTTCTCCTGCTGCTATGTTTCTTTTCATCAATTTTGGTCTGATTGTGTTTACGAATGTCTTGGGTTTTTAGTTTGTTTATTGTTTTGGATAGTTCTGCTAGTTCTATTTCATCTCTCTTGGATATTATCCTCATTTCCAATCGTTTGTTTATTGAGTTTTTGGTGTTTCCTGATAGTTTTCATTGATCTTGTTTAGGAACTTTTCCACTTGTCTCTTGTGTGATTCTAATACAAATTTTGTTAAGTTACCATTCATTTCTTCTTTACTTGCTTCCATTTCATCATGTACCTATTTTGTATTGCTAAACTAAACTCATCAGATTTTCCTCTTATTACAGGAGTGTTTATTTTCTTTCTTAAAATTTGTTTTTCTCTTTCTTTCCTTAGATCTAGATAAATTTACTTCTCACCATTCTATGGTCGCTTGACTTTAACATGTTTAACCCTGCTACATCTTTAACTCCAGTAGCTTTTTCACAGAGAATAAAATCTATTTCGTTTTTCGTTTCTCCTTTTGGGCTTCTCCATATCCATTTCCTGTGTTCCTTTTTATAGAAAAAGGTGTTCGTGATTTTTAGACTGTTCCTTTTGGCAAATTCTACAAGCATATCTCCTTTGCCATCTCTCGTGCCTACTCCAAATTTACCTACAGCTGATCTCCTCTCTTCTTTTGACCTACTTTGGCATGGAAATCCCCCCAAAACAAATGTAACTTGATTCTTATGTTTTTTCAAAGATTTCTCCACATCTTCATAAAAAAATTTCTATTTCTTCCTCTGCATGGGATGTTGTTGGTGCATACGTTTGAATGACCTTCAGTTTATATTTCTTATTGTGTTGATAATCAATCCTGCAATTCTATCACTGATACTATATATACATATATATATATATATATATATATATATTATATATATATATATATATATATACATATTATATATACATCATATATATATATATATATATATATATATATATATATATATATATATATATATATATCAAGCTACAAATGTCCTTTAATATCTAATTCCCTCTACCTCGCAAATTATATATTTTCATATATGTTTAACCGGAGGAGAATCTTCTAGGCGATAATAGATTTACCGACTGGCGGGGGTGGGTTTTTATGCTTCACTGTCGTCTGGATTTAAGGTGGCGATGGTTCGTGACCGTCAGCCGGCATATCTATTATCGCCTCGAAAATAAAATTCCCCTTCGGTTAAACATATATGAAAATATATTAATTCCGAGGTAGAGCGAATTAAGATATTTAAAGGATATTTGTAGCTTGATATATGTATATGAATCACGGTAATGTGATATGACATTATATATATATATATATATATATATATATATATATATAGGTATATCTATATTATGTAATATACTATAATATATATATATATATGATATAGTATATATATCTATATATATATATATCTGTATATATTAATATATATATATATATATATCATATATAAATGTATATATATAATATATATATATAATATATATTAATATGTATCTACATATATATATATATATATATATGTAGAATCATATGCATATATCTATACAGATATATATATATATGTGTGTGTGTGTGTGTGTGTGTGCTATGAGGTTGTAGTCCACAGAGGAAAAGGAAGCTAAATTCCTTCCAGCTCAACAGTTTGGGCCTCCAATGGCCTTTTTCGAGAGCTGTTTATTAACTAGCACCCAAAGTTACAGTATATACAAAGTAAAATATAAGAAACAGCAAAAAGAAAAATAAGCAGTTAGATGAACACTGGTCATTGAAATACAGGAAAGTCATTTACTGTAACAACCTATTTAAAATAGTTTACAACCAGTTCGAAGTTTTTCAAAACACACACAAAAAATTTCTATTCAAAACAATTCCTTTAACAATTATATATTCTTAGCGAAAGGACAACAATGCTTAGTTTGCACCCCTAGGCAAAGGTATGCAATTGGGTAGTTGCCTATCACCGGCTCTATCTAATATATATATATATATATATATATATATATATATATATATATATATATATATATATATATATATATATATATATGTGTGTGTGTGTGTGTGTGTGTGTGTGTGTAATTTTTCGAAAGCCCTCATGCCAATGCTATTTTACCAGATAGCTTTTACCGGTTTCGGTGTGGGCTTGTTCCGTACGAATAGTTTTCACTACTGAATAATAATAATAATAATAAAATAATAATAATAATAATAATAATAATAATAATAATAATAATAATAATAATATAAAAACCCTCCACTGGAGCCTGTGCAATAAACACCAGCTACCTTGCAGCAATAAGTGGTACGAGCACCAACCTGAAGGAGTGATAGAAAACGATCAGGCAAAGATCCTCTGGGACTATAGTATCAGAACAGATAGGTGATACGTGCAAATAGACCCGACGTGACGTTGATTGACAAAATCAAGGAGAAAGTATCACTCCTTGATGTCGCAATACCATGGGACACCAGAGTTGAAGAGAAAGAAAGGAAAAAAATGGATAAGTATCAAGACCTGAAAATAGAAATAAGAAGGATGTGGTATATCCCAGTGGAAATTGTACCCATAATCATAGGAACACTAGGCACGATCCCAAGATACCTGAAAAGGAATGTCGAAAAACTAGGGGCTGAAGTAGCTCCAGGACTCATGCAGAAGAGTGTGATCCTAGAAACGGCGCACATAGTAAGAAAAGTGATAGGCTTCTATGGAGGCAGGATGCAACTCGGAACCCCACACTATAAATACCACCCAGTCGAATCGGACAACTGTGATAGACCAAAAGAAAAAGAAAAAAAAAATATTAGAACTGAATGTGAGAAGGCCTTGAATAATGTAGGCTCACTCACTGAATCATCAAAATAAATATTCAAGACGAAAGAAAGACGATACGAATCATGGTAAGCGAATGAATAAATTATGAAAACTGGAGTTTGATCAGCTTTGGGACTTCACTAAATGAATACGAAATCACGGGAGAACTTCACTCCTCCCATGAAATTGCAAATTTGAAAGGAATGCCATATATGCCTATGAATAGCAATAAGTTAGAAGAAGAAGATGATGATGAAGAAGAAGAAGAAGAAAAATATAGTTTTCCATAACACGAGAAAGAGAGAGAGAGAGAGAGAGAGAGAGAGAGAGAGAGAGAGAAGCAGCGTTTCCCATGCACAAGTGGGTTACGTGTTCCTCCATTTGAAAAGAAATGCCACATATTCCTGTGAATAACTAATAATAATAATATAATAATATAATAATAATAATAATAATAAATAATAATAACACGAGAGACAGAGAGAGAGAGAGAGAGAGAGAGAGAGAGAGAGAGAGAGAAGCGGCGTTTCCCATGTACAAGTGGGTACGTGTTCCTCATTTTTAAATTTGAAAGAAATGCCACATATTCCTGTGAATAATAATAATAATAATAATAATAATAATAATAATAATAATAATAATAACCACGAAGAAGAAGAAGAATATAGTTTTCCATAACATGAAGGAGAGAAGGAGAGCGAAAAAACTGACAGACAGAAAGAGGGAAGCCACGTGTAACAGGGTACTTATTTTTCATTTTCTTCTTTCTAGAAAAGTCGAAAATGTAGTTTCGAGCAGATTTGTATCTTAGGATTTCATATCTGTTTCTCAAGTACCACTGCATACCTAGTTGAAAGAATAGCACCAAGTAATTCTGAGTACAGAAAATCATTTGCCATGGTATGAATGCTAACCATCTCTTGGGCTGGGCATTAGGAGCTCTGATGCCTTTCGTAAGAGGTTTTTATCGCTCACTGAATTATATCCGGAAATTAATTTAATTTCCAGGTAATCCTATAGTATGTAACTCCTTCATTCATGATGTAATCTCCGTGACTAATAATGACATCAAAGTTACGTAGTGTAGACTGTAGACAATATTACCAAGATCATATTAAGGACAGTTTATCTCGCTGTGGACGTTATGATCCAATAATAGAAATTTATTTATGTACATATATATATATATATATATATATTATATATATATATATTATATATATATATATGTGTGTGTGTGTGTGTGTGTGTGTGTGTGTGTGTGGTGTGTATGTGTGTGTGTGTATATATATACCTACAGAGAGAGAGAGTGAGAGTTGCGAAATCCCCATATAAAAGCAATATAAAGCCTATGAATGAGCTCATATTAAGTTTAACTTAACAAGATATATTGCAGTGTGGGTGCTATCAGTTATTGTCTATTCCTTCTGGATTTACTATTTTTATTAACATGATTTTTCAAATATTATTTTGACGACTCAGAGGCAGAAATTATTAGTATATTATGTTTACATTCAAATAAATATAAGTAAGAGTGAATTAAAATGAAATCAGTTCGTGTTTATCCCTAACGACAATCCATTTCTTTCACATACAAATAATTGAAATGCCGTTAGTCTCCCACGGATGAAAGGTCATGATGAACGCCTTTCCACTTTTATTTGTATAAAATTAATTCACTATCGTGAGATACCAGAGGTCGTTATCACTCATATATATATATAATTATATATATATATATATATATATATATATATATATATAGATATATATAATATTTGTATGTGTGTGTGTGTATGCTTTTGTGCGTGTGTCTTTTGGACCCCCCCCCCATCTTTGTTTATTGATCTAAGAGTAATATGGAGAACTTTACTATTAGCTTTTTGAAGGGATAACTAGACTTAAACATTTGTTTAGAGATATTCTTAATTTTCTTCTTTCCAATTGCTCTGTAGACTTCAGAAAGGTAAGTAAAGAGACAACACTAATCATTTATCATTTATTCCATCAGATGGTACGTAATCTTGAGACATACTGGAGCATGTTTCATTACATTAGTTTTATTGTTACTTTCATTTCAGTGACAGACTGCTTGGGATAGAAAATTCAGAAGCCTAACCAGTAGTCTTTGAAGGTCGATGATCACTTCTGCGTTATATGCGAATGCCCCCGAAAAGCCAAGCAATGCAGAGGAATGACAAAGATCTCCTTTGAATGAACAATGATCAAACTGAGATCGCGACCAAGCATGTACGAGGCCCATAAGCTTCCTCATGAATACAAAAGCAACCGGGAGATTCAGGCAGGATGTCATCTATATGTCATCAGCTGATTACGTGATGAATCCGTCTCAGTCACCGTTCCACCCATTTCTGAAATGGTTTGTGAAATGGTCTGAGGTCCTGCGCCATCACATATGTCACGTTTAATGAGGGGCTTCACTGGAAAGGCAAAGCTCTGATAGAAGACCACTGGTTAAGCTTTCCACAATACACACTCACACAGACTAGGGGAAAAGTTCCAGGGAAATTTGACAATGAATGATCGTAAAGTTCAGAGGGGCTTCGATGTCTCTCTCTCTCTCTCTCTCTCTCTCTCTCTCTCTCTCTCTCTCTCTCTCTCTCTCTGCGTTTGATTAACCGCCCATATGCATGAGCTATGGAATCCTTTAAGTTCCGATCACTTGAAAGAGAAAAATATTATTTTCAGCATTTTCTACTGATGACTTGCTACTTTATTCTGACGTGACATGTCTCGCATGTCGAAAATGATGCCAATTGCAACGTCAATCCTCATGGGAGTTAATTAGGATGAAAGAGTATTTTGACACACTACATATTTATTTATTTTTTTAAATATTATGGTTCCATCTAATTAAGTCGCCCTCTGAACTTTACGATTCTGGCCTTGTATGGCTGGCAAAAATATGTGTTTGTAATGAATTATTGCCACATCTAAGCAACTGAGTAGCGTTTCACATATATTGCTTTTTCTTGTATTTGTTATTTTTTTAGAAAATACTAACCTTGATAAGCAAATAAAAAATTACTTACCAGTACAGTATATTTTGTCTTCAAGTATTAACAGATAAAGTATGGGAAGAAGAAAGATGAAATATAGATTTCAATATTTTTTCTCATATATTTTAACTCTGGCATCCAAATGAATCAGAGTTATTTTCTATGTACATAACATTTTTTATATATATTGTTTTTCACCACATCAAAGCTACAGGAAAGATATACACCAACCAGCAGAAATAAAGAAATAATAATAATGATATGCTGGAAGTAAACCCTCTTTTAAACATGTTTTATCAAAAGTGATTGCTGCCTCAGCTGCGTTGATTTTATAGAGGATCTTCTCTATTTAAATAGAGAATAACCTTTCTAAAATTAACGCAGCTGAGGCAGCAATCACTTTTAATAATAATAATAATAATAATAATAATAATAATAATAATAATAATAATAATAATAATAATAATAATAATAATAATAATAATAATAATAATAATAATAAAGTTTTTCAACAATACATAGCAACATTCTGTAGTAAAACAAACTTAAGATATATTCACAGCTATTAGCGAAATCTAAAGAAAAATCAGTTACAGCTGATTACAGAAAGTACGAGAAAGACCAAGACTATTCAGTTAAAAATAAAAAATAAAAATATTTACAGATAAATATCAAAGCGTAAATCGACAAAAAAAAGCAGAATAAGCAGCCGGAATTAGTTGGAATTGAAATGAAACTTACAATGAGTTAATTGCTTCTTCAACTGGTTGGCTAAAACTTACTACAGCAAGTGTTCCATTACGATATTATATACAGAGCTGAGGCTGAAACTTTCCAGTCTAATTGAGAAAGTAGAATTGAAATCATTAAACAAGACACACTCTCTCTCTCTCTCTCTCTCTCTCTCTCTCTCTCTCTCTCTCTCTCTCTCTCTCTCTCTGAATTGTGACTCAAAGTAGCGTACTCAACAAAAAGACAGCACAGTTTTATATACCTCCTCGAGTAATGTACAGGAATTTCCATCTAATTCCCGTCTACGAGAAAGAATAAAGGGTCCCTTTGTCGTTGATAACAAACTGTATAGGATGAATTTGGACATCCACTGTATAATTCAGATCAGTGGGAAGCCTGGATGGTACATTTGCATGATCTTATCTTACATATCTCGTCCGGGAGGCGCTTTGCCAATTCTGAGCAGCTCCTACTTCAGAGAGAGTCGAGGACAATTGCATTATGTGTTTTCAGACTCGAGCTGCTGCTTCTTCTTCTTCTTCTTCTTCTTCTTCTTCTTCTTCTTCTTCTTCTCTCATTACGTCGGGATGATGAGTCTGGCAGAGTTGTCGGTCGGCGGCTTATTCTGATTCCCCTGATACTTGAATTGACAATGATGATGATAATATGCATCCGTGGATCGTTTGGTTATTCTTATTCACAGCATTTTTAGCACTTGAATTCATATAAGGGATAATTGTTATAACAATGGTCCTGTGATTAGCAATGAAACAACGATAAGGCGTAAAGTATGAAAACGGACAGAGAATGTGTAAATCATACTTTTACCAAATGTCTTTACTTGACGTCTTACTGGCGTGGTAATCTTACAATTTGTATGGCTTCGGATCGGAAGTCATCCTAACTTTTATAGTGGAAATGAAGTTTCATTTTACGAGAGTCTGGAAACGAAAGGTCAACGAACGAACAGGAATGCTACAGACCTCCTTGATACATGATACTTTACACGCAAAAGAAAAATAAAACAGATACTAGTTCAAGAATGAAGGATAATGGGTTTAAGATTTACACGAAGCTAAAGAAAAATGAGTTACAGGTTGTAATATATTAAGCTAAAAAGCATTTCATATTTTCTAAGTTACGAATGATACGTAAATGATTAAGAATGATTAGTTTTTGATAGAACAAAAAGGAAAAAAAAAAATACTATTTAAGACATAGCAATAAAATGAAATATTTATGTGAATCACGACAAGATTATCTAAATGGAACTTGTTGAACATGTCTGTGAAGATGAAAAATCAAACGATGCGACTGAACTTGAAGTAATTGTGAAGGAACTGAAGAACAAAAATTGGTAAATAGGTAAATAAAATCTTGTGTTGCCATCGGTACGATTTCTAATTGCTTGTGACGTGGAAATGGCACATCATAGCATTTAACACACACCCGCGCGCTCACACACACATACATACCTATATACATATAGGCATTATAGATATATATATATATATATATTTATATATATATATATATATATATATATATATATATAATATATATATACAGAGGAAGAGTGAGAGAGAGAGAGAGAGAATATGACATTACACACACTGCCCTTACGATCTAAAACTAAAAGAAATTTCTCTCCCAATCTCTGCCTCTTTGTTAAAACTATTACGCCTCATAGCTATCGGGCGCGTGGATTCAATCTCGTAAAGGCCAAGCAATACACCAGCATCCAGCGCTACCGAAATTTTTTAGACTAAAATCAGAGTGAGATCAGTTTCACCTAAATAATATCTCACTAATCGCATCATCAATTGGATTCTGGTAACCTATAAATCGGAATGAGACAGAGGTTTAAATGTCGTATACTTCTTCCTAATGAACACCATGTTCTTTGCAAACTTGAATTTCAAGTCCACGACCCCAGTGGGCCTGTTCCATATGAATAGGTTTCATCTACTGAATAATAATAATAATAATAATAATAATAATAATAATAATAATAATAATAATAAATAAGTGATAACGTAAAAAAGCATTGAACGTCCCCGCCACTTGATAAATTTGGAGTTTTGATAAAATTCCTGTTTACTTGAATAGACATCAGATAGGAGATAAACTGTGGCTATTTCGTTACGAAATGTTTTTGTAACTTTTTTCTATAGTAGTTTCCTTTTATTATTGATGCTTTATCTAGAAAGAGGCGCGCAAAATAATACTTCAAAAACGATACACGCTCACACTCTCTTACACGCGCTCTAATTGTGTGTGTATGCATACATACGTATAACTATATATGTTGTGTATATAATGTAATGTATTATATATATTATAATAGTATATAATATTATATATATATATGTGGTGGTGTGGTGTGTGTGTGTGTCGTGTGGTGTGTGTGTGTCTCTCTGCTCTCTCCTCTCCCTCTCTCTCTCTCTCTCTCTCAACAAAATAAGCCAGCAAAATTAAGTCACCTCTCCCTCTTTCTCTCTCTCTCTCTCTCTCAACACGGATAAGCTAGAAAAATTAAGTCGATTACCCTATCACTCACTCTCTCTCTCTCTCTCTCTCTCTCTCTCTCTCTCTCTCAACAAGGATAAGCTAGCAAAATCAAGTCACCTCTCTCTCTCTCTCTCTCGGACCTTCTTCCCCAAAACACAATTTCACTCAACCGCCATTAACACGCAATCTGTCTCCCTTCTTTGCCGTAAGCCGGTCATTGATCAAATTAATAAATTACCTGCCATTTTATTAGGTGTGATTAGAGCTAATAACACCTTTTCTCTTAATAACCAACTTCATCATCATCGGGAATTTCGGCGGCACCTTTTGGGCAAATCCCCTCCCATTTCTTTCCCCGGCTTCCGCAACGACTCGTTTGGAGAAATAAACAGGAAATCACAGAAGGAACTTTGCCGGAACAATCACCTAAGAGGCTGCTGGCGCTTTTCTTCTCTTTCTTTTTCGTTCTTTTTTCGATCAGGTGTCTTTTACGAAGGCGTGAGGATGCCTTTAGGTGAATATCTTATTTCAAATCTTTCCCTTGTTCATGTGAATTTCCTGCAAGACGTAAAATAAAGCAAAACCAGTCGATCTCGATCGCCTAAATATTTCTGTGTTTCAGTAAGTTATTGACTGGTGTTAATATAACCTACAAATTATTCATTCCTATTTGATGTATCTCATTTTTATTCTGGATGTCAATTGGTAAAATGATAATTAATATCAACGACTGAACCGATAACCTATCATCTTCTGTACTGCAAATGTTTAAAAATATGCAGAACGAAGAACGAACAAATATACGTATATATATATATATATATATATATATATATATATATATATATATATATATATATATAAGTCATATCACATTTCCGTGATTCATATACATATATCGAGCTACAATGTCCTTTAATATCTAATTCGTTCTACCTCGGAATTAATATATTTTCATATATGCTTAACCGAAGGGGAATTTTTTCTCGATAATATATTTTATTGACTTGCCTGGACCAGGGCGCGAACCCATGGATCCTTTCAATCCAGGAACGTCAGTGAAGCTTTTACTACTATACCACCGCGGTGGTGTAGTAGGTAAAAGCTTCACTGACGTTCCTGGATTTGAAAGGATCCATGGGTTCGCGCCCTGGTCCAGGCAAGTCTATTATCGAGAAAAAATTCCCCTTCGGTTAAGCATATATGAAAAATATATTAATTCCGAGGTAGAGCGAATTAGATATTAAAGGACATTGTAGCTCGATATATATATATATATATATATATATATATATATATATATATATATATATATATAATATATATATATATGATATAGTTTGTATGTATTTATGTATGTATATATACTATACCACATACACACGTATATAAGTATATATATATATATATATATATATATATATATATATATATATATATATATATATATATATAGAATATATGTTTGTATGTATATGTATGTATATATACTATACACACATACACACGTATATAAGTATATATATATATATATATATATATATATATATATATATATATATATATATATATATACATATATTTATATATATATATATATATATATATATATATATATATATATATATATATATATATATATATATATCTGTGCGTGTGTGTGTGTGTAGCGATTGAAGTCTGAGTCTACACTTTCAGTAAATCGTGTCACTGAAGACCATGATCACTATGTACAACACGTTTAACTTCCGTTATTGAATGTTAATTTAGCTGTTGATCCGTAAACAGTTCGAATTAACCACCTACGTAAATGTAGCTTCCTCCTTATCCTTATTGATAATGACTTTCGTTACTGTTATGTACCGGAGATGAAGACTCGTTCTAGTCGTTTGGAAATAAATCAAAGACGGTTTCCTAGGAGTTTCCTCATTCCCAGTTTACTTCTTCAGAATTTATTCTTCGGCTGTTCGTCAAAACAAAAGATAGTGAGCGCTATACAAACTAAAAGGATCTCCAGACGTTGTTTTTATTTAGTTGCAGTGTATGTCACAGGACAAAAGAAAAAATACACACCATACCACATATATGCACTGAGCCTAGATTTAAACAAAATAAGTGGTAACTTTGAAGAAGCAAGGCCTAAAAGCTAAAAGAAAGTATCCTATGACTTTGTTACTTTATGACAACATAAGATTCACATTTTCTTCTTTTCTTCACAGATTCTCTTTGCGACGTTTAGTCTCTCTCTCTCTCTCTCTCTCTCTCTCTTCTCTTCTCTCCCCCTCTCTCCTCTCTCTCTCTCTCTCTGGCTTCATATAAAAGAAATCGTGTATTATAATACGCTTTCATTTCCTAAGATCAATTCTCTCTCCTCTCTCTCTCTCTCTCTCTCTCTCTCTCTCTGACTGGCTTCATTTTACAAAAATAGATTGTTATGATTTACTTTCATTTCCTTAAATTAAATTTATCAATAACATTTAGGAACATAGCCAAATAATAAAGTTATTCTCTCTCTCTCTCTCTCTCTCTCTCTCTCTCTCTTTCTCCATCCAACACTGTCAAAAGCCTTCATCCTCTCCACCCCTCGGGCAATGAACACTCACCGCCCTTTGTCTCTTCGCGCCGCTCCACCAAACTTTGATTGAGTTGGGAAGGATGAAACGGTCTCTCCCTGATTCTTCTCCTTCGCGTTCGTCGCCTGTGCTCTAACCCCATCAGCCTATATCCCTATATCCCCTCTCCCTGCTAACACCCGCTGCCCAGCCGACCTTACAACACTCCTCCGATTCAGCCCCTTTTCTCCATTCTCTCTCTCTCTCTCTCTCTCTCTCTCTCTCTCTCTCTCTCTCTCTCTCTTTCTTACACTCGTTGCCCTTTTCGATTTTCTTTCCATCGTCATTTCCACCTTTTTCTTTCCCCATTTCTTTCCCTCAACGACCTCACGTTCGACCACCACCAACATGGAAAATGCGGTAGGGTTGTCTCTGCTTGGTTCTCCTCCTCTCCGGAAGGGTCACCTATACCATCTTAATTTTGGGACTGTGGGGACGATTCAGTCGGAACAGACGGTCTCTAAACGACCAGGGTGTGAACGACTTGATTCAGTAGAGAAAATAGGTGTATTAGTCAAATGAAATGTTAAAAAATGGAAGTGGAAAAACTTCGGACATTTTCAATTTTACTTCTTACATCTGAAAGCTGACTTCATCCCATAAGTGAAATGACTGGCCAATTCCATTACTCGATAACAACACCTGTCACGGGAAACTTAAAATAAATGCAAGCTGGGAAATAAAAGAAGCGCAGAAGAACAACAGTAATGTATGTTGGTTAATAACGTGAAACCGGAATTGAATGGGTATCCGTTTTGCTGCGATTCTGAAAAAGATATACTTTGTGCATCATTGCATGAATTGCTTTTTCACGAGACGTCTGATTAAGCTTTTGAGATTTGCTCTACTACGACAAATGGTTCTACAGAATCTATCCCGCAAATGGTCCTGCGGAAAATCTACAAACTCCGGGTCATAATTCGGCGGAACCAACGTCCTACCGAGATTTCGCTAAGAACAGATGTAATTTCCATTTAAAGATACTACTGAATGGGTTTCTGTAACCAGTATCACAGAATGATAATAATTTACTCATGCAGTTTTTACGCAAGCACCCAGATTAACAGTAATACGACAAAGGACAAAAAGACTTAATCTTAGTAAAATGCTACACAGAAAGAAAAAACAGATTTGCAATCATATTAAAATGTCATTTGGTTCAGAACTAATTGAATATCACAGTAAAGCACAGCAATATATTCTTTTCTTACACATGAATGACATTTGTTTCATACATTACAAAGAGTTCATACGCTGACGGGATTACGTCCCCTCAAAATTCATATTTTTCCATTTTACAAATGAAAAAACTGAAATCAAAGGAAATGAAATAGATAAGCCTACAGGTAGAGCAACAGTGTCCATCGAATCATTCTCTCTCTCTCTCTCTCTCTCTCTCTCTCTCTCTCTCTCTCTCTCTCTTTTGCCTATACCAACCAAAGAGAGTTCAATTGATTAAATTCCTCCCGGACAAGCATTCTTTGCGATCTGATAACGGTTTTGCTTTCCTCGCAGAGGGAACAGGAATAAAAAAAGAAAAAGTAAACAGAAAAATTTAGCACTGAATTCCTAAAATGAATCGGTGGGAAACACTAATAAATGCTCCCGTGTGTGTTTGTTGTTTACTCGTGGGGTGAAGGGGGGGAGGGGGGCCAAAGGATGACTCTCTTTTAGTTGCTGTTCTTTTAAGAATAGCACAAACGTTCCCTTAGGCAAGAAGGAAGATAAGTCTTATCTGAAGATAATTTCTACGTTTTTTACGTATTACATGAGCCCCATTAGGATTTGCACCAAATTCCGTCTCGTGCGGACATCAATGGCAGTCTCTTCTCTCTCTCTCTTCTCTCTCTCTCTCTCTCTCTCTCTCTCTCTCTCTCTCTCTAATGAAGAAAGTAGTGCATCGACATACATGCAAGCTGACTTACAAATACAAACAGGGGTGCAGAGGTGCAATGAGATACGATTTCATACACGGACTCACAAAGAGGTACCTACATTGGCATGTATTTCAGTGTATCTACGGGCAATATATATATATATTTATGTTTATATATACAACTATAAAACATGTCATTCATACGCTTAGAACATCGTATATCCCAGAGAAAAAAAAACACCGTGAAAGTTCCATCATCAGTTTGCATTTTCCTTTATAGTTCTTTTGCTTTTAAACGATTTCCTCTGTATGTCCCCGTCGCTCAGACACGTGAATATCCGCTAGGGCCGGGAGACGGGGGTTTAAGGCAAACATATATATGAATGAGTACTGGGGTTTCGGGTACCGAAGACCATCGTCCACCATGCCATGGGCAGCGTCCTGGTTCTATCTCGTTCATCGCCTTCGCTAACAACATGGAACGATGATTTTTTTTTTTCTTCTTAAGGTTCTGTTTCTTCGATGATCACTTTCTCTGCTTCGGAAGTATTTTTCTATGATTTCTCGCCTTTCTTCTTTTTCTGATTGTTTCTTTTTCCATCTTCCTTTCTTGCTACTCCATTTCCTTCCATTCATAGCGCCTTGCGGACTTGTTTTGCTATCATTACTTAATTTTCACTTATATTTACTTTCTTAAAATTTATGACACTGAAGGATATGGTGCAAGGAACCGCGGTATAACATGGAATTAAAATCAATTAAGAAAAACACCCAGAACTGACAACGGGTTACAGATGTTGGAAAAGGTATCTAATCGTGATAAAAAAATCAAGTAAATGGAAAAGTGGTAAAAATGTAAGCTAACAGACTCAAACAAATAAACCACGGTAAATAAGATGAGACAACAATGCATTAATGACAATTCGTTTCAGACAAAAAGAAAAAAAAAAAACTATATTTTGGATACAAGGTGCAATTGTCGGCGGGTATACAACACACAAGCATGTATAATATGTATACAGTATATATATGTATATGTATAGATATGACTAATAATCATATAGCACAATTATCATCAATATCTTCTGCACGAACAGTATCCTTGTTTATACATCTAACGCCTCATACATTATTGTCACAGATAAGAAGAAGTATTTCTAAATATCGACATTTATCCCTTCCGAATGGTTGAATTTCTTGGCTTTTATTAATGAAAGGTCATTCCACACCAGCGCATGTCCAATTTAACTACTTCCTTTCTTTGCCATAATTTCACACTTCGAGAGATTCTTCATTCACTTTCACAATGTACACTTTAATCGCCATACTGTTTCTACTATACACAGTGCTTAGTGCATTTGGATAATGAAAGCGCATTGGAGATAATACGACTGGTAAGATTTAGTAATAATAAAAATGATTAATGAAAGAATGGATAAACATAATAATAAAGAGTAAGGCTACACATTTCTTATGAGTTCGCACATTATGTCAGGTCAATTCGTGGTGTCCTTTTCCACCATTCATTTTTTTTTTTTTATCTCAGATTACTTTTACATTAGCTAATCCTTCTTTCTGTCTCACTGCATATCTTTTAATGCACCATCGTACTGAATCTGAATTAAATTCAGCCGGTCACTAAACCCTCTTCTTTACAGGTTACTATTTCACTGCCAAGACGCATTTAACACCGACATTCATTTCCTTGTCAGTATTGTCCTCAGGCTTTCTTTTAAAAACTATGCATACTTTATCACATTTCGGACCACTTTTTAAACTCCTTATCGCTCAGCCTGTCTTTATCTTTCTCAAAAACATACACATTTGCCCTCAATGCTCCATCTGTCCACCTTGAAAGGGATGCGGGATCTTTACAGCAGTCAAATTGGTTACTAGGTTAACCATTCTCGTTATTGTGTGCTGTTTAATTCCTCAGTATTTGCTGCTCAACTCTCCATTGTTTGTTACTTATACTATCTCACTATTTCCTTATTTACTGCTCATACCTCTTTCCATATTCTTGCGGCTAAATTTTTCCTTCTACTTAGTTCACTGGGAGAAAAAAAATGAGACAATAACGCACGAGAAACAACACAAGAATACACGAATCGCAACGAAACCGAAAGGAAAGGTAAACAGGAGGAAATGGTTAGAGGACTAGAATATAAGTGTCGTCTCCGGCGACGGAGGCTTGTCCTACACGCACACACACACCCCCCAGAGGCGTCTACGAAGGACTTGCTTATCTGAGGACGCCCAGGATACACCCGACCGCGATGGCAAGGGGTAGGCTCGCAGAGGCTGAGATGAGAGGGGCACTCATGCTACCTGTAAGGAAGAAAAGGAGATTGTCAATACGACGTCTTGTTTTCATGTCCCGATTATAAGACAACGCGGATTCCTCTCTTTAATCTGCGTTTCTTTTAGTGGTTACATCACCTTCTTCAGTATTTTATTATCCTCTTTATTCTAACTTTATAAGAGCTTGAATGTCCATTTCACCTGCTGCAAAACAGAGCTTAAGAATTTATTTATTAAATTTTGTGCAGTCTCAGTTGCTAAAATACCTTCAAATCAAGGACAGCATAATATGAACGAATAATGGATATAGTGTTCTTTTCGATATAAAGGAAAATTTTAGATTTGCCAAAACACCACTGGATTTTACGTAGGAATTATATATATATATATATATATATATATATATATATATATATATATATATATATATATATATATTATATATATTATATATATATATATATATATATATATATACACACAGTGTGTGTGTGTGTGTGTGTAGTGAGTTTATGATAGTATATATAGTATATATATATGATATATATATTATATATATATATATATATATATATATATATATATATATATATATACATGTATATATATATATATATATATATATATATATATATATATATTATAGATCCTACATAAAATCCAGGGGTGATCTGGCAAGTCTAACATGCATACATATATATATATATATATTATATATATAGATAGTATATATATATATATATTATGTGTGTGTGTGTGTGTGTGTGTGTGTGTGTATGTGTATGTATATTAATATATATATATATATATACACGGATATATATAAATATATATAGTGTTAATATATAATATTATGTTATATTGTATGTCTGTGTGCCAAGTAACAAAAGTATAATAAAGCAAAACAATAAGAGAAACATTCGTTTAATGATACTGTACAATAACTGAAAAATGATAAACTTTTTAGTAAGGCTCCTTGAATTAATAAGAGGTCACATTTTTGAAAACAAACGAACAGCGAAACACAAAAGCGAGACGAGCAAGTAATTAATAAGAGGAAGGGTGTCCCAACTGTCACACAGATGATATCGCTATGGCAAATTCATTAAGGGTCAGGAAATCCGAATTGTTCTGGGTTTTTCTGCCAAAGAAAATCTCTTCACTACTGAGGGCTTAAAACACCCAAGGAAATATGAACAATGAGGAACCTCATTAAGCAAGCATAAAAATATCAATTACAGAGTATAGAGAGAGCGAGGTTGCATTACGAAATTATTTTCGCTTGGTACACTAAAAAGCCGGTTATGCTGATTAATTGATTGGTTGCTTCATTTGCTTATTGGAGCAATGTGAAGTCTCAGCGATTGCTGTCGTTGATGCTCGAAATGTTATTGGTGGTAACAAAAGATGATGAAAATGAAGGAAGGCAAATTCTTCAGTTTCAGAGAGACATTCGCTTCATGTACTATATCATCAGTGAAAATAATGTATTAATTTCACTGTGCGAGGATAATAAGTGAAGCAAATATCACAAGTTTTATTTTGTTTATTTCCATCACAATGTCAACTTGAATATTAAAATACCGTTCTTCCGCTGATCCTTTTAATTCCAAGCCCACAAATATTAAATCAGTCAGCAAAAAGTAGCCGCTATCACCATTTGTTAGAACGAATTCTCACATTACCGGGAAATTAATCTCTTGAAGACTTTCATCACCGTGATGTATCCTAGGGTCAGCGGTTGCTAGTTTCGGCAGCGGCTGCCAACTGGACCGTGATGCTTTCAATGTCGCTTCTCGTAACAACAATTATTCTGTTACATCTAATCAGAACTGTTTCTTTCCACGAAGTAACCGATTTAATGAAAATTATTTAACGGCTTAGATGAGACACAAGGGGCATGAAACACCTGTAGCGTGCTTTTTGTGAAGAAAAGTTCCGCTTGAACAACCTGAAGACGGGCACCCATTTGTAAGTCTAGACTTATGTCTCCTGGTCCAGGTGTTGGTATCGAAAGTTTGACTCAGGTGATTCCTGTGACCCTGAGGTAGTTTAATTGAGGCCAGTCCAGCATATAGACGACTGGTTGACATTCCATTATGCATATTAGAACAAAAAGCTTCATCCAAATACGGGAGCGACTACATTGACCGAACAAAGCTAGCAGAAATCATTTCTGGAGGACTAAATGTGGACCTACCATAAAAGTGCTCTCGGCTCTCGAGTGAGAGTGCTGGGCGCTGAAGGGGCTCCATGCTGGCTACTTCTGTCTCGTTGTAGAAGATGCCGATGGAGGCTGTACACCGAAGGGACATCAGCTTGTGTGGGAAGTGGTCGTGGTTGGCCAGGAAGTGCAGCCCGAGAGTCGACTGTTCCAGACCGTCCGGCTGCATGTAGGGGCTGAACTCTCTCAGATACCGACGGGGAGCCTGGAATGGAGGGTCCAGAATCAGTAGTGTCATAGCTGAGGATGCGGTTTCGTTGAATACATTTGCAAGGTAAAGATACCAGTCATTCTCTTTGTTTCTATTAATGAGTTACCATTGGATGCGATTCCGAGGAATGACAAGATTGACATATCCCGTTTATTAGATACAATAAATGTTATATCCTTCCATCTTTCATAAATGAGATTTAATACTTCATAAACCCCTTGCCAGGACTTTCACTCTACTCATAAAAAGCAACCCCATATTCCACTTGGAATAATTCGTGAAACTGCAATAATATTCCCATTGAAAACGCACCAAATATGTCCGACTGACACACACTGGCGCTTTACGCAGTCAAAGATACTTGAAAGCAAATCAATGTCTTCTGACAATTCTTTTGAAAATTTGTTAACAGAATAGCAGCAGAAGTACTTATGGATTCCGTTCAGTTCCGTCTAATGGCTAGAAACCAATGGTCCCCAATATTTCAACATCGCCGCGTCAACGATGCATAAATTTGGACTGTCAATGGCAAAGGTAAAATGGGAGAGGAAGAGATACAAGGCTCGAATTCTAACCTGGTTTAAGGGAAATGTCTATAACGTCTTATATTTATACCACGAAAGCAAAGGGTGATGTATACAATTACATATTTGCACTGATTTTTTTCTGTTTTATTTTTTATTCTTTTTTTTTTTGATTTAAGCATGGAAACCAAAGCTGTGCAAAAATATGACACGGCATATTTAAAACTTACCAATACCAGTTCAATTATTTCAACAAACAATGTTACCAGTCGCTGCGCAAAATTTTTTTGCCTCTTTTTTTTTTCAATTGTTTTGAGCTGGATCAATTAAAGTTCCCTTTAGGAAACTTCTAAAGGTCAGACGACTTCATAGCTTAACATACAGCAGTTTAAAAGAGATTAAAAAATAACTCCGCTGACAGTTGTATGGCATCACAGAATTGCCTGTTCGTTCCCTTTTCATTCTTTATTCTATTTTATAGTTTTTTTTTATTATTCTTTTACATTATTTCGTCTTAAACTGTAGTGTTGGAAGATAGCCAGTCTCTATGAAAACAAATTATGGTTTTTTTTTTTGTCTTGCTGTATATAACGTATTATTATGTATGTTCATTGACTGTTACTTTATGTTGTTATATTAGTTAATATTCACATACAATTTCTAATATCGGGTCTTTCCCCACAGAACAGCTGCGGACAAGTCCGCCTCTTGAGAAATTGGGTATTGTGAGGCTCTTGAAATTCAAGTCTATTAGTCTGCTATAAAATGATGACCTACTAGGGTACAGATGGGTGCAACGTAAGCTACTAGACACAAAAGAAAAAGTCTATCATTAAAACATTTCATTTTTGTGAGGGATAGTTTAACGCAGTGGTTCCCAAACTTGACCATACCAAGGGTCCCAGATATGATAAGTCCCGGCCGAGGACCCCAGCCATTCAAATGTTATTATTACTATACCGGGATACCCAGTAAAGCGATGGACATTTAGTATTTGCATATTCATTCGCAAAGCAAATCTAAGTATATAAAACACTTCCAGTATTTTTTTCTTTTCTTGCTTAAAATACAATACAAAGTCAAATTTGTGACAACAGCCCCAATTTTTTTTAAGAGTTAAAAAAATATTAATTTCTTCATTGCGTCGCAGATCCCCTAAGGTCTTCTCCTGGACCCTCAGGGGTCAGCGGACCCCAGTTTGGGAATCACTGGTTTAACGTATATGATAGACAATATTCATATACTGTATTTTCAGATATTTGTGTGATAAGTTATCAGTTTGCTAGACACAGATGACGAAAACGGAGGTTCCTAGCTCTGCTGTGAGAGGATTTTGATACCATTCCTGCTATCGTTTGTCGAACTTGTATAAAATAAAGTCTGATTTTCTTACTGAAATGTTCTGAGGTAGCTAGTGTGTTAAAAAATAAGCTTTTACTTCACTTCCTTTGCATACTGGAAAAACAGGTTACATCGTATAAGAAGTTTTTAGTTTTTCAAAGAAATATATATAAATATATAATATATATAATATAATATATATATATATATATATAGATATATATATATATGTATATACATATATATTTTTTGACTATATACATATATTGATATATATATAATATATATATATATGTATATATATGTATCTATATAAAGGTTTTTGCCACGAAGGAAAAAATGAAAAGCAAGATAGCAAAGCCCTTTCGGTCTAGTGCGACCCTGAGTAAAGGGTCTCACTAGACTGAAAGTGCTTGGTTATCTCGCTTTTCCTTTTTTTCCTTGTGGCAAAAAATCTTTATTTAATACATAGCATCACGTTTTATATACTTCGTGATCAAGTTATTCATATATATAAATATATATATATATATATTATATATATATATATATATATATATATATATATATCTATATATGCACACTGCGTTTTGTGTGGTCCTAGAGCCAGTACACAAAACGCAGGGTGCATCGGACATACATATATATGTATATGTATATACATACATATATATATATATATATATATATATATATATATATATATATATTTATATATGTGCACACTGCGTTTTGTGTGGTCCTAGAGCCAGTACACAAAACGCAGGGTGCATCGGACATACATATATATGTATATATATATATACACATATATATATATATATATATATATATATATATATATATATCTATCTATATATATATTGGTTCTAAAGTTGAGAATCATTGGTTTATATTAGAAAACGAAATCACCACAATAGTATATTTCTTGTCTCCATCTGGTTCATTTCGCAAAAGCTTTTACTTTCAGAGTTTGAGAATCTTATCAGTTATTTTGTAATTAAACCATTTTATCATTTTCATATCTTTCCTCGTTTTTCAACTGTTATGTAAAATTACTTGTATGCATATAGATAGACACACTAGGCGTTTATGCATGTGTATAGGAAACCATTTTGAAAAGATTGTTCTAGGTAAGGCGCAAAGGAACGTTTTTATTCACATACATTCATATACATTTTTGCAGAAGTTACTGGACCTGACATATTTTCATTCTCTCTGTAAAAGAGTATAATATTTTCAAGAATAGAAAGGCAGACAGACAGACTGATAGACAGGCAGAGAGAAAAAGAGACGGAGAGATTTACGTAGGGCTACTTATATAGCTCTTTTGTGTATTAACTAGACTGTACACAGAGATCGCCAGCTGAATATGTTTGAAATAATTAATAGTTTCGTTTGTATTCTGAAAAAGGTTTGTATTCTCAACAGTGAATTCCTTGCTACACAAGATAAGTTGCCCAAGAAACGCGAAATAATTGAGCAGGAAACAAACTTCAACATACAAAAAAGTAAAGACAAATGAACATCGAAAGAGGCAAGACCGGCCAATCCTATTCATTTCGCTAACAATCCGTCCAGTTCCGGGCTCATCAGCTAATAGTGCAGTCTTTCATCCACACAAAGGCTAACAATCACAACGTTTCTCTAAAATGTAGCAAGGCAGGGCACCATTGGAGAAAGAAATGATGAGATATGAAGCCTCGCAATGCTTAGAGACGTAGAAAATACATAAAGGAAATATCAATTCCCCGCTTTCACATCAGGGTATATATATATATATATATATATATATATATATATATATATATATATATAATATATATATATACTTTAAATTATATACCGTACAAACATATGTACATACATACACACACACAGACACGCACACGCACACACACACACACAGATAGATATATATATATATATATATATATATATATATATATATATATATATATCTGTGTCGAATCTTTTAGTAGAGAAAATCGATCTTTCTCTTTAATTTTTTTTGTCTGACCACATGAATAGTAATGTTATACTCATTTTTGTAAAACAAAACTGTAATAAAGAGGATATGCAAACAAACATATGCCCACAAATGATCTGCGGTTGTATCCTTTGCGCGAAAATTATGTCTAGTGCCTTCTTTCCGTGATAAAGAAACAGCTGTATTAATCGGTTGTCTTTGAAATTCAAAGGTTGTAGCCAACCTTTGCCTTTGAAAAGAATCCGGTGACTTTTTCGGTAAAGAAATTATTTATTTTTATTTGCAGTGAAAAAATAACACTGCAAGAATATTATGAATAATGTGAGCTATCAATATGGAGTGACGTGGATGACATTTCTGGCGAAATGATATATCGTTGGAGAAACAAAACTGCTGTTCATTTCGAATTAACAAGAAAATGTCATTTGGTATACAAGAAATCGTTTTAATATTCTCAAAAACATTTGGCCACCCAAAATGGTCGGAGATGTGAAAGCAAACACGAGCATATTGTCGTTGTGAAATAATGTGTACATGCATTATTCCTCACTGGGAAATTCCAATACACCTCTACTTCTGAAATTCTGCTTTCTTATAATATATATATATATATATATATATATATATATATATACATGTATATATATATATATATATATATATAGGTACGGGGATACGGAAGGACATGGCACATTACATGATTCTTTATTGCTACGACGTTTCGAGACAAAGTCCCATCTTCAGGCTAAAGGCAAAATATAGATATTACATCATTACCAAACAATTAGGAGTTAACGTAAAATTATTATAAATTAAAGTATTTCTAAGTAAAATTACGAATTAAAAATCTCAAAGAATGAGTATTACATCAATACATAACATATTCAAGAAAAGGAAATGTAAAATCATAAAAAATTAAAATATTTCTAAGTAAAATTACGAATAAAAACATTAAACAGAATATATGTATATATAAATATAAAAATATTAAAAATGAGGAAAATACCTTGCTCAAGCAGAGTCCCGCCGTTCCGTGTCAGGACGGTGGAAAAAAAGTCAAGAAGAGGCAAAGAACAAAGTGACGTGTCTTTATGCTATATACAAAGGTACTGCTTGAGCAAGGTATTTTCCTCATTTTTTAAATATTTTTATATTTATATATACATATATTCTGTTAATGTTTTTATTCGTAATTTTACTTAGAAATATTTTAATTTTTTATGATTTTACATTTCCTTTTCTTGAATATGTTATGTATTGATGTAATACTCATTCTTTGAGATTTTTAATTCGTAATTTTACTTAGAAATACTTTAATTTATAATAATTTTACGTTAACTCCTAATTGTTTGGTAATGATGTAATATCTATTTCTTGCCTTTAGCCTGAAGATGGGACTTTGTCTCGAAACGTCGTAGCAATAAAGAATCATGTAATGTGCCATGTCCTTCCGTATCCCCGTACCTATTTCATCGAGGATTAGCCCACCAGTGATGAAGAATATATATATATATATTATATCTATATATATATATATATATATATATATATATATGTATGTATATATATATATATAATGTACCCTGATGTGAAAGCAATTAATTATTCAGCATAAACTTTCACTTCGGCCCATTCCTTATCGTTATCATTATGATCCTTTACAATACCTCATGTAGAATGAAGCAAATCTGGAATAAGATAAATGCATAAAAGAAATTTATTTGAAAAAGAAAACCTGACCCTCATGATCATTCATTTCGACATCCCTCTCATTCACTTCTTCAATATCCTCCCCATCACCCTCAGTCACTTCTTCAACTTCCTAGTCCCTCGCTGGACGAGTGCTTTTCGCGCTCGGCTACCAATTCGGTGGTCTGAAGTTCGGTTCTCGGCGCGGCCAACGTGTAATTAGAGGAATGCATTTAAGGTGATAGAAATTCATTTCTCGATATAATGGGGTTCGGATCCCACAGTAAGCTGTAGGTCCCGTTGCTAGGTGACCAATTGGTTCCTAGCCACGTCAAAATATCTAATCCTTCGGGCCAGCCCTAGGAGAGCTGTTAAACAGCTCAGTGGTCTGGTAAAACTAAGATATACTTAACTTCTTCAACGTCCTCCCCTTCACCCCCAGTCGCTTCTTCAACATCTTCCCCATCACCCTCATTTCTTAAACTTCCTTCCTATGACCCTCATTCACTTATTCAACACCACATCACCCTCATTCACTTATTCGCACACCCTCCCTATCACCCTTAGTCACTTATTCAAGGTCCTCCTATGACCCTCATTTAATTATAGAACATCCTCACATCACCCTCATTCACTTACTGAACATAACTCCCATCACTCTTAGTCACTTATTCAACATCTCCCTTAGTCACTTATTGATCATCCTCATATTACCTTCATTTCACTTATTTCACATCACATCACCCTTAGTCACTAGTGATCATCATCCTATTAAACTCCCATCACTCTTAGTCACTTATTCAACATCTCCCTTAGTCACTTAGTGATCATCATCCTATTACCTTCATTCACTTATTCACAATCCTCACATCACCCTCATTCTCCTATTCAAGATCCTCCTATCACCCTCATTCAGTTATTCAACATCCGCACATCACCCTTAGTCGCTTATTCGACGTTGATTCTCCCCATCACCCTCACACACTTATTCAATAACCTCCCCATCATCCTCAGTCACTTATACAACATCCTCCCCATCATCCTCATTCACTTCTTCAACATCTCATCATCCTCAGTCACTTATTCAACATCCTCCCATCACCCTCAGCCACTTATTCAACATCCTCCCATCACCCTCAGTCACTTATTCAACATCCTCCCATCATCCTCAGTCACTTATTCAACATCCTCCCATCACCCTCAGTCACTTATTCAACATCCTCCCCATCATCCTCAGTCACTTATTCAACATCCTCCCATCATCCTCAGTCAGTTATTCAACATCCTCCCATCATCCTCAGTCACTTATTCAACATCCTCCCCATCATCCTCATTCACTTCTTCAACATCTCATCACCCTCAGTCACTTATACAACATCCTTCCTATCACCTAGAGTCACTTCTTGAATAAATACCTTTCCCCATCATCTTCACTCACTTCTTCGACATCGTCCTTATTATCCTCATTCACTTCTTGGATATCTTCCCTATCATGATCACCAGCATCAACACCCAGAGAGAGAGAGAGAGAGAGAGAGAGAGAGAGAGAGTCGTATAATAATAAGTCCTGGGGACTCAGACACCGCGAATCTCAGAGTTAAGAGCTGCAACTTATTGGATCATTTCCCCCCAGCCACCAATGAGCGTCCGACTCTGGAGCCCCGAAAATCATGGCGCACAAACTTTGTGGAGCTTCTCCTCCGGGACAAAAGTAATCAAATATCTCGCCATGTCGTGTTCTGTCACTCCGGCCTGGCCTCCTACAGGATCGCAGCGGGAAGAAGAAGCAGGGAAATTGCCATCGGAGAGGCAAAATTGGATGGGCAGGGCAAAAATCGGCAGGAGGTGGGTGCGAGTAGGGGAGGGGTAGGGAGCTGTGTGAGTTAGTGATTTGGGGTTGGGGGTAGGCGGGGGTTTCTATTGGGGGGATGACAAGAGAGGGCCAAGAGGTCATAAAATCCTGCTTTCGGTAAAAAAGAAAAAAATAGCGAAATAAATAAATAAAAGAAAACGCAGCCAATGAGATTCTCGGATGATAGGTAACTGGAGATATAAATATAAAAAAAAAAGACATGCGGAATATAAATTGATGGATAATTGGGACGAAGGAAGGAGCCAAGTTCGAATTACTGTCTATTCAAAAGATAAGGGGTGCATACGAAGGCATAAAAAAAAGGATACATTCAAAATTCGATGGGAAGGGGAGTTAATGACCTGAGGTCAGATTATGCAAACGCAATAACAATAAGAATAGGTGGAGTAATTATCGAACTAGTAGAAGGAATAGTGATGATAATTACGATAATTAAATTTATAAGTGAATGATCCGAACTTTGATCAAATATTTGAGATATTTAAAACACACGGTTGTTCGTGCATGTACACCTTGTTATATATACACAATTATATATATATATATATATATATTATATATATAATATATATATATATATGATTGTGATATATAACAAGGCGTACATACACACACACACGCACATATATATATATATATATATATATATATATATATATATATATATATATATGTATATATATATATATATATATATATATATATGTGTGTGTGTGTGTGTGTGTGTGTGTGTGTGTCGCGCGCTTGCTTGCTTGCGAATGTGGTTTAGAAAAATGAAGAGAAAGATAGAGAACGCAAAGAACTGAGAAGACGATGCTTTTCACCGTCCAGCGATTTAAAGCATGACATTAATGACAATGATGAAGATAAGCTTGGCACTTCAATCCAAAAACCTCCTCCCCCTCCATCGCACCCAGAGCGCATGCGTCAGATCATGGCTGGCATCATCAACGGAATAAAACTTCCGAAAGAATATAACCTCTTAAGAGACATCTCTATCTAAGTCGTCATTTCACATCGCTCTTCATCTGGAATAGAGAGTCATTAGCGTCGCCTCTTTGGCTCTTTTTCGTTATAAGGAGCTTGCGCCTCATTTCTTCTTAATGATTTGCTCATGGTCATATGGACGTTTTCAATGACGTGTCTCTTTCCGTTGACGACACCGGATACAATTCTTGCAAACCGTGCGATGTTTTGATATATTTCTTTAACTCACGTTTTCATTTCATTCTTACTAATCAATGTTTCTCTTGCCGTTGTCGTTATCATTGCTGCTACATTTACTGAAGTTTGTGAAGAATAACTGCGGTCTTTGAAGATAGGGATAGAATAACACCCTCTTTTCTTGTGATGCAAATAATCTGTCTTTGTAGGAATTCTGGTGATGTTTCATTCTCTATGACGATAAAGACAGGGTCCTGGGGAGGCTTGGGGATTTTAAGAGAATTTCCTAAATATATCAAGATTTATACACAAGATAGAGGTCTTATTATAACTTCACTGTGATTATAGTTATGGTGCATCCACATTACAGTAAAATGTCACAAACACACGTCAGGAGCTTATCGCAAACATGTTGAAAACGAGTCAACGACTGTAGCTGAAGAACGAACCTTTGGCAGAAAGCTCTGGTTAGAGATACCATTATTTCGTTGACTTGAAATCTCAACCTGTTTTTGATGTTTGTTCAATAAGTTGTCGCATGTGTTTGTTTATGCCACGTTTTACTGTAGCATGGAAGCGCCCTTACAGATACCACTACTATTATGCTACTACAACTTCCCATGAATAATGAACATCGAGTAAATATTGTATAAAAAAAATACTAAAATGGATGTGACAATAATCAGTACAGATGAATGCTTAATTAAGAATAGCTTTAGGAAAATGAAGAGGAATCTTCAAAAGCGAAAAGCGCAAATATTGCGGGAGAACGCTAAACATAGTGTCATTCAGAATTCAATGAGGAGATAAAATACTGAGTTTTTCTTACTGCACATTAATAGGAATCTATAAAACATTTGCCCCAATTGGAAAGCTTCATTAGTGGATGCCACGGACAAGAAATCTGTCGTTCACTTTCTTGTACCAGATCTTTTTATTACTGAGTTAATTACTGAATAATGTTGCTTTTAAAATTTTCATCTCCTAAAAGTGTATGTTTGTTTCACATGTCAACAATTATCTAAAAAAATCTATGAATAATTATCTGACGTAAAAAGTTTAGGTTAGTTCATGGTGCTCTGATTTTCAAGTCGGAATCCTGTTAATTAGCAACGGGCTTTTGAAATCACCTGTTTTTCTAACAAGCTGAAAGAGGCTTTCAAAACTCTCACATTCTAAGATCA
This sequence comes from Macrobrachium nipponense, assembly GCF_015104395.2. Classification (NCBI taxonomy): domain Eukaryota; kingdom Metazoa; phylum Arthropoda; class Malacostraca; order Decapoda; family Palaemonidae; genus Macrobrachium; species Macrobrachium nipponense. Next base: position 114,489,237 of record NC_087202.1, read on the forward strand.
TCCTGTCTATTAGATGAGAAGAAAATTAATAAGCCGGAACAGCATTTATTTTCATACTTCACTACCATATTTTTGAGTAACTTGGCTGTCATAATAAAAGCATGAACTTATTATAATTGGAATGGAATTTTAAATTCATAACATCGGTTTTTGATCAGAAGAATCAGCGAAAAAAATAAACCATTGAAGAACCTTCTCAAGAAATTATGGGAGGATTCAGAACTCCTTTTAATGAAATGCAAAACACTTTTAACGCACGTCGTTTAGAATGAACATTGAAAGCAAATCCAAGAAGAGATCAGTGGAATATGAGAAAATAAGATTAAAACAAAACAAACATATCATCAATTCCAAGCACCTTCTTGAAAATTGTTCCAAAATCATTTATATTTATAAACGAAAATAGGACCCATCCTTCATTACCATTCAGAACGAATCAAGTGAAAAAGGTGTGTAACAGAAATTGAGGGCGATATACGGGGATAATTAATGTTAAACGAAGTGTCATATATACTAGACAAAAGCAGTAGCAAAAAGGGTAATTGCTAATACAAACCTCTTACCATTTTTACTTAGAATACAAATGAGACAGGGGAAAAAAAGAGGAAGGTTTTTGATTGAAGAATTACAAAAATAATAACTGTTTAACACCTTAAAATTATTTATGCAAAAGTTGCAACAAAAATTATAATTGCCATCAGACAGGGAAATGTAATGAAGAATATTGCTAATTGAGTGGAAAAGATAATCCATGCTCGTCTTTATTTACGTATCTATCTATTTAGTCATTTATGCATTCATTCATTTTCCGACGAAGTTTCATTTGAATAATGAGCCTCATGCTACTGATGTACTTATGTAATAAACCTTATTCATTTCTAGTTTAGCTTCGGCTACTCTATTTTCGAAAATACTTAGTCACGTGAACGTTAGTCAGTTTACTCTTTATTTTTAATGGCTATTTTGATAGCAATTCCTATAAAATATTACATAAGAAGCCCAAAGGTCCGGCTTTTGAAGTATGTGTGTGTGTGTTATGTTTTTTATCATTATTATTGTTAATTTGTTTGAATGAGTAAAGTGTTTTAAAGACAGAAATCATCGTCTCCCTGAGCGAACATAGCACATAGAAGGAACATTGGAAAAGAGACAATCTGCTATGCTTTATCTGACTTCTTAAGAGAGAAACATTCTTACTATATATTGAAAAGATTCTTTCAGAAGTGAATGAATTACGAAGTGTAAATTATGCTAAATGGAAAAAGTTGATATGATTTCACTCCATATAAAACGGCACTAGAGATTTTTACTTCTGTCTTTCATCTTCTAATTACGAAATCGAAAAGAAAGGATGATCCTTCGAGCTCTGTCAGCGACCAGCCACGGAAGAAGACAAAAAGGTCCATAAGGAGGCAGTTGGAGAGGCCAATGTTTAGATTGGGGAAGAAAACAAGTAGAACTTTGACACCAGAGAGGGAAGGAAGAATGTCTTTGAGTTTCAAGACGAATAATATTAAGGAAAGACAGAAAATTATTGAAAGAGCCAAGGTATGGATATAAAAATTGAAAAATAAAAGCTAGATGGAAAGAAATACTGAAACGAGAGAGGCATTACCTAGTGAATCTCCTAATTAGAAGTGATGGTTATGAACAGTAAGGTTTAATATATGAAAAGAGTCCAGTAGACAAAATACATTTGATGAACAAAGCAGACCCTCACAAATTATAAAATAAGAAGGCTCTAGGACCTTTAGGAATAAAATGCACTTTTAACTCCTTCCTGAAAGAAGACGATGCTATAGATATGAAAAGGGAGCAAGGAAAAGGTGATGAACTGCAGTGCAAAAAATATGGAAGCCAGAGAGAGCTCGTTAGATACCTAGTAACATAAAGAGAATCCCTGTCGTACACAGGTGAATAATGCTGATGCTGCTTCTGCTGCTGATGATGATGATGATGATGATTATGACGATACATCTGCATGAGTGTTTTAGCTGGAAGGTAAAAATGTACTACCTCCTAGTTATAATTGCCCTTGAAGATGTACAAATAATTTCTATGTCATGGTTCAGATACTTTGATTTGGTTCTGTAAAGTACATCCAGTGTCCTCTCCCCTGAATCACAACTGTATGAATATGAATTCATACAGATTGTTATTACATTTATACTGTAATTAAATAAATAGTTTCTCTTATAAGATCTGTAAGTTTCCTCACAGGTTCAAATATGCCTTAAAAAGGTCTGCAGGTTAGTGCAGGAAGCCTGTTGTTAATAAATGTGACGTGTGAGACTCGGAACTGATTTTTGTGAAATTTGTGTTTAAGACTTACAGATAATTACAAAGCGCGAGACCGCTACCTTACTTGGGTTAGAGACTGTAGAAAGGGATAAAAAGTCAAACTGTGGATCACACATATTGCAGCAACCAATTAGGGTCCCTGCAAAAATTACGGAACTCCATAAGGGGGTAAGAGGGGGAATAGTGAAGTGTTATGAGTTACGTAACATATTTAGATTTTTTCCTGTTTCTTTTGAAAAGATGTAACTGTACAAGGACAAAAGAGAGATAGTAAAGATTCTAAAATAGAATTTCATTATATTTTAGTAATACTGACAAATGGTATTGAATTTTTCTTTATCTCAACCCTTGTTTGTACTTTAATATTTTCTGCTATAAGTATTTCAGGACTCGGAATAATATGACCAACTAATCCCTTTTCTGGACTTAGAAGAATACTAAAAATTAAATCAACCCTCTTCTAAACTTAGGCATAGTCTACTTTGTGTATTATGATAAAGAAAAATACCGCAAACTTCCTCTCTCTCTGATAAGTTGTGTGTATATATATATATATATATATATCTATATATATATATATATATAATATATATATATATACCAATACACTGTTTTTCCTGCGCTAAAATACAATCTCTCTCTCTCTCTCTCTCTCTCTCTCTCTCTCTCTCTCTCTCTCTCTCTCTCTCTCTTCCTTAACACTTGTTATTGCAAAGCCTTAAACGTAAATGAAGGAACAAATGAAGAATTTCCGACCTTCGTGGGAGAGAGAGAGAGAGAGATTTCAGCAATTTATAACACCAAGAGACCCAAGACATCATTCAAATCTTTCAAAATCCTTCCTGATATATTTTGACAAATCGAAATATCTCCTGTGAAGTAAAGAAAGTTAGAAACTCAACGAAGAATCGAGAGAGAGGAGAGTGTGTACGAACTGGGTATGGCCTTGGCAGATATGGATTCCGGTTTGAAGAAAATATGGCCTTGTCAGGCCTCGGCAGCAGCCGTTGTTCGGACGTTGTTGTCCAGATGTCCCGCGAAATACTGAGAGAAGTCTGGACGCAGGAATAGCCATCTTGCTTGCTGTAGCGGTCTACACACTGGTGAGGATGCGGATCTCTGATGATTGAGCTGAAGAGCCCAAAGAAAAGGAACTGGACGAGAGAATTGCGACCTTGCGAGACACCATCCTCTTCCAGAGAGAGCAGTAGGTGAACTTGGACAGGATAAATCCTCGTCAGTTGCAGCAGAGGTCGACTACAAAGAAGAGATGCAGAAAGAGTTGGACAGATCACTCATGAGGTATCGCAACAGCAGGCCTGGCGAGAGAGGGCCCTCTCGCTCGAAGCTGAAACGTTGTTTCTGAAAAAGGAGAACGATACAGAGGGAGAAACAACAGCTGGAAAACAAGATATTCAAGATCAGAGAAGAAAATCAGAAGATGAAGTACAGCGCAAAGGAAATCTGGCAGAAAAACGATGCACTGTGTGTAAGAAGATAGGAATCTGCCTGCGTAGTTGGCAGAGGCAATCTGCCAACTTCAGAGGCCTGAGAAACTCCTACGACAGAAGGGGAAAGCCAGCAGCTCATCATGACTATTCAGTCGTGATGGCGAGGCTCATCCAGGAACAAAATGACGCGTCTGAGGTAGTGCGAATCCGGGACAAAAGACTAGGAGCTCAGGTTCCAGCGTCTGCTGAAGGAAGTGGAAGACCTCTCGAAGGAACAGAGTCGACTCCAGTGTGAACTTCAGGTGGCGGAACTCAAGAGGATGAAAGGCTTCCCAATTCTTCACGAATCCCAATGGGAAAGCGCCCTTCAAGACACATGGAAGAGGACGAACGAATGAACACACTGTCTCCGTCTGTCTCCAAGGAAGGAGGAAGACTTCGAAATAGAGAAGAGACGACTCGAAGCCTCTGTCAGATTCTCAAACCAACGTCCAGCTTCGAGCGTCTTTTCCTCAGCCACGAAGAGAGAGTCTCCCATCAAACAGAAGGAATAGGAACAAGCTTTTGGAGGGAACCAAATGTCTGGTACATATAAGGAGCCCTCCAAAATGAGAAAACATCATAGTACAAGCTATCAGAGGACCGTCCACAAAGTAGTTATTCTTCAAAAGGAACTTGAAAACCATATAAATCAATGTCAAGTAATTCTAAATTCCGAATATATATATATTCAGAAATTCTGAATATATATAAATTCAGTGTTGGAGTGATAGAAGACCTCAAGGAGTGCGAGTGCCGTATTTTGGTGAGCAGTGCCAATTGGAGCAGAGGGAGGCTCTCACTGCTGGCTAAACAAAAACCCTCTGCAATGATTTGGCCCTGTGATGACACCCCAGCAGTGAGGCTTAATGCCGGTAAAAGCGCAAAGAGAGAGAGAAAGTTAAGAAAAATTTCAGAAACAAATGGAAGAGATAGGCTACTTTTGCAGGTGGAGGACGGAATACTTCTGGAGGAGTTAAACAAGAATCCTGGGAATGCCATACACGGCATAATTGCTCACTTGGAAAAGCCAGAGGACAGGAGTCCCCAGGAAGCGAGAGGTCAAAAAGAACGCTCCTAAAGGTTCTCAGAAGAAATTCTGATGGAATTAGTTGCAGATACTGAAGGGGAGGAGAAGTGCTGAGAGAAAGCGGGAAAAGGATGCATGAAGGTCTGCAAAGAAGAGGTACAGCCAGTTACAAAAGCGAGATCATGCCCCTCTTGCCCTGAAAGTGGCCCAAGTTCAAACAATCAGTACATAGTTAGAATGGTTCGAAAGGGAGGAGGAGGGAAATTACGGTAATCACGCAAAGAAATGCAATATTGAATGAAATATATATGGACAGGGAGAGAGAGAGAGAGAGAGAGAGAGAGAGAGAGAGAGAGAGAGAGAGCTTTTATTCCTGTTTAGTTATTAATCTGACGGATATACTTGAGACCCTCTGCTTTAAGAAACATGTTATCGTATATTTTTTGAAAAATAATTATGAAATCTTATCACATCATATTGTTTTTAATCGTTATCACATTTTCTAATTAAAAATGACATAAATATTGTTGGAACTGACTATTCATATTAAAACTATTCAGACGAAAATATCCTTTTTAATTATCCTATAAGCACCTATATTTCTCTCTCTCTCTCTCTCTCTCTCTCTCTCTCTCTCTCTCTCTCTCTCTCTCTCTCATTCTGTCCTCCGTCTTAAATCGCCTGGATTGTTATTTGGATGTGGCGAAGGATCACAAAACCGTAAATGGCATCAATTTTGTAAGAATGTTATTTTATTAATTAATCTATGTTAAGAACACATTACTGGATATGCTAATCTAGTACTAAAGGAATTGTATTTATGGCATAACTTAGTTGAGTGACCAGTATTTGAGTGGGATGGGCCACTTGGCCCCGCCCTCACAACCTTCTAGACTACTTATAGGAAGTATTTCAATTTGTTATATTTTTTTATGTTATAGAATATTTATTATATTATTTCTGAAACTCTTTGTGATAATAAATAATGTGAAATGAAATGCAGTGAAATGTGTGCATCGGAGCATTAATATAATGATAATGGGGTATGAATTATGTAGGTGTTGCAAAACTGTATAATATATTTCGTCTCAAATTATTTGGGGACAGTCCTTAGACCTGGTCAGATCGGTGTTCCCCCTCCAAGCTATTCAAGAAACCCACCACTTTCGATATCTCCTGTTCATTAGTCTTTTATATAGCCATGCTTTTATTTTTTGTAATAAAAAATTGTAAACATTTGGAAAATAAATGGTGAATGAAATACTGTCATCCGAGTATTATTTTACCTTCCAAAAAAAAATCCATCAGAACAATCTCATAATACGTATCTGTAAGACATTGAAATCCCGAACCTGAGGTGCGGCAATAGAAGGATATTTATAACAAGGTGGGGGTTAAAGGTGATAGGGACAGGTGACATTGGGTGACCTTAATGAAAGTCTTGACGGGTTCGCTTTTCAACATTTATAAGGTGGTGATAGTAATACCTTTACTGATAGCAGTTAAAATCAATGATTGTAAGTCGCCATCACGACTAGCACATAGCATTATAGGTTTACTGAGATTATCTTTGTATGTCTGGTCAGTGTCTTTATAACTATCATTTACATTATGAATCCTGGTTTTCACACGAGGTAACGTGCCACACAGCCATAGACGAGCTGTATATAACGCCAGTGGTCTTGACAGTCGTGTTTGCAACCATTGAGGTATATGCTCAACAGAATTGCCTTTGTTTGCTGCCGCCATCCCTACAAACGTTGACATAGATAAGTATGTAATACATAGATTATAGTGCACATCATTATTTTAGAACAGTTATTCCAAACGTATAGCTAAACACAATGACCTCGACTAACACTTAGCTAAGTGTAGATAATCGTCATTACCAAATAAACCTCCACAAAGGCTGCAAACACACGACTGTTAAGACCACTGGCGTTATACAGCTCGTTCATGGTTGTGTGTAGCACGTTGCCTCGTGGGAGAACCAGGATTCATAACGTAAACGATAGTGAGGCATTACCCAGATGGTTAACTAAGACGTGACTGATCTGACCAGGTCTGGAGACTATCACCAAATAATTTGACACTAAATAATATGTTAATAGTATACGGTTTTGCAACACCTACATACTTTATACCTCACCATCATTATGTTAATGCACCGATGCACACATTTCACTGCATTTCATTTCACATCATTTATTTTCACAAAGAGTTTCAGAAATAATATAGTAGATATTCTATAATATAAGAAATATAGCAAATTTGAATACTTTCTATAAGTAGCCTAGATAGTGGCGAGGGGCGGAGCCAAGAGGCTCATCACACTCAAATACTGGTAACTCAACTAAGTTATGCCATAAATACAAATCCTGTAGTACTAGATTAGCATATCCAGTAATGTGTTCTTAGCATAGATTAATTAAAAAACTAATATCATTGCAAAGCTGATGCTTTGATGACTTATACAACCCACGACTACAAAACCTGGTGTGTAACATCTTTGTGACCAGATTCGAATATTATTGGTAATACAGGTAATTATAGTCCAGTCAATCTAGGGCAAAAATAGATACAGCCTAGCCCAAGCTATAGAGTAGCCATTTACGGTTTTGTGATCCCTGGCCACATCCAAATAACATATCAAACATCTACCATTATTTAAATAGTCAATCCAGGCGATATAAGACGGAGGACAGAATGAGAGAGAGAGAGAGAGAGAGAGAGAGAGAGAGAGAGAGAGAGAGAGAGAGAGAAAAAAAAATACAGTTGTTTATAGGATAATTAAAATGGATATTTTCGTCTGAATAATATTAATATGAATAGTCAGTTCCAACAATATTTAAGGCATTTTTATTTAGAAAATGTGATAACGATTAAAAAAAATGCGATGTGATAAGATTTCATAATAATTATTTTACAAAAAATATATGATAACACGTTTCTTAAAGCAGAAGGTCTCAAGTATATCCGTCAGTTTAATAACTAAACAGGAATAAAAGCTCTCTCTCTCTCTCTCTCTGTCCATATATATTTCATTCAATATTACATTTCTTTACGTGATTACCGTAATTTCCCTCCTCCTCCCTTTCGAACCATTCTAACTATATGCTGGTTGTTTGAACGTGGGCCACTTTCGGGGCAAGAAGGGCATGATCTCACCGAACCAGGCCTTGCGGGACGACACTGCTTTTGTAATTGGCTGTACATGGTAATGATTCTGAAATGTTTACCATAACTTGAAGATTTAAATGTCGCTCATGAGCGGCATAGGCAGTGTACAAGCAAATACAGTGGTGAATATTGTCAAAAACATGAAGAAGCAAACTAAGTCCTTGGAGAACTAGGCAGCGACCCCCAATGACTCCGGTGATTTGGTGGTCTAGGGAAGAGGTGATTTGGTTCCCACAAATCACCTTATTCCTAAACCACCCAAATCACATCATACACAGACTCCCAGATCACCTCATCTCTAGATCCTGAAATCACCTCATCCCTACACCCCCAAAATCACCTCTTCCCTAGACCACCAAATCACCTCTTCCCTGGACCCTCAAATTATCTTATTCCTAGACCAGAAGTCACCTCATACATAGACCCCCATCACCTCATTCCTAGACCCCAAAATCACCTCATACATAGACCCAAACACTTCATTCTCTTCTTCTTTCCCACCGTTATCCTTACATTAAAGGGTTGGTTGCTTGGTGCGCCTTCTCCACTGCCTTCTAACAAAGACATCCTCCTCCACCAAACCTCTTCTCTCAATATCTTCCTTCACTTTATCTCGCCAACTAATTCTCTGTCTCCCTCTCGATCTTCTTCCTCTAACAGGTTCCTTCCAAGCCCTCTTCACTCACTCATCATTTATCCTCAACACATGCCCATACCACCTCAGTCGTGACTATTTTATTATCTCTGTAATCTTTACTAAGCCTGCCCTTCTTCTTATTACGTCATTTTCCAATCTCTCAAGCAGCGATATTCCCATAATCCGCCTCAGCATTCTCATCTTTGTTCTCTCAAGCTTTACTTACTCTTTTCACTTTTTCTTCTTAGAACTTCAAATCACTTCATCCCTAGACACCAGTCCTGCTTGGCAGCAAAACATGAATGGGATTTGACCTCTTGACCATCACACAGTGAAGGTTAGCAGAAACAAGCTGAAGCTGACCTACAATGACCCTTACTAACCATCCGACCTACCATGACCTTTAATGAATATAGAAGAGAATTGTGTGAATAAATTAGATATAATTATCATTTATCAAACCAAAATTCAGTATATGTAAATTCCAGTCAAGGCATGAGACAATACTATGTCAAAAACGAAAGCAATGTCCTCACTATATTAGAAAAAAGTTTCAAAATGCTATTAAGTATGAAGAGTGCTATTCACGATTTTCTGTAGTTTCTTCCTACAGCTGCAGTCTAAAGAAAACTCACTGATGAAAGTAAAAATAAAATAAAGTAAGATTCAGCTCTCTTTGTTTCCCCTTAATAATTATAGAAGTCTCTGGCCATTGTTAATTTTTATGGGTGTGCATCATTTATTCATTCATTATTTTTAATATAATCGTATATATATATATATATATATATATATATATATATATATATGTGTGTGTGTGTGTGTGTGTGTGTGTGTGTGTGTGTGTGTGTGTGTGTGTGTGTATTGTGCATCGCTAGGCTCATGTTGGCTAGGTTCGTGGATCGCTCCTGAAATACTTCCACCAGTTCATCTAGCTGTAAATGGGCATGAGCGTCTGTTGGGGTCAAGTAAAAGGACATGGCGCTATCAGTCTCATCCCTAAAGACTTACTGACAGACAAAAAAGCATTTGTGGGAAGGAAATTATAAATGCAAAGTAGATTATCGACGGAATGTTGGTTACTGTTTCTATTATTGATTCTGATGGCAATTTCACTGTTGCTAATTTTACTGCTTTACCTAGTAACGTTAAAAAAGAAAAGTGGTAATTATATCTTAAGATATCTTAATTTCTTCGGCATTTTTGTTAATAAACCTTCCTTTATTCAGTGGCATTACTCCGAAATATAAGAGAGCATAAAACTAATTAATCCACTTTACCGGCTATTCTGAATTTTCAGTAAGGTATTGATAGTCATTACAACCGTGTCATACTAGGAATGATTATCTTTGATGCTATAAATATCTCTACATGAAAGCCACGTATGTTTAAAATACCAGTGAATTAATAATACCGTATTTATTCAGAAAAAAAAGAAATTAATAACACTACTGATGAAAAATAGGCCACAAAAATCAAAAGAAAAACTGATCTTGAGAATCAAGGCATCAAATAACGCACCAAAGGCCCCGATGATAAAGGAAGTTGTTATAATACAAAAATTGGAAAACCAATATTTTCCAAACGGATTATTTACGACAACGCCGGTGACATTAAAGAGGAAAGTTACGCCTCTAATGTTATAGACCTGTGTGTTTTAGAGAGGGACAGAGAGAAGGAGGAAGAAAGAGAGAGAGAGAGAGAGAGAGAGAGAGAGAGAGAGAGAGAGAGAGAGAGAGTTAATATTGTTTAGGTCAACAACTATATGCATGGTTATTTTTCTTCATTTCGAAATGCGTAGTGTTTCAAAAGACAGAGACAACAGAAGAGAGTCTTTTGTACTTTGATAAATAATGGATAAAAAGACTGACGTCTGAAATATCAGGAAATAATGTAAGGAAATTTTGAGTTAGAGAGAACTGGGAACATTTTGTGTAGATTGACCTTATGCCTTACTGATTATATTCTAGCAGAAACAGTTGAACACTATATGCTTATTTCTCTTAACCTGCGATATTTGATGACAGAAAATTATTTTTATCATATTCGCATTTGCATGATTCCCGTTGGCTTGCAGTGAGTGGCAATATTCTTCAACTAGAAATAACAACGTATATTTGACCATACCTTCATTAATTAATGATTTACAGACAGTATCTAATGGCCACTTTTACGAAAAAGGAATCTATTTCTTTATAGAGCAACGACAAAGAAGGGTAAAATTACCATAAATCAAACACCGAGGCCTCAATAGATTGAAATCGACGTTTGATTTAAGAGAATTGCAAAGCACCCAGAGAGAGAGAGAGAGAGAGAGAGAGAGAGAGAGAGAGAGAGAGAGAGAGAGAGATGACATGTTTGGAAGATTTCCTTCTACGAGAAAAAATGAACTTCTCGTTGTTAGTTAAAGATGCTTAGATGTAATAAAGAAAAATGACGGAACTTTCGCCACTGACCATTCATTATTTGATGGCGATGTTTAAGATATTGATATTGATTCACTCTTGCTCATGAGTAGTTAGTTATCTGGTTACTATCGACTGTTAAATCGTGCAATAACGATGGTAGGTCTGATAACAACCTTTTTTTCCCCTCTCTCTCCCTCTCCCTTCAAATCTTTATTTGCACAAATTATCTTACAAAAAAGACACTAAAGTAAATACATTTTTCATTTAAGATTTATCTTTCAGTACATGGAGAGAGACTTGTCAATTTTACTGTGCCCGAGTTCGAAGATATGATTGACCTCCAGACTTTAACTTTCATTTTCTCTTTGCTCGGAACAAAGCGCAAGTTATTTCACCTTTTTTAGAAAGAACCTTTTCCCAGCAGAAAGAAGAAATGCCTTTGGGTTATTGTTTTGTTCGAAGCAAACAGCAAAGCGCTGTTATATAACAACGACAATCCCAGCTTTGCATTATGTTCTTTGTGTTCTTGTCTGGTGGCTTGTCATATGCAGAATTATTTGTTTATTCTCTCCATAAAATTCTGTTTTACTTCTATTTTGTTTTTCCCTCTTCAAGATTTCAAGTGCGTAAAATCCCTTTCCCTAAATCAGTAAAGAAATCTACCTTTCCTCTCTCGTTTTTCTAAAACTTTTAAGTCGAGTCAAAAACGGTGAGCTTCTTTTCTCATCATTTTTGTGTTCCTCGTTTTTCCTCTTGGAATGAAATGTAACATTAATTTCCTGCTGCACTAATCTCCTCCTTACATCCGCTTTTTTATTACTATTTCTCAGAGTTCTCAAAGCAATTAATCTCTTCTCTCCACATATTCCTTCTTTGCACTTTCCATACTTTTTAATCGCCCACCTCCTTGAGGGTGCTTGAAAATATATATTCTCTCTCTCTCTCTCTCTCTCTCTCTCTCCTCTCTCTCTCTCTCTCTCTCTCTCATTTTTCATTTTCACGTGATTGTTCTCTCTCTTTACAGTGTTAAAATATAGCAAAATCCTTCCCCCACCAACCTCCCACCCACCCAACCCCCGGCTCTCTCTCCTCTCCCTCCTCTCTCTCTCTCTCTCTCTCTCTCTCTCTGACGGCGACTTCCTCCTGTTCACACATTATTAAAGAGGATCATGGCCCCACTCGAGGGCACAGGTAAAACTCATATCCTGTTATGGGGGTCTTGTTTCCTCTTTATCAGGATCCATGCTAAAGCCGGATTAGCCTCTGTCGTTTCTCTTCGTCAACCCCACAGAGAGAGAGAGAGAGAGAGAGAGAGAGAGGCGAGAGAGAGAGAGGAGGGAGAGAGAGAGAGAGAGGAGAGAGAGAGACTAACGCCATGTCAAATAATGAGGCGAGAATGACCCAGGTATATTGCATGGAATTTACTGGGCTTGGCTTCGGTCTACTATTTACTTGGTTAGTAAGTATATATATATATATATATATATATATATTATATATATAGTATATATATATATATATATATGTGTGTGTGTGTGTGTGTGTGTGTGTGTGTGTTGAGTGTGTGTGTGTGTATGTGTGTATTCACAAATACAAGCTACAAATATAATTTGATATCGAATTCTCTAAGTCTTGGGAATAATTTACACCCAGGAGGATATTTGTCTCATTAATATAAAAGAACTAGTCATGCCTGTATAAATACATGAATTCATCTTGCAAAATATCTATCTGAATATCTAATTATAACTGCCTATCTACTTATCTATATGTACGTATATATATATATATATATATATATATATATATATATATATATATATATATATATATATATATGTATGTATGTATATGTATGTATGTATGTATATGTATAAAGGTGTGTGGGTGCATGTAGATTTATATTACAGGAGTATTTGTACTATCAACATTATTATAGAATTACCTGAATATTTAAGTTTATCATTTACAGCATAGTTTTTATTATACACTTTTTTCCCGCAAATTTTCAGTGCTTATTTCTGTACACTAACTGACGTTCAGTGGATTTACATTTAAATGTAGTAAACTGAACATAACTTCTAACAATGACATATGATTGATATGAAGAGGCTGAACAGGCCTGAAGTAATCATTATTATTATTATTATTATTATTACTATTATTATTATTATTATTATTATTATTATTATTATTATTATTATTATTATTATTATTATTCAATTGATGAATTATATTCATAAGGTGTACATTAGAAGGATGAAGGAGTAAATTGAAATACAGAAAGAAAAAAGAAAAAATAAACTTACAAATAAATCAATGGGTAATTGTTTTTAAATACTAAAATGAAAGGACCATTGTATAAGAGTAGCAATTCATAGTATCTTCGTTTAAAATTTGAAGATCCAAATATAAAAACACGAATTCGGAAATTCAACGGATATTATTTATTTATTTATTTATTTAATATATTTTTGTTAATACTGTAACCTTGTACATAGTTACGAAGTTTACAGTCTATATATCGATTCCATTCTGACGAACATTGACCAAATTCTGAATCAGCCATATTGGTCAGAAATATGGTTAAAATATGAAACAATGTCTCTCATATATTCGATTCAGAATTGTGTCAATCTTCGTCAAAATGGCGGAACTGAATCGCGATATGGACAGTAAATAAGATTCGTAACAAAGTACAAGGAGATTCCTTTGCTTTCGTTGTCACCTTCCTCAGGAGATTCCTTTGCCTTCGTTGCCAACTTCCTCAGCAGTCGATTGACTGCGTTCGGGAGTCGAGGGATCTCCTCCTCGGAACAATCGGTCGCCCATAATCGAGTTGGAGATCACCGGTCCCTGATCGCATAATTCAACCT
>NC_087202.1:114508158-114530658 GCF_015104395.2 Macrobrachium nipponense
GTGTGTATATATGTATATATATATTATATATTTATATATATATATATGCGATTAAATATTTTGATGGAATGTAGTAAGAAACTCAACAATAAGCAAAGAAAAGATAAGGATAGAGTGTAAAGTCAAATGCGTACAGAATCATTGATTTTGATAAGAAACTCAGGTCACAATAAAAGTTTGTAACTAAGTCTTGTTAAATGACAAGATTACACAGGAAATAAATAACTAAAGTTCGAGAAAAGTTTGTACGAACTGGTATAGCAAAAGAGGAATATTAGTGTTTACTAATTATGAAAAACTGATTACGAAAAACCTCGTAGCGAGAAAGAACAGAGCTATTCTCGCACATTTGAGGCTTCATTAACTGCAAATTGGGCTTAACTGTAACTGAATAATTACTGGTGATGTATAAAAGGAAGGGGAAAATTCAGTAAAAGAGGTTTTGACTATTATTAACTAACTCGGTCTAAAGAATTCGTATAAAGAATGAATCCATGAATGAACATTTGCTTAATGAATGTATGATGCAAGATGGCGATCAACGCCGTTTTGTTACATCGTCACAGAATTTGTGGATGATGAAGATGAAAACGAACGCCTGTGACCTGACCTCGTTATTCCATTGACAACCAATGAATCATCTTCTGGCTAACAAAGGCTTGGAGGAAATCACCTTACGAATGCCAGAATGCTGCAAGGAGACTCATCAAAGGTTTCATCTTGACGTAAATGTTCTTAAGAATAGTTTGAACTTGATACTTTTCATTTTATCATCTCCCTATGATTTATAGAGGAAACCTGGACATATTTCATCCATAGTTATCCTGCGGTTCATCACTGAATAGCATTTTTTTCAGCTCTTGCATCACATGGTAGAAGCTATCATGAAGGTTCCTTCATCCTTTACACACGAGACCATTTCTTACTCACCTCTGCCCGTTGATATACCAGGTGAGGGTGGCAGCTGGCTTAGATGGTGCAGAGGTACAGTTGATGCTGACCACATCTCCCGGTTGGTATCTCTCCCGAGCGCCCAGGACTGTGGGTTTCTCCTGGGGTATGTCTGTATAAAAAAAAAAAAAAAAAAAAAAAAAAAAAAAAAAAAAAAAAATTAAAGTCGTATCAGAAAACTGTCATTTACACAAGTATCGGATGCCTAAGTAGTTCTGTAAAAGCTTTTAGCTTATTTTGTTCTATTTACTAACTATGTCGTGGCAATTGTAAATGGTAATGTCGATAGTTTTTGGTTCCATTATTCTCTTGGCCTAAGTAGAGGCAATACGTTTCGCTTACTAATGCTGGATTAAATACCTCAAACATGTTCATGACTTTACAATTTCTCTTTACATTTACTTTCTCATAAAACGTTATTGCATTTACAAGGATATTCATAATTAAATGACATACAATAAGGAAACTAAAACATCACATTTAACCAAAAATATTACACACTATTGTACGTGAATATCTGATGCCTAAAAAAAACAAAGTATTTGACACTTTTTTTTAGTGCCAAATAATTTTAAATTAGTATGATTCCCTTTTAAAGTAAATACCTGTTTTATTCAAATGTGAGAAAAATGAAGCATTTATCTCATAAATGGCAATCCTCTTTGAAAACAATAAACTCTATCAATATTTAAATAACCAAGAAGATACCCAAAACAAAACACAGAAGAAACTACGCATTAAAAAAAATACTGAACAGAGTAAGAAATGCTAAACAGCATAAAGCATCATAAACTCTTTTAACCTAAAAAAAAACAATTAGAACAATAATAGGACGGAATAAAAAATAATACAAACATAAGCACAGAAGACAACTAACTCAAAACACAGATTAAGCTACGCATATAAAAAAAACCGAATCAGAAAAATAACATACCAGAATAAGAAATAATGAAAGCATAAACAAGGAAAAAAATTAAGAAAACACACTCACCCACAACGGTAAGTATCGCATGCTCAACCAGCGTGTTGAAAGAGGGCGCTTCCGCCAGCACCTCACACTTGTACCTCCCTGAAGTGGCGAGGGTCACTGATTTCAAAACCACTTGTTGACCTGTGCTGGCCTCCATCTGGAAAGGAGAAGGTGCACCAAAGCGTTAACCTGTGGCTCGTAGAGGCCCGCTCTCCTACTCCAGGTGCTCCGGAGTTTTTTTTTTTTTTTTTTTTTTTTTTTTTAGTAGTACTGGTGCTAGATGTGTCGCTGTGACTACTTATAGATGTGCAACAGGCAGCGAGAAATTACACACAGACCTTCATACATACGTACACACTTGTATTCACACTGATATTATATATATATATATATATATATATATATGCATATATGTATACATACATATATACATACACGTGTGTATACGCTTTTGTGCTTGTGTGAGGCAAACCGGTCAATACGAGGATCAGCTAATTTAATTATGTTCCTAAATAAATGAATTCATTTTCATCCAATCTCAGAACAACTCCTTCTCCGAGGCCCTCGATAAACCATTCAGAGTGACGTGCACTCCTCAGCGCATCCGCTTCAAGCATTCTTTTAAAAATGTCCTCTCCTTTGAAGGCACTCTCATCGACGCGGCTATTCCTAATGAGAAAACAGCCTGTTGCTCTCGATGGAGTCGACGAAGAGCCTCGGCTGTTAGCCACTGGAACTCGGGACGGCTGTCGCTGGCCAGAACGGCACGCTGGCCGTAATTTCGGACTCTTAATTAGCCGAGGTTCTAAAGCTGTGACTGGAGTCTTGTTGGCTGAATTTCGAGAAGGGGGCGGGGCGGGGCGGGCAGAGGTTTATTCATTAGTGGCGGCTTGTTCTTTTTTTTTTTTTTTTAACGAGTGGAGTGGTAAGAAAGGGAAATTACTCGAATTAACTGGATGGAAACCTCTATCATTCTGTAACTGAAAACTAAAACATTGGCGCAAATACGTTTGGACGACTGTAATGTGAAGCAGTATACACTAGAATGGTCTCTTGAATGACGCATTCAAAGAAAACATCTATTACCTCAAATACATAACCCGTATCGTGGCTACTTTAAGCCGTAGAGAAACAGCCTTTTGGATATGCAAATGTTCCTTACAATGGTTATCCGGCCGCGCTCAAAAGACCGAACTAATTCTCTTTTGCACAAAGAAAATGCAACTTAAGGCTGTTGGGATTATCAAAGCCTACAGCAAAGCCCAAGGTGGTCTTTGCGGCAACAGGCTTGTTGAGCTGTGGGTTTAGGCTTTCTGTAGCCACCCCACCCCAACACACTCTCTTATCACCCCAGACCCCCAACCATTACCCCAGACCTTTGTGGAAGGCACGAGACAGACATTTCCAATTACAAGTACAAATTGTGGGAAGGAGGTGGGTGGGTTGCTTTGTAGCTCGGAAGGAATGGAAGAGGAAATGGGGGGTTGAGGGGGTGGGGAGAAGGAAGATCATGTGAAGTCAAGGCTTTAGCGAGAGTAATACCTGCTTGATCTCTCTCTCTCTCTCTCTCTCTCTGCAAAACCTTGTGAATACATTTGACGAAGCATCAAATACACTGAATGCTCTAAATGCATCTGACATCGCACCCTCCACCCCTTCTCTCTCTCTCTCTCTCTCTCTCTCTCTCTCTTAGCAAAACGTCCAGGGCCAAAAGCAAGCGATGCCAGTAAATGCTTCTTCCCACTGCCTGACATTTTGACATCTTGAGGAGGGAGAGGTTCCCACTTAAACCCTGAGATTCTCCTCGTCTGATGATTTGCCCTTATTTATGTTTTTTACTTATTACTTTTACATGGTGTGTTGGTTAGGAAGGGTAAATGTTCTTGTACCGATTTTATTTAGATATTACTAAAATAAGTGTGTGTTCTATATATTTCAACCAAATTTCTGTAATTGTATCATAAAGCTCGTATCTTTACAGTATTCTATACGTTTGTCATCGTGGGACGGGATACACATACACACAAACACACTACACGCACATATGTATATGTATATAATATATATATATATATATATATATATATACATTTATATGTGTATATATAACGTATACATACAAACGCACACACTCAAAGTTGCCAACCGTCCATTATTTCCATTGCTGAAGTCCGCCGAAAAGTCTGAACAAATATAACACTAAAAAATAGAAGCTTGGCAACCCTAACACACACATAATATATATATATATATATATATATATATATATATATATATATATATATAATATGTGTGTGTGTGTGTGTGTGTGTGGTGTGTGTATATTGGTGTGTGTGTGTGTATATGTGTGTGTGTGTGTGTAGTGTTTGGTGTATGTATGTATGTATGTGTGTGTGTGCAGTAAATCAAAGTTTCATAATTTTAGAAATTATATTAAGAAAGGTTTTATGAATTGCTCAGGAGATTTTTTATAGAAACAACATAACTCTAAGAACTGATCATGTATCGTATTAATAACAACACGGTATTGCAAAATCTAAATGACTCATATACATTCGACCTTTATTAAATGTGTTTTAGTCCACATCCTTCGGGGAAATGAAGATAGAGATGAAAATCAATAGAAGCCGATGCGCAATAAATTAGATGTGGCGAGAGAACAGTCTCCGCAGAAATATTGAAATACGTCAGATATCAAGGACCGCTAAGCATGTCTCTCATATTCAAAGTTCGCCCATTTTTTTCATCTGAATATCGCCTGAAAACTGATGAAATGTGCAACTGGTGTCGTGAAAGGAAATTCAATGTCCGAAGGTACAATATATCCTCCTATAGCACTCTCAGGGGGCTCTTTCTAAGGCATGACCGAATCTTATGCAAGTAAATTTATAGACAAGGGGATCCTTCGGTGAAAAGGGAACCCTGTGGTACTGTCTGTCTGCCTATCTGTCTGTTGCTAAGTGTAATTGTATATGTATATGTATATGTATATATATATATACTATATATACACACAAACTGTTAAAGGATGAGGATATGTATATACTATATATATAATATATAATTATTATAATTATTATAATATATATTATATATATATAAATAAAACACACACACACACACCAAACACACACACATATATATATATATATATATATATATATATATATATATATATATATATATATTTATATACATTTGCGTGCGTGTACGCGTGTGCGTAGGCCTGTGTTATCTAATGTGTGTGAGCAGTTTATGGTTTTTGTTATATTTTCACATATTATGCCTAAAATTACTAATATTTCGCGACTTCGCCATACCTTGGGAATACCTTAACACAGAGCTATATCTTTTTGGATCATCACGCTAAATTTGCTTATGCGTGTATTCGTGCATTTGTGGCTTCTCGTTCCGTTTAAATAGGCATGAGCATGCTTTCAGTCTTGCTCGCATTTTTTTTTAGTGAGTTTACCCACATCGTATGGTTACAATTTACCAATAAAAGTAGGTCATGAAACGTGTGGATGGGAATTGCGTCATGGAAGGGAGGATAGAAAGCAAACAAACATGAACAAGATGCACGGAAGGAGAATGAAAGCTCATAACTACTATAGTAGATTCACATCAACCGTGCATTTGATGTCTAGGCCAGTCCCTTACGACGCTTCTTATTGGCTGTGAACTCTCGAGAGAGACTGAGAGTTTCTAGCCCTGTGATTACTTTATCAACAGCCAATCAGGAGCGTCGTAAGGGGCTGGCCTAGACATCAAAATGCACGGTTGATGTGAATCTAATTAGGCACATATATCGGCAGGCAGAGACACTCCATGAGAGGCAAAAGCGAAACATATGATGATACGAGTCTTATGGGCAAATGTTAAGGAAGTCTGGAGCCAAGATGTTTAATGGAAGTAAGTTGGATACTCAAAATGTAACGGTGCACTTCTAGGAGACGAACAGATGAAGTCTGATGAAATATTCGTAGTACTTTTGATTGGCTGAGTGTACAGGAAATGGTGACGTTTTGTAATAATATACCTAAAGTTAAGGTGAATGTCAAAGACTAACTGATTTTGTAGAGAGCATGTTTGTATATTCCTTTAGTACCATGCGGAGCCGGAATTTTGATCATATCATGAACCAGTCCTTCGTCCATAACATTCATTTACAAGTTTTCTATAGTCTTCTCCTTCTAGGCCGAGAGTAATAGCTGTACAAGCCACGGTGTTGAATTGATTTGAATGTGGAATTTAGGCCAAAAGCCAAGCATTGGGACCTATGAGATTATTCGCCGCTGAAACTGAATTTGACAGTAAAATGTGTGAAAGGTGTAACATCAGGAAAACCTCGCAGTTGCACTATGAATCAATTGTTAGGCGGGTGTGGAAAGTAAAAAAGAAAGGGGTTGCAGCAAGGGGCCGAAGGAACGCTACAAAGAACCTGAAGTAATGCCTGCCGTGCACTGACGGCACTACACCCTTATGGGGACCACGGTGTTGCAAAGGGTTTCTTTTGAACTGCAACATAATAATTGATTATCTCTATCATTTGGTAAGCCTGTGCACATCCGGTACATTATACATAATAAACAAAAGACGATGACAGACCTATTAAAACAAACGCCAAGAGAGCACCAAGTCAAACCAATTGACTGGTGCATAGGTCTAGAGGCGAAGTCACATGCAGCCTCTGAAAGATATACTCGTATACTCTAAATATTCGGGGATCCCAAATGAGGTTATCAAAATATTTTCTCTCCTCTATCGACTTTCAACTGTAGTTAAGTTTACGATATGTTTATCATTGGGTATTGTCTCTAGAGAGTAGTTACCTAATCCTACAAAATGTTAGATTCACTCCTCCTTACACGTTTTCAGATTATTGTAAAAAATAAAAATGTTATAAAGGTAGTGTTTTTGCTGGAATATTATTAAGTCGCATTGTTTAAAAGTACCTCTCATATGAAGACTGTAAGTATATTTTTTTACATGAAATTTTGTTGTAGTGGCAACAATTCTTGCCTTTATAAAAATTAGCGCAATATCAGTACATTTTCTAGCCGTCTGTTTCGCTGGTATAATATAAAAAGACCTAGATTATGATTATAGAATAATTGGAGCATATGGGCCACTATCATAGCAGGCATTCCCTTCTCCTTATTTATCACAAGCCTGACTTACAAAAATAAACAAAGAATAAAAAAACGAAAAATGCGATAGTAAAGTTACTGGAAATAACAATGAATATTGAGTCTAGCGTGACCGACAGTGAGTCACACGAGTGCCAGAAAAGTCATGAGAGATGAGTGAGCCAAAGTTGTGTGACCATCATTTAGGCAGTGGGAATTATTTACTTTTCTTTTTTCTAGTCAGCCTAAAACCAAATGTACACCTGGCACATTAACCTATGGAAAATTACTGGTTATTAACAATGCATATGCTTGAATTGGTCCAGTAAGTTTTAAATACAAAATGGTCAACATGGTATTTTGCTTAGTAAGGGTAGAATTATTTACCATGCTGCGTTGTATGAAAAATTTCATGTGTAATGCACCAGTAACATTAATATGCATTTATATTTTTAGAACGTTCTGATGCAACTGGTGTCATAAAAAACATTGAGCAATACGCTTACATACACCACACATAAACACACACGTAATATATATATATATATATATATATATTATATATATATATATATATTTATATATGCGTGCATACGTGATTTGAATGTTAACTTATGTTGGTCATTTAACAGATAAAGGATTTTCGGTTTACGACTCGTTACTTGATTCAATTGTTCGGATTCAGTTACATGGCGACGACTAATCGAAAATCATTAGCTCAAGCCAACAATCTCTGTTCGAACGAATGGGTGTTAGAAATGCCATAGCTTTCTTCAAATTAACCCCCAAAATAAGGGAATATTAAACTGGTATTGAAACAGCGAAAAAAAGAGAGTTTAAGATGTCTTGCGAGAGGACCGTTGTCACGAAATCATTGTATCGAACAATTGTTTTAGAACAACTAACTGTCTGTGTACGAATGATAGCCTCACAACCGGGACTCTGTAGTCACTAGTGCTAGACTGCTGGTGATGCTTTAAATCGTAGCCAAGGCCCAAGTGGCGCATATGCTTAGACAACGTAGTGATTTTTGCGGTGTTGAACATGGCATAATCAAAGGTAATTGTGTTATAGAGGTAAGGAAGAGACTGTAAGTACAGAAAGTGGTCTAATGAAACATAACTCTCATGCGTCATTGTGGGGAATGTGCGATGTCGGCGTGTAAGGTTGGCTAACTGGTCTTCTCAACCGAAGCCATGTTGTTTACAAGAACTTGTTTGATTCTGAAGCTTCATATATTTCTAAGTCAGTTTGCATGGATGATAAAGCTGTGAACTAAATTGTATTATAAAGTAGAAAAGTACAAACGTGCGCTTACAAAACAACTGTAGCCATACAAAAAAATGTGTACATAGGCCTATGTCTTGGGATAATGCTTCATGGTGTCATGCCGGTAGAGAACTGCAAAAATGGTGTTTTTTTTTTCTTAAATAAATAAAAGAATGGTATCCCATACTGCCATTGCAAGCCCAGATAAGCATACAAGAGCACAACTGACAGATTTCCACACTCGTATTACCTCCTCCGCCTCCCTCTCTGTTATTCATCCTCCTCCTCCCTCAGTTAAAGACTCTTCTGACTCCATACTCCGTAGAACGTTTCCGTGGGTCCTCCTCCTAATCCTCCCTCCTACACCTCCCAGTCCTCCTCCTCCTCCCCCCCCGCTCATACTCATCCTCCTAAACCTCCTCCCCCTAAACCTCCTCCCGTCCCTCCGTTACAGACTCCGTGGAACATTTCCGTGGCACCCTGCAGATGATGTTTAACTTCCAGTGTTAATTATCAGCTTTTGAAATTAGATCACTTCTTGTATAATGCTGTAAACACATTCCGTAAATATTATTCTATCCATTGTCATAAAACTGAGAAAGTGCCAGAATTAAGGAATTTAAATTTGGTCAACACCTTTACACCTAATAGACGTAGAACATATACCTATAGTGTACAGTATGTATACATTTTAGTGTGGATCAGAGAGTAACAAAGAAAAAGAGCAATTAGTTTGGCAGTGAGCAAAATACCCAGGAAAAGCAAGTGACTCGAGCTGTAAAGAAGAAACGAATCGGTGAATGAAGAAGAGAAGTGATACGTTATGATAAGTTTGCACTGGCCATACAATTAGTAAAAATCACTTCTCAGCACTAGGGGAGAGTTGAAGACCCTTTTGTTTATGATCACGGGACTACCTTACATTGAGCGACCACGAATCACCCTTCGGAAGTGCTATCTTGCGGCATTTTTATTGGGGCTTATGTGTTAACTACAGACAATAATTAAGCTAAAGAAGCTAAAGGACGAATTACTGTAAGCTCATCAGACCTGTCCCGATCTCTGATCTTCTTGATCCTAAGTGCGGATTGCGGATAAGAAGTCCGTTCAGGCTCTGGAGTTGGACAGCCGTCGCTTTCTCCGGCTGGTGGTGAGTGTTAAAATTAGTGTTCTAAGTTAGTTTTTAGTTTTTTTTTTTTTTTCGTCCGCGTTATGAATGTTTTCATAACATTTTTCTTTCTTATGAAAACTGAGATGAAGTATGCCGTTTGTTGTAAGACCCATAAGTTGTGAGGGGATGTGAGCCTTGTTTTAATATTTTGAGTTTTAGATCTTGGGTTTCTATAGTGCTTCCATGATTGAAAATTAGATAAAATAATGCGGGTAAGTCAGAAAAAATCACATTCTAACATATGTGGTTACCTTATTCAGCAGTAACAATGAGAACTCATTCAGATTGAACGTTGTTTGGACATTAGAATTCAGATCAGAAGATATTAACCAGTGAATATATATATATATATATATATGATATATATATATATATATATATATATATATATATATTATATATATATATATATATATATATGTGTGTGTGTGTGTGTGTGTGTGTGTGTGTGTGTGTGTGTGTGTGCGCTCTTATTTATGCTGCAATATAGACTAGACAATAACATTCAGATTAAAGGTCCTACTGTATCGCAATGCAATTAAAAATATGCATATACAACAGTAGAGGTTTAGGAAAATATTAAATAGGCCTAGTTTTTCTTTAATAATAAAATAAAACGCTTCCCCAGACTATCAGGTCCACTGAATTTCGAATCTCAACATTTGATCAAGGCGTTCCGGTGACATTGTAGACAAATATTTATTTAATCTCAAATTCTTATAGGCAGCCGTTTTGTTTAAAAAAAGTTCGTAACATTAATGTACAATATTATGTTAATTTGCCTGTAAGTACATAGCAGGGCGGACATTCGGCACAAAATGGAACAGTGTTACCGAGAGCGGACACGTCTCAGACAGGTTCCTTGTCTTCCACCATGAAATCTTTGCGAAATATAGGCATTTCTGAGGGTAGAATAGCTGTTATTAGAATTGCACTCTTTAATGTTAAAGTGTCATCTTTCGAAGTCAGTAAGGATATATTGGGTTTGCTGGCTAGGGAGAGTCACTCGCCTTGATATAAGCGAATGAAAAATACTATTCTCTATGCCCCTACATTTCCAAAAAAATTCATAACGTTATCAATCTTAAACCCGACGAATGACGGATATTTGCAACTCTGAAGTTCATTCAAAATGTGAATCACAGTATTAAGTGTTTAAAAAGAAATAGAGTTCGGAAATCCACTGTTGGATCCCTGGACTTACGAATAAGGTACAACCTGCATCACCATTTTCGTAGACCATGTATCTTGACCCTTTTAGTCCTCATTATTGACACGTTATTCATGTCATATTCATCTTTTAGAGAATCATTTTATTTTTTATTTTGAATAACTATTGGTTCGAATGCGATGAACGGCAGATTTCGAATAACTGTTTACGCAATTATATATTTTTTACAGAATTTATTTTCGAGCGGCAGCAAAATGCCTAATTTAAACGTGATTATATTTTCAGTGCTGCATTTTATTTCGCGTTTCCTGTTAACCATTGTAGAAGAAATCAAAGACCCACGGCCAATAGGTTTGGGAAATTTTTATTGTTATGTTACTTTGCAAAAAGACCAGGGGCTAAAATGTTTAAATTCATAATGCCTGAACCAGATTTAAGGTCCTTACTATCAATAATCGGCTAGATTCGATTTACCGTTCATTTTAAGTTGATGAAAACCATGATCAGTTTTTAGATATCTATTGCTCTTTACTCGAAGGCACATAAGAAAAAGCTGAACTGTGTGCACGGGGTTAGGAATACTACATATTACTTACATACACAATTTAGTTTGAATTTAGATGACTTAGGAGCACTTAATGGGTGATGAACTGATGAAATATAGATTTTTCCTGAGAAGGTACCACAGTGGAAAACAATATCATTTAGTGAAACGGAGGCAATTGGAAGCGCAAACCGGATGAGAAAGTACCAATTCGTAGCAGGTTGTTTCATCTGGGGCGGTAAGATTGGCCTCTGAATGCAAGTAGGAAGTTGTGCATAAATTGTTTTGATTACGATGTGAAAGGAAATGCGTCTTCCTTTCGCATCTGTATGTTTTTGCATCGGTTAAGAAATCAGTTCGGTGGTCTGGTTAAAATATTTTAATAATGTATCGATTAAGAATCTGATATCCTGCATATGCAAAGGTGCTGTTACGATTTATAGAGTTGTCATGTCTGCGGTCATTTGCGTATGTAGGCAGTATACATGCCTGAGGGCAATTGCTAACGCCCCGTAGCGGGGTAGTGCCGTCAGTGCACCTCGTGTGATGTACTGTAGGCATTACTTCAGATTCTTAGCAGCGTGCTTTCGGCCCTTAGCCGCAACCCTTTTCGTTCCTTTTACTGTGCCTCTTTCATATTCTCTCTCCTAACTATTGATTCATATTACAACTGCGAGATTTTCCTCTTGTTACACCTTTCAAACCTTTTACTGTCAATTTCCGTTTCGGCGCTGAATGATTCAACTTCACAGGTCCCAGTTCTTGGCCTTTGGCCTAAATTCTATGTTCAGTTGCTAACGCTGTTTAGATCGTTTCAGACATCTTATATAACATGGAAAGTGCATTAACAAAGGATTAAATGAGTTACGTAATAATTCATTTATTTAGGTAAAATCTAAAGCTTATAATTATTCATCACAAGATGTCCCAGTTTCGTTCACGTTAAAAGTATGATCAGTAATTTACGTAATTTATCTCTTTATCTCTCTTCAGCCCTGCGAGAATTTGCTGAAATATGACGTCATTTGTTTTCGCGTATTTGATGCAATGAATATTGGTTCGAATAGAAATCGGTAGAATTAACTTGTAACCCAATAGCATAAATAACAGCGGGATTTTTCCCCTCATAAATCGACCATGTAGTAACAGAATGTCAAGTGCTCACTTCCAGGCTAACGATACAGGATTTTTTTTTTTTTTTTGCTGGTAACCGGGTTACGGAAAACATTTGAAATTTTTTTATATATACATACATATACATATATTTAATTGTAATATGAGATGAAATATGAGATGAAACGAACAGTCTTTGGTTTGCTTCTGATTTTTTATTTTTTCATTTGCTATGATGTCGAGCTAACTATAGATGTTGTCAATCATATCAGTTTAGTTTTGAACAAATATTAATCATGATAATAATAACATTAGGTGCATAATTCTCAATATTCGTTCTTTGTATTACCAGTTATGTAGTATATATATGTGTATATATTTCTTTGTAAATATTAATTTCTTACTGGCCGAAACGCGAGTTGCAACTATTTATTTTGGTCCTTTTGTTTGGCAGTACCGGAAGGTTAAATCAGTTTAACCTACCGTTAAAGAAGCGACAAGTCAAATGGCATTAGGTGAAGCATAGATAAGGAAACGAGGACAAAATTCTAAAAATCAAAATGCTACATTTTGAGAGGAGAACTCTTAACCAGAGTAGGCCTAAAAAAAAATTGGGGGGAACTTGCGCGCAGGCCATCAGCACGCAGGGATAATAAACGCAAAAATAAATAAACATCTGGGGCATACAGCCAAGCACTTTAGCTGCCGCTTGCAAGTGACAGGCAGTGGCAAGTGCTGGCGTAGCCCCCTGGCGTTTTCGAGCCGGCCCGATTCTGCCCATTTACATAGTCACCTGGGCGTGATGCGCATATAAAGGAAAGGCCCCCCTTCCAAATAAACCCCACCCTTACTTACCCCCCTCCCACCCAACCCCGACTCTACCCCACTCACGAGCATCAGCACTCCTTACCCGGCCGCCCACGGTGGGCCATTTCATCGCGAAACGCGTAACTCACGGGTATGTCTTCTCGTGTATATATGGTCGCGATCGCGAATTCTTGTTTCCCTATTCATGCAGTCATTTTTTTTCTTCGTGGGTTTGTTCTTCTGTCCTTCAGTTTGTCTGTCAGTTTGCCTGACTGGCTCTTTATTTTTAGAACAAGAGATTCGTGGTTTTTATTTTCTGAACGAATTACGGAAATTGGAAAATAATTGTCTATCTTTCTTACACGAGATGAAACCTATGGAAAATTTATGGTCAGGTTTTCTTGCTTCAAAACATTGTGTGTATATATATATATATATATATATATATATATATATATATATATATATATATATATATATATATATATATATATATATACCATTGCTTCTAATGCCGTGCATATACATGCATTTGTGTGTGCTTGTATATAATATTTCTTAGGTAATTTTCGTAAACATACGATATGGCTTGCACTTCTAATGTACTGTATCCCGTAGCATGGATATGCCTGCTACTATGAGATTCAGGGCCTCTGTAACACGGTTTTTTCGCAATAACTTTTTATCTATGCATTTCATAAATATAACGCTTATTCAGAATACATATTATATCAACACATAAATTTTGAGTGTATTCTGCACTACGTAGGTTGAATAAATTTGGTACTTATAATGTAAAAGTGACCTTTTTGAAGACGGGCCAACTTACTCAGAGAAAAGGTTTCGAACGCACTCGTTACGTAACTTATGACATCATTTCTTCCCTCTTTCTCGATGGATGATTGGCTATACGTAACGAAGGCTAAACCTCTGGCAACAATGACATACAAATTTAAATACAAGCAAAGCAGTACACCTTTATGAACTCTGGAACCTCCCCACTGATAATTGTCATAATGAACAAACCAACAAAATATGTTAATAAACTACAAAAACACTTCGATTATTAGTCTAACTCCCAAAATAAGTTTCCCTAAGAAATTACAGTCTACTTTATAGGTCACAATCAGATTGACAAGATGTAGGGAATAGTTGGTAATTACCAAAAACATAGTAGACAAGCTTGATTTGATAACTGCTATATCCAATGTCAAGCAATTTTTATTTATTGGCTATCTACCTATTTACTGAAAAAAAATAGCCGGTACCGTATACTGGCTTTAAACCTTCACCAATAATTATCGTCAGAATGGTGACTTCATGAGGCTCCACCCACTTTCGCCTCGTTATAATTCAGGATAACACTGAAGGCTACCATGGGCATTGTTGGATTAGAAAATTTAACTTCTGGCTATAAAAACTAATTTCTCGAGTAGTTGTAAGAAGTGCTAAATGATCCTCAAGGATCCCAGCAGTTGGTCTAAACGTTTAATTCATGTATATTACTGCTATACTGTTGCGGCACTACTGCTACAGTAGTATTACTACGCTAGCACTGATACCCCACCCACATCTATGTATCGTTCCGCCATTCATAAAGTCTTTGGGTTTCAGAGCCGATGGCATTTCTGTCTGGTGGATGGGCGGGGCAACATTTAGTCAAAATGTGTTTGTTTACCTTGCTTACGTAATGAATGTTTTTCGACTCTTGGCTCGTAATCATTGGCCATGGCGTCGGCTAGTTCATTTTTACTCTATAAAAATTAAAACTATCGGGTTTAGGTTATTGATAATGCTGACAAAATTTGTGTGCGGTTGTAAAATATACATATGTCAACTTTCAGCTACATCCGATGCTTTGACAAGGAGCAAAGTCCAAAAAACCGTGTTACAGAGACCCTGAATCTCATAGTAGATAGCTGTGAATCCCTTGGGGAAGGAAATGCATAATATATGGTGGATGAACATATATCCTGGGACCACCAACATCCACAACGGTCATGCCAGTTTCCTTGCTGTGATCTGCTACTGCACTGGTAATAAGCTGTATGACCTGTCTGACCTAGGAGGTGCCAATGATTTTGTGGTACTAGTATGATACATCACAAGGCAGGGGAGCACTTAAGAAGCGATGTGTATCATTGGGAGGAGGAAATGCTACTAAAACAGCTGGTGAACTTCTTCATGGGAGTCCAATAACATTCCCACTTAGGCCTATGTAGAATAGTGGGAAATAGTATTAATGTGCATATGAATATAAGTTTAGAATTGCGATGTGTTTTGGGGATTTAACTATGTGGATAGTGGAGGTGCACGTAAAAAGAAATTGATGACAGCTGATTATATAGTTGAGGGAGAGGAAGCAAGATGTTTTGCCTTGAATGAAACGTAGGTGAAAGGACAAGGTAGGGAAAAATGGGGGAGTAAAAGGTCATCGCTAGGAAGTTGTAGGGCTTGTGGTTCAATGTAATGAAATGAGTGCTGAAAGGTTGAGTGTTGTGAATGGTTGGATTGAAGCGTTGTGAGATGATTTGTTCATGTGGGAACACTCCATGGTAGGATGGGGTAAGGGTGGACTATTCGGGCGTGTTGGGATGAAGAAGAAGAAGAGGAAGATTATAAAAGGGATCGGTAAATATAGTGTTAACAGGGTGATGGAATAGAGGCTCTTCACTGTTCAGAATGAGCGGACGACTGAGGTGAATAGGGATGTTTAACGCGTGTGGGAGAGTTTCTTTGTAGGCGTGTGAAAGGGCTAGTGTTGTGTTAGTTTTATACACAAGAATTATCCATGATTCAGCAGTTTGAGTGGGCATTTATCTATGATTGCTATTTATTTTTCTTGAAAACTACCTCTGCTACAGGAAACAGGCTCAATCTAGTTAAATATAGACACATATATATTAATTAATTATTCAAATAATTAATTAATTATTTAACTAATTAATTATTTGATTGATTGATTGATTTAATTATCTATCTTTTTTATTTTATTTTTCTATTAATTAATTAATTAATTATTAATTTTTTATTTATTTATTTATTTATTTATTTATTTATTTATTTATTTATTTAGAGAGAGAGAGAGAGAGAGAGAGTGAGAGAGAGAGAGAGAGGAGAGAGAGGTTAATTTTAGAAATGTTATTTTTGCACTGTTGTTTTAGCTTAGAAAACCTGCCTCTATTTGGTTAACAAAGGCCGAAAGGCAACAAAATATTTTTCAGTGGGAAAAAATAATGCTGCACCTACGTTATTTTCTTATTTACACAATTAGTATAGCAACGGAGAGCTGTCAAAACGAACGTTGTTCGAGGGACTACTCACCAGAGAAACAGCTGTAGGCCAATTTTACCTTGAATTATGGGAACCAATATAATTGGTTTCACATCCCATTAACAGACATAGTTACAATACTAATCAAACAAAAAACATATGCAGCCCCCCCCCCCCCCACACCTCCGCCCCACTCCAGGCCCATTCGTCCAGGCTGTTCCTAACCCCCACCCCTACCTCCAACCGTGTCTCTGTCCCTACACTCACAATTTTAATTTTCTCTTCAACAATATGCAATAGCAAGCTTCCAGCTGGGTACACACTAGGCCACATAATTAGAGAGAGGTTCATGCGAAGGGTTATACGTGTTTGTACTTTTTTTTATTTTCTATTTGCGCGCGTTTGTTTTGCAGTATGAGTTTATTTGTTTCATTTTGCGGTTCTACGATAAGTGCAGACAAAACATGACGATATCATTTACATCGCTAATAACTTTACAAACGATTTATGCTCTGAGCGATAAATTTGTAGGCAGTTTCGCTTCTTATTTCGGATTGTTCATGTTCCCCCCCTTTTTTTTATTTTTACTATATGTTTTTTATCCCGCGCTGTTCACATTCCTTTTTCAGCTGTCAGAAACAGGCTGCTTGTGCCTACCGTGTAACTGTCTGTCATTTCGGGAGAGGATAGAGAAAAATTCTTGCATATTACAGACCCTTTTTGGTGACGGGAAGCCTGTGAGGAAATAAAGTAAAGTTTTGTTGACTTGCTCTTACCCAAATCCTTAATTAGGTGAGATAAGTTTAGCAAAGATATCATCATAATATTCCCGATCAAGATAAGCGTAGTTCAAATAACGGAAAAATCGTAATCTTTGGAGGTTAATATACATATGTATAGTATATATACATATATATACACACACACATATATATATATACACACACACACACACACACACACACACACACACACATATATATACTTATATATACTATATATATATATATATATATATATGATATGTGTGTATTATGTGTGTGTGTGTGTGTGTGTATATATATATATATATATATATATAATATATATATATATGTGTTGTGTGTGTGTGTATATATATATGTGTGTGTGTGTATATATAATATATATATATATATATATATATATATAGATATATATATATATTTTATATAATATATACATATACATATACATATAAATATTATTAACCTCCAAAAGTAACGCTATTCTTTTATTTGAGCCACACTCATCTTGATCTGGAATATTCTGATGCTATAATTGCTAAACTTATCTGGAATATTATGTTGAAATCATTGCTAAACTTGGTCATGTCATGAGGAGAGAAGGTGAACAAGTATGTAGGTGGAGGGCAGAAGAGGGAGGGAAGGCCAAAGTTCAGGTGGAAAGATAAATTATTGAATGACATGAAGGAAAAGGGTCTAAGAGAACAAGATGTGCAGGACAGAGGAAGGTGGAGAAGGCTGACTAGAAACAGCGACTCCATATAGAAATGCGAAAAGCTGAAGGGAAAGAAGAAGAAGAAGATTATTGCTAAACTTACTTGATCTTGGTTTATTTAAATAAAGCTAAAATTCTAGACAGTACAGTAAAAACATAAATTGATAAGTACAATAAAAACATAAATTGATCATTCTGTTATCAAAAAGCACTTCACTTACTTTTGCTTTGGCTTTAGGCCATTGGTTTCCAACTGATAAAAATTGAGCGCAAAACTGAACATTGCAAATCGTTTTTTGGCACTTGCAAAATAAGAAGTCAACTATTGAATGAAAAATTTCAGTCGACAAATCCATTCCACATATTTATCTGTTATTTTTTCTATTCATTGTTAATATATATATATTTACTATATCTATATATATATATATCTATATATATATATATATATATATATATGCATGTATATATATACCTTAATAATGCTGAATAGAAACTAACTGATAAACAAGTGGAATGAATATGATGACTGTATTTTTCATTCTACAGTTGATTTCTTATTTTTCAAGTACCAAAAAAACAATTTGATGTACAGTGCGCTCAATTTTATCAGCTGGAAACCAGTAGTCTAAAGCCAAAGCAAAATTAAGTGAAGTGCTTTTGATAAAAGAATTATCAATTTATGTTTTTACTTTACTGTCTAGAATTTTAGTTTCATTTAATTCAACCTAGAGCAAATAAAGGCATTAAAGTAAATATGAAATAAAGATGGCTGAGATGTAACTTCATGCTTTCATCGGGTAGGTCAACTGACCAAAGAGACAGAAAACAGAATTAGGTCACAGAGAATATGAAACTGTTTAATGGCATGGAAAAATTCTTTAAAGGTGTTCGCGTCATTTGTCTTTTATTATTCAACATTGAGTGAGCAGCACGACTCATACGAGAGAAATATTAACTTATTACAAAATACAAGGAAGTTATGACACGGAAAAATTATGCGCAGGATACAGGTTTCACGAGAAGAAATGTCGAAGTGATCTGTATTTTATGTTTTATTATTTTATAAACAAAAAAGTATGTTTTATGACGGAGCTGAAACTTTTTGTCATACAGAATGAAGAAGGACCGGTTTAGAGCAGAGTTGTTCTTAAGTTTGACGTTGTGCTGTTAATAGTTTTAGTTGGTAATAATGATGTGAAGTTGTAGAATCCGGCGCAAAGATGTGGAAGTTTCAACGGGAGGAGACACTTGAGAAATTATTTCTGGAAAAAATGTTGTTTATACAAGAATGAGTGAAACCTAATAAGGTGACGTGTTAATAGGAGTAGCAGACTGGACACTTTTATTAATATTATTAGTACTTCCTCCTTTTCTTGAGGGTTTTATGATTCAGCTACTCACGTCACCAGGATGGGTTCTGTTCTTAACTGGGTTGAAGAAATCCATGCAACTAATAATCTCATTTTAGATTCATTTCTTAGGTATAGCTATACGTATATGCGTATATTTATAAGTATATACTATATATATGCATGTATATGTTATATATATATATATATATATATATATATATATATATATATATATATACATATATATATATATATATGATGTAAATAAGTTTGTTTATATGTTTATATATATATATATATATATATATATATATATATATGTGTGTGTGTGTGTGTTTGTTTGTATATTTGATGCACCTACTTTCACATATATAATATGCATACTCTCACGCACATACATACTTGCGCATGTATCAGCTTGGCATTCCGATACTGCATATAGAACTTCATTTTATACTAATCAAACGGCGGTGAATAATAGAGCATGAACCTTAAAATGTTACAAAGTCGATCGTTAAAAAAAAGAGAAAACGAGAAAGGGATAAAAGAGGAAAAAGAAAGCCAGAGGCAGAAGGGCAACAAAAGCTATAGCTTAGTGCTTGGGGAAGTATTTGACTGTTTGCCATTGATTGTTAGGATTCCAGGCTACGAAAGCATTCCATGCATTTGATTGCTTCGATTTCATTGAATATTCTTCTTTTTTTATTGAAAAGGCAGCGCTGCGAGAAACGAAAGAGCTGAGCGGCCAGATAGAAGAAGAAGAAGAAGAAGAAGAGACGAGGAGAGAGAGAGAGAGAGAGAGAGCGAAAAGTTCGGTGTACGCACTGGGAAATTGCTCGTAACGCAGTACATTAGTTTTACGCCTTTGCCGTTTCTTTTTTGTAGGGCAAAAATCAAGAAACAATATATCAAGAGCAGCGGCCTAGCATGTCAGTTTATGAAAAGCCGAAACTCCATATAGCCTATGTGTGTATGTAGCATCGCTTTGTTCCAAATTCAGATTTCCGACACTCGGCTCACGCACAGCGTCCACCAAGCTAGGTATTGACCGGAACGAAAATACAAATAAGAGAAGAAAAATTATGAGAACGTAAAAATGGTGGAAACGAAAGAAACACACTTAACCTCAACCCGCGGAATATTAACAAATAATCTTCGGTGGAAAAGGGCCGCGCCTGACTCGGAATATAAAAGAAAAATGCTGGGAAAAAGTGCGAAGGAAAAATATGAATCAAATGAAGAGAGAAAATAAAAATTAGGACGACGGATGTGCAGGGCCTGTGGATGGGAGGGGTGAGGATGGAGCGTTTGATGGGGGAGGGGGAGGGGGAGGAGGAGGCATATAACTGGGATGTGGTGATGGCGGGTGGGGTTAGGAGAACAGGGCTTGGGGCATATATGACCAATTTCTCTCTCTCTCTCTCTCTCTCTCTCTCTCTGAGCTTGTTTCCTACCAACATACCACCCAATATTGCCGAAGCGTCGACAGCCATCTTTTTATTTATTTATTTTTTTCTGTGTGCCGGTCACGTGACCTCATCAGCTGATTATCAAACCTACAGATGAATTCTTCCGACTAGACGCAGACATCCGCCCGCGAATGAACGTATCTGTATGTAGATATTTTGCCTTCCGTTAAGGGGTGTTAGGCTTTCTTCTTCGTCTCCTCCTGCTACTCCCTTCCTCCCTTCTTCAGGCGTGAGGGTGAAAACGGATGTTCTTCAAAATTTATTCATGAAAATTGTAATAAATGGCCCGGGGTTCGCAATATGTAAAACATATTTGTGTGTTTGTCAGCGTGTGTGTGTGTGTGTTTGGAGTATTGCATGAATATAGAAAGTCCTAAATATAAGCCTCTGGATTTGATCATCACAGATCTCTCTCTCTCTCTCTCTCTCTCTCTCTCTCTCTCACTTTTGCATTATTGCTCTTTCTCTTTGTAGATTGTGAAAATATACCAAAATCCTCCCCTTAACCAAGTCTCTCTCTCTCTCTCGTCACAGACACACATACACCCGAAACTTGCAGCGTGCAACATATGTCTCCATGAACGATAAATTCGCTTTAACCAAACCCCAGATATAAATTCAGGCTGGAAATGTATACGATGGAAATTATACAAAGCTCCGCCCGAATGCACTGGCCCTCATTTTAGCACTAAATAACTCCGGACAATCATATCAGCTGTACAGAAGTACAGTCGTTGACCTATAAAATGGCTGTGGGGCCTGGCATGGTGGGTAGGGCAGGGTGGCATGTTTGGGTTGGGGGGGCTAACACCGAAATAATCTTTGTAGCATTTGATTCACTACGGAGCGTAATGTATGAGCTCTATTTTGTAATTACGGCAGCCGCAGCCTGCCTGCGACGATGCTCATTCCTTTGCGCTCGTTCATTAACTTAACTGGCTAACAGTTGCATGGAGGCTGCAGACATAATGAATATATATATATATATATATATATATATATATATATATATAGTATATATATGTGTATATATATGTATCTATATATATATATAAATTATATATATATTATATATATATATTTTATGTTTATATACATTTGTTTATTTATATACATATGTGTGTAGTATGTAAGTAAGTATGTAATATTATATAGTGTATGCATGTATGTGTATAGGTATTTTGACTTCCCAGACTTTGATCCCGGTAATTTCGCAAACGGTATTTGACTCCAAATAAACTGAAATCGATTTCGTTAACAGACATAATGATATATATATATATATATATATATATATATATATATATATACACACACACATATATATTATGTATATATATGTCTATATATGTATCTATATATATATATATATATATATATATATATCTATGTATATTCATTGTTTTATTTATATATACATATGTGTGTATGTATGTAAACATGTATGTATGTATGTATGCATGCATGTATGCGTATAGGTATTTTGATTCCCAGAACTATGATCCCGGTAATTTCACAACCGGTATTTGAATCTAGATAAACTGAAATCCGATTTCGTTAACACCCGGTCATTTTACATCCAAAATAAATGAATAGCTTATTTAGGAAGCACATATTTTTTAAATAGCTTAGGCCAACTACCTTATTTAGGAAATGGAAATGACGTAATTTGATTATTTAGAAAGTTGAAGGCTTAGTTTACTTTTTTTTTCAAATATATGAGTAACATTTAACAGCTGCATCCGAGCTTCTGGCGGTATGAAGACATTTTTTAAAATCATCTCTCGTAAAATTCAGAG